>NC_141138.1:104560630-104875585 GCF_053477565.2 Lygodium microphyllum
TTTTTATATAGTATGCATGTTTCATGGCTTTGTGGAGGGGAGTTGGAATCAACTAGTGTGATTACCCTATCCAAAATCAACTCAATACATTGCTCCCTTATCCACCACATATATGAGTTAGGGTAATCTTAGCACTACGAGAAAAAATGTAACAAGTTGTAAACTAAAAAGGATCCCTAAAAAAACCAACAATATGAAAGAGACATTCATCCTATCTATCTTGAGTATCTTTGAATCTATTGTCTTGCAGACATTTGAAAGCACACTCTTTTCACAAGTATATGTATGACTTTGCAATGGTGCTTCCTATTAGAGAGAGTTATATGGTTTTTTAGGATCAACAATATCCTCATATGTGGTGTCCAAGAAGGTAGTCACGAGCCTGCTTGCACTGCAAATGGAAACATGTAACTAAAATAGACAATCAAATAAAATAAACAATTAACCAAAAAGCAGGCAGTATTCCATTCAACCCACATTCTTCCTTGGCCATGGATACCACTTAGAGAGTTCATGAGGATAATTTCTCTGGTGAGTGTATCTGATGTAATGTATCACATTCTCGATCTTTGGCCCTTTTGCTATCCTAGACAATTTTGGGATTTGTTAAGGATCTCAAAGGCTTTTTTATCAATAGTGGACAAGGGCCTCAATACCTTGTCGAACATGTACCTTATTCTACTAATCATATTAAAATCTTTGTTCATCAAGGTGATATTATGAGCATGAGCAGCAACAATGTAAGCATAATTCAAAAAGGCAATACCAAAGTCTTCAACTGCCTCTTAAAGAGAAAGAATCGTTGCAAGCTACTATTTCTTTTGCAGGCCAATTTTAGTCAATAGTCTTGAAAATCTATTAGAAATATCCTTGATAACTTTGATAAAAGCTGTCTTTGGAATGACATGCTGTAAAGCTCTTTGGGCCTTCCTTATCTCAGTAAAACACTTCTATATATATCTCACTAAAATACTTCTACATATAGTAAAACCTAGATTTGTTCTTTCTTCTTGGCTTGGAAGGCTCACTTCCTTGAGCAGAAGAGAGTCTAGATTGATTTGTTGGCTAATCAAGTACTCTAGGGGAGATTGGAACCTTGGTAGTTGTTTGCTTTGTCCTTGTCATCATTGTTGCTTGAGAAAATGACAGGAAGAGTAATAAAAAACTATTCGCTAATATGGTCGATACGACATGGAGAGGATAAGTTGATACGATGCAAGAGCAGCAAAGTCAAATCTTCACAGGGTCCTATTTGCGATGTATCGTGGAGTAGTTGATACGGCACGAGCGCGGCAAAGCATAATGTTTGGCACTATACTTCTTGCTCTGTATTGTGGATGACCTGATATGGTGCGAGAGTGATACAATGAAATCTCTGTAGGGGTCCTTGTTTCGTACGGTGGAGGAGTAAACATGCGCGTGCAAAGTACAACCGCTTTGTAATGTCTTATTTTTTGTGAGACCTTAGACCTATAAAAACATTAATCAAAATTTTTTCCATAAAGTTATTAGGCTTTGAAAAAAGTTAGAAAATTTTTAAGTTTTTTTTTAGCTCATTTGCTATTTTAAAACTATTTTAAAGCAAAAGGACCTAAAAATAACAAAAAAACACAAAAAATAGCATATCATGATACATCGCGAATAGGGGATGCTCAAGGTCATATACGGCACGAATAGGGGGTGTTTGGTGACTCCAAATACCCTCTATTCAGGCCATATCATGATATGCTATTTTTGGGTGATTTTTGGGTCATTTTTAGGTATTTTTTGCTTAAAAATAGTTTGAAATAGCAAACAAATTCAAAAAATCTTAAAAAATTTTAAATTTTTTTCAGAGCCTAATAACTTTATGAAAATTTTTTGGATTTTTTTTGATAGGTTTAAGGTCTCACAAAAAATAAGACATTATAGGGGGGGGTGTTTGTACTTTACACGCGCATGTTTACTCCTCCATGATACAGAGCGAGGAGGACCCCTGCAGAGATTTTGTTGTGTCACTCTCGCACCATATCAGCTCATCCACGATACGGAGCGAGAAGTATAGTATCAAACATTATGCTTTGCTAAGCTCGCGCTGTATCAGTTGCTCCACAATACGACGCGAATAGGACCTTGAGAAGCTTTGGCTTTATTGCAGCTTCATATCAACTTATCCTCTCCATATTGTATTGACCATACCATCGAATAGTTTTTTATTACTCTTCATGTTATTTTCTCAGGCAACAGTGATGACAAGGACAAAGCAGACAACTGCCAAGGTTCCAATCTCCCCTAGAGTACTTGATCAGCCAACAAATCAATCTAGATCCTCTTCTGCTCAAGGAAGTAAGCCTTCCTAGCCAAGGAGAAAGAACATATATTTCATTTTATTGTAGCTTGATTTATAAAGGTATCTTATTGTGGATTAAGGGAGAGCATCTTGTCATGCTTTGTAATCCAATGTGGCATTGAGGGAAGGGGGGAGGGGGTGCTGAGAGTGTATGCATGTGAATCTTCCTAATGCTATAGAGGATAAGAGGAGCTGAGTGTGAATGGTCTTGAGGGAAATGGGAAACCCTAACCTAAAAAAAGCACAAAGAAATCACCAAAAAAGGCCATCATGATATGGCGCGAATGGGGGGGTTGCGTGATGACCCAACCTCCCTATTTACGCCATATCATGATGGCCTATTTTTTGGAGGGGGAACCCTAATCCCAGAAAATCATCACCTAACCCCCATATTCGCACCATATCATGATGGACTTTTTTTGTACTTTTTTGGGTTAGGGTTTCCTCTTCCCCTCAAGACCATTCACACTCGACTCCCCTTATCCCTTACAACATATAAGGAGGATTCTCTTCTCCTTTTTTTTTTCTTAAAAATAGCTTTAAAATAACAAACGAGCTAAAAAAATTCTTAAAAACTTTCCAAAAATTTTTAGAGTCTAATTCCTTTACGAATTTTTTGGGGATTTTTAATATAGGTGTAAGGTCTTATTAAAAATAAAGTTTATAACATTATCAAAGAGTCACATGTGATCATTATCCTATAGCTTAAAAATTTTTGGGCTATTCCTTTACTTTTTTTTCTACCTATCATTACATAATTTGGATCCAAATTAGACTATCTTTTTGAATAGATATTGCATTAGTATATATTTGCTATAGAAATTCTATCTTTTTTAAGAGCTTTAAAAATATATAAAAGATATGAATAGTTATATATTTTTGAGATAATATATATTTTTAATAAATTTTTTGCTAATCATTCTATCAATTCACTAAAATATTTTTATTTTAGAGATATTATATTCTTGAGGAATATAGTTTATCTTTACTAAATACTATATTATCATAGGTTTCATATAATAATTTGACTATTAATGACTCATTTATTCAACTCCATTGATTTATCAATAGTTTATATCATTATATAAATAACTCTATCAATAATTTATTTATCTAATTCCATTGACTTGTCAAAAGTTCATGTTATTTCATGTAGAGAACTTTGTATAACATCATATAATACTCTTTAAACTATTTTTAAAAAATAAATAAGATCATGAATGCTATAGAGTAAATGAGATCTATAATCACAAAGATTATTTTGATGGTCATTTTTTTTGTGAAATTGAGATATATTACATTTGAAAAAAGATATACAAGGATAAAGTATCAATAATGTAGTGATGCCTTGAATGATAAAATCAATTTGCATTAGAATCAAAGTTCTGAGAGAAAGAAATAGAGTCAGTCCTTTCTATTTCTTCTTACAAATCAAGGGAAGAGATCTTAAGAGATTTTCCAGGATATGATAGCATAAGTAGTATCATCCCATGACATCAAGCCACCATTTAGGTATTGAAATTTGATAGTGCTAATAAGAATCACAATTGAGGATATTGAAACCCAATAGTCCTATTAAGAATCATAGTTGAGGGTACGCTGAGAAAAAGACTTCCAAGAGCTAATATCAAGTAAGAAGTTGTATCCTTCATATTCTCCAAAGCATCATGCACACATAAAATCCTCTTAGTCCTAAAGTTGACATGATACACAATATCACTAATACTTTTATCTATTACTTGTTTAATATTTTTAATATTTTAAGAGACTAAAAATTGAATAATAAACATTTTTAATCTATTACTAGGTAAATATTTTTGTCTCCCAGAAATCAAAGTACTTCCTTTCTTCTAATTATAATATATTATCCTTGTCTTATCCATTAGTGCTTGCTAAAAAATTGATATTACAACATTGTATAATGAAGATATTCTATTTTCAAGTACCAAGATCAAGGTGAAAATTTTCACTTTTTATTCTATTAGCTTGAGGTTTATCCTTAGTATATCTATCCCTACCAATTTCTATCAACACTATGGGACTCTTTTACCCATTTTCTTATGAATCAAATTGAAGAAATTGAAGAAAAAGCTTGGATTTAGTTGAAAAAAAATATTATAGAATGGATGTCTTAGGGGTAGAAGTAAAGATGCGGCTTGGATGTCCCAACCTAGTTGGGTCTGCTAAAAACTAATGAGATGATCTCGTTTCAGGTCCATGGAGGACCATATATCTATAGCTCAATCGGTAAGTAAGTGGTGTTGGTCATTTGTGTAGAGACTCTTTTGATTGTTGATCACCTTCTCAAGATTTTGTGAAAGGAGATGAAGGGAGACCAATGCAGACTACTGGTAAGAACGAGATGTGCTTTTGGTGAGAAATTTTACGACACAGTAAAATCGGATTTAAGAACTAAGAAACAAAGTGAAGAGGAGAGAACGATGATTCAAATGAATACAGATGAAAAAAGAAGCGTGATTTTGGTGGAAAATGTGATAGTAGAATATTTAACCATTCAAAAAGAAAGAATAATAGTCGAAAAATGACCCCTGACATGAGTTAATGTTCTTAGGTATTTAATGGTAGATCTCTTAAATGAATAATATATTCTCTCATTAATCATGTCACAATGGCCAAATTTGGAGGGTTCATTCTTTTAAAACCTTAACTAATTAGTAACTTAATCATTTTCTTACAAGTGCCATTTTTGGCCCTAATGGTAGCTAATATCTTCACCAAGCCCTTGGGTGGAAAACTCTTCATCAAACATAGAGCTCATTTTGGAATGAAGGAGCCTCCCTTAAGGGAAGGATGAATTAGAAGTAAGAAAAGACTCATTGTCTTAACAAATGCAAGGACAACTAACTTAGCAGACTAGGGATTGCTTATAAGTATATTGATTACTATTAAATAGTACTCTTACCAATGAACTAGCACTATTAATTAACACTGTTAACATACAACAAACTATTGATTAACATGTAAGAAAAAAGGGATCACATGTTGAACTTGAAGGAAGATATTGAAGATGCAAGCTCAATACCATTGATTAGTATACGACTAATTAGCACACTGCTAATTAGCATACAACGAAACAATTGTTTATTGAATTTATATAAACCATGGAACTACTTTATTATAGATGCTCTAAAACATAAACTAATAGTCATGTGTTTTGAGAAACAAAACAATGAACTTTAATTAAGTTAATTTAATTGAGTACATATTACATGAAACTATATATATATATATTCCATTGTTATAATGTATGCATAAGTTTTGGCTTTTCAAGCTATTATGTTGTAGCACTCATGACGAGACTAGGGTCAACCAATCCACTTGTGGAAATTGGGCAATAAATGATTCATGCCCAATTCCTTTCCCAGCTCACCGGTCAACTTCAAGTCCTACAAAATCTTCCAAACAACCTTTTGAAATGACTTTTTCAGGATAAGGAGCTTGTAGCCTCACTGAATATGTCACGTGCCTACCTAATAATTCCATGGCAGCACGTTTTAGTGGTTCATCGGGAAACTATCCTAGACAGCTTCACCTGACACTCGCGACGAGAATGCACAGGGTCTATCGTCTAGGTTTCCCAAAGTCCACCCCATAATGGAAGGTACCGGCCGTCCCCACGAGGATCAACCTGCAAGCTCGGGGTCCTGATTTGACAACTGAGGTTTTGATGCATCAGCTAGGTCCATCGGAGGTGTCCCACAAGGGCTTCTTGTTTGACCGGAGCGATCGTAGTTACCCTTGGTTCATGGAGTACAATACTTTTTTCTAGCAACTGGTTAGGATTCAGGGAACCTTAACGGAGTTCTAGCGGCACAGCTGCCACACCTTTTTCGTAATATAATATTTGATCAAGGTTTTAAGACCTGACCCTAGGTAAGTCAACGCTTAGCTCTACCTAATTTTTCCTAATTAATGTTTTGTTCAATCTCTTGAAAGAAGCTCCCAGCTTACCGGGACCATCCATTCGTAGGATGGATCTATCAGGGATGTCGCCCACCCAGTTTCCACAAATGGTTTTCTTTAGTTTTCTAATTACCTATCACATTAAGTTATGATATATGAAAGAAACTTCGTTAATTAACCTGTTATCACAGGTTCCTTCACATAATTTTACGACACAATACAAAGACAGAGAAAAACAATCTTTTGGCAAAACATATTTATTTATTAGTTCGCAAAGTTATTTGCAATGATTTTCCCCTTCTACCTATGCAGAAGATAAACCTCCATTCATTGAAAAATCCCTTCTATGTCTATATAGAAGAAAAAAAAAACCCTCCAAGATTTTCGTCCCTTCACTAGTACTGGGGACTCCAGGATCCCATCTTGATTTGCGTGAGGGTCAGGCTGTTCCCAGGAGCGATCGAGAGATTTACGGCCAGAGCCCCCTGCTGGCACTCTCGCCTCCTAATGCCTAACAGATTCCTCATCGAGCGACCTCTCGCCATCGGAGCCAGTGCAAAGCTCCTCGCGGCAGTAGAAAACAATCTCCCTTGGAGCAGGGTTTTGTGTCTAGCTGTAGGGGAGGCATAGCGCAATCTTTCCTTTTATTATTCTAATTATATATTTACAATCAGATCTAACTACTGCAAGCACAATTAATCTTTTATGTGCAACCATCAATGCATGCATAAATAAAAAAAGAAACAACAACAAGTGTTTTTAGCATGGGAAGCAGCCCCACCCAAATCTAGAGTTTCTCTTTTAAGGTTCCACCTTAATCTTAGGGTTTTGCTTCCTACTTGCAACTCTTTTTTCGGGATCCGCAAGTTATTTCATGAATCTGAAGTGTATTTTATCCTTATGAAAAATTTGGTATTTCTGTCCTAAAAGATAATATGGGCATTTATATCTATGATATGTAGTTTATGCACTGCCCTGCCCTAATCTGCACTTACCAGGATTTCAAATGCTTTTCCAAGTCTATTTAGACTTTAGAATTTGTATCGACAAATTCTTATCAATTTCCAATAAGTCTTACAGACTTTCGATTATTATTTAATTTCCTCATACTGAGTTGTTGAGTATTTCACAATTGTTTTTGCTTCAACATTCTCGATATTTTAGGTTAGGTTTTCCTGCTGACTCATACGTGGGTCAACTCATGATATTAACGCTCTCGCTAATATAACCATTAATATTAACATTGCACGTGTTTTCAGTAAGAAAATAATTTTTATTTTATTCTACTCATATTCTATGGTTTAATTGACGATGCTCGACCATTTGTCGAACTTTCAACATTATCTAGAAAGATCAATTTTTATTTAGCTATGTCTTAAGTACAATGTTGATTGTTTTTCTGAAAAATTTATTCTAAGCAATGTAAAAATCATAAGTGTAATTTTTCTTTTATCTTTCAGACATCGAATTACATTACTATGTACCTAATTTATGCGCATCTAGTATATATTTGTATATACAATTTTTTGTTGATTTACTGCATTGATTATTTCATGATATTATCTAAATGATTTTCTATAAATTATTATAAAACTCATATAATCTGTTTATCATTAGAAAAGTCAATCCAAATTGCGGTACCGGTTGTAAGTAATGTATTTTCAAATTGATAGATGCTTGTTTTGATTCTCGTATGAGATATGTTAGGCCCATACTATGATGCATGAGTATAGATAATTTCATCTCGCATATTCGTAAGATGGAGCTTGCAAAGTGCATATATCAAGGAAAGTTAATTGCACCTAGTTGCGTATGACTTATTTTTTGATAGATCAATTACAAGGAAGAATTAGTCAAGGGTTATGAAGGATATAGTCATTAAAAGAATGATATTAAAAGATTGTGCATATAAGTGCTAGGTTAAAGCATAGTCATGGGTTATAAATAGCACAATTGCTAAAAGAATATGACATTAAGAATCATGAATAGAAAGTACTAGTTTAGATACTTCAAAAGTACTTAGCATAAGAGCCCAAATATTAAGAAGAACTAGATTCTAGCTCAAGGCAAGGCCTGCTGGAGTCTAATTACTTGAGATAATCTCGCACTTATCTTATCAAGTATTTACATGTTATGCCTATAACATATTTTGATATATGAGGATAATTTCCTATTTGCCTCATGACTTGACTAAGAGCTAGTACAAGAAATTAATCATAAGGGTTAAAACTAAGATGTCTTGAGATCCGTCGGATAACGATGAATTTTGCCAATCCAAATTCAGGGTTGGGTTATCAATCAAGGTAAATGATCTATAGAACTTACATCATGAATAGTGTTTGAACCCTTAACATATGCCCTAGCTGAAGGAAGGAAGTGTTAAGAAACATTTTTGCATAGTATTGCTCTTAGATTCCAAGGGGGAGATCAAATATATGATGGAAATGTTATATAATCTATTCTTGCATTATTTGGAAAGAATGCAATTGGTTTTGTTGGTTGATCGAACAACATCCTAAATGCTTTTACATTCAACTAGTTGTTAGTTGTTGTTTGGATGATTATTCCAAGTGCTTGTGATTTATGGTAAATGTATGGCATGGGTCTGTGATGACAAGTCGCCATGGGAATAAAGAAATGTTTTCTTAGAAAATGATATTAGGACTGAATGCCTTGTTTGTGCTTGATTCTTAATTGGGTTAATTAAGGAAGGATATTTTGCACGGGTGGATTACCTCCATGATTGCACCGCGGATTAACCCAAAGAGGGCACTGCTTGATTCATGGGCCAAAGGTTGAGTGGTGAAAAGGCCAACCATGGGAATGATGTTTCGCTCCTAGACAGCTTGCAGGTCAATTGGAGCTCTAGACATCCCTTGCTAGGTCTAGAATGGAGTTGAAGATCTCTGTGGCCCCCAATGTTTGGGCATGTTGGGAGATCCTATTCTAGATAAAGGATTGAGTTTGTGGTGCCATGTGATTTGGACCAGTTACTTCTGCAGGGCAGAAGAGATACTTCTATTAGACAGAAGGAATACATAATTTCTCCTATATAGGCGGGAGACAAAGATTAACTTGAAGATAAGTTAAGGAACTTGTTTGAACTTGTTTGTCAATAGATTGCTTGCTTTGTTTTCATGTCTGTGCTATAAGTTATGCGAACGAACCATGTTCCCTAAAAGGCTTAATTAATGAAGCTGAATTTAAGTGTCACACATAAATCTGGTAGGACCTAATTAGAAAACTAAAGCTATTAAGAGAAGCAGGTGGGCGGAACCCCCGACGGGTCTGTCCTACGGTAGGGTGGTTCACAAAGAACTGGGAGGCTTCTCACAAGATTTTATCGTCGTTCGACCTTTAGGTATTGTTAGGTTAGAACCCGATTCATGCCGTTTTAGGGGACCAGAATGGAACTATGCCCTATGGGCAGAGAGGTTGAGCGGCACATCCCTCTCGTTTTCCATTCTCTTTGAACCAAGTGCAGCACGGGTCTACTTCGGCTTGGGTATCTCTGCGCAAAGTAGGATGTCCAAGATCCAATGTTAGAATGCTGTTAGGAGACCTTGGCCACTAGGAGTCCAAATTTCAGGTCAATCCTAGTGGGTTTGGCCATGAACATTCCGTTACAAGGCAGATTCGGGAAACCCTAGGCGACAAAATTTGGAACATTCCATGGGAGTGTCGGGTAGCGATGTTTAGATTCGTTTCTCGATAGACCGCTAAAAGCCTGCCTGGAGAGCCAATGGGCGGGCACCTTACAAGAGCGAAGGTGGACAAGAGCAAACACTTAATTCATACTTTTAAGCAAGTAGAAAAATTTTTAGTGGAATATAATCACATGTCTAGTGTATGGGAGAACACTATTCCAAAAAAGATAACATTACAAATAGCATATTATTCTATTGGAACAAATGTATCATTCATTACTTGTAAATTTCTTACAAGTTAGAAGTCCTTGGGGGTTACAATAATATGCTTTCTTTGTATTACTACACAGTATGAAGCATCAATCATTTAGTCTACCAAAAGGCCTCTATAGCACATTATAGAGCATGAAGAAATTCTTTTGCGAAACAATTGGGTCTATCCTAACCTTGTGCTGAAAACTGCCTCTGCTTTCTATTCACTAGAGGTCTTGCACAATCTCATGAACAAGTCTTGAGATAGTTGCCTTTGGAATGATGGGATTAAAAGAGACTTGATACTTTCTAATTTTTCTTAAGGTCACTACACCTAGCCTCCACTTGTGTTTCTTGTGTAGATGCTAAGGAGAACTCCCCTTGATAAAGTACATTAGGTTGAGAAGGGGATGATCCATTGGTAGGCTATGAAGTGTCATTCTCCAAGACTACATTTGATCCAATAGATGCTCCATTGAGCTATCACAATATGGGACTCTAAGATGAAGCGTCTTTGTAGCCATCTTTTCTACATAGCAAGAGATCTAAAAGCTCAATGAATAAGCATTAGAAGAAATATGGACTCTCTTTTTTGCCCCTTAAGGATGAGTGAATAAACAAAAATAGGCCTAAGTAATGAGAGAGATGAGATTCTAGATTCATGTAGCATGAATCTTTTGGCCATATCTTGGCCCAAAACTTCCCTCAATAATAATATAAGAGAAAATATGGGAAATACAAGGCTATCACCTCCTAAAAGCTAGTGACTCGAAATTTTCTTTTCTCATTTTTTTAAGTTTAACTTTTCATATCTCCCCTTTTCACTTTCCTACTCTTTCTTAGGTGGAACTCAAATTTATCATTTCTCTTTCCTTGCTTCTTCTTTCTTGACGAAATTTTACAGCCTCATTGTTGCTTGCCGTATATCTATTAGCCTTGTGAATTTCATTGCCTCTACACAAGTAGAGTTTCTCATGTTTTATGAGAGCGGAGCTTATTCTACAAAAGGCCTAAGATTTTGTTAACAAAAATTTGCAGGTATATTGTTCTTTTCCATGGATGTGCTATGGCAAAGTTTTATCTCATTTGGAAAAAACTTGTGTAAGTTATGTGCATGATCTGACATGAGCTTTCTTTTCTTTTGGTACTCTAGGAGTCTCTCACAGTAAAAAACAATGATATTTTAAATACTCAACTTCTTCCTCAATATCATTTTCTCCATAAACAAAGTTATAGGGGTGTTGTCTTGTTTTTTTATAGCTTGGCATGAATACATAGGTTCTTTGATCTATGATAATGACTCTGCAAGCCAACTTGCAACTCAAAATATATATTTTTATAATTCATTGTATGTAGTAGAAAGTTAGAGATTGCAACATGTTCCATTGCCACCATTATCTAGTTGTGAATGGTTGATTGGTATAGTTCGGAGTTGTTAGGAGGATCATGTAAGTTGAAGATAAAATCTGACATCAATAGTGCTATGAAACCTACCACAAGCTCCAAAGATGTGCATCTTAGTTGATTTATTTCATCTTCATTGTTTACACATTTGTTTGGTTCATGTGAGGTTCTGAAGAAAATAAAGATTACTTATTAATGCAAGTGTCTATTTGAGGAATGGATGAATCAGCTATTGGGCAAGTCATGGCAAGTTAAAAGAATACATTTTGATGAGACAATCGAGTGTAGGGTCAACCAATCAAATCTTACATTCATGTAAATCTTTTTTATTGAGTTGTATGCCTTTATTTAATTGATATAGGTATTGCTTAGATGAATTGTTGTGTTAGTCACTTTTACTTACCATATTTTTTTATTTTAATTACATGTATTTCATCGCTAAAAAAAAAAGTGCATTCGCTTTTGATATAGAAGATGGAGAATTTTGTGAGGGGAGTGGACTAGCTTGGATTAAGATATGCAAGATGAGACACATATAGCTCTCATAGATGTGGCTATCTTGTGGAATGGTCATAATCCTTTTGTAGTCATCAGTGTAGAGAGTCATTGACTCATTTCTTTTCTAAGACAAAAAATCCAATTAATGTCCAATGAGCCCCTATGCAACTTCTATTTCAAGCTAGATAATAGAAAAGTTAAGACTCATAGTAACAATCCTTGACATGTAAGCAATATGCTTCTCCACATATCTTTGAGATAGTGGAATCCTTATAAAAATTCCTATAAAGAGCGAATACAAACTTTTTTTAAACTTTTTTATACTTTTAATTTTGATAATTTTGGTTTACTAGTGATCCAAGCATGTGAGTATATATGTTATAATTAGTCAATCGTGTTGGTTAAAATCACCATTAAATTGTAGGCTGGAGTTCAGTAACCTTTGGAATATTGTCTTTGCATAATGATATATTGCAGCTAATCTCTTCTTCTCATTTTTTGAGCACTCGCTCTATTGTTGAAAGGAATGAAAATAGGTATTGGAAGTATTTAAATTTCCTAACTATTGTGTTTAAAGGTCTTTTAGATTTTTTTCTTTAAAAAATCTAATATTTTCTCCGGTTAGACTTGAACATACTCAATGATCCAAACATATTTGAGGATATAATAAAGTGTAATGAAGCATTTGTCTATTTAAATGATTTTGATGGTGGCTTTCAATTATTGAAATAAAGTATCTGTGGTTAGGGTTTTAATTTGAAACTTTAAGGTTAAAAATTTTATAAGAACCTTTTATTTAAAACCCTTGATATATAAAAGTTAGATCTCCAAACTCATTTTCACTTTCATTCTCTACTTCTCTATACTTGTGCTCTTTTTCATTCTCTCTCTCTCTCTCTACCATGGCTACTACTTCCACCTTTGCTACATGGATTAGCTCCACATGTTACATGCCTATAGGGGATCGGATTTACTCGAGGCTTTGCATGACCTTGAATCTAGAGAGCTCACTTTCCATGGCAGATTCTAGCTCTAGCATATTGGCATCATTTTGTAATGAGGCAAACCCTCTTACTTGCTCCATCCCGAACTTTGCTCTTAGGTGGATTCTAATAGATTTTTTGTATAGTCTACGTGCCGGATCAAGATATGCAAATGTAATAAACTAAGCTCTGGTGCATGTGAGGCAACAACTCTGTGCTAGAGCTGTACCCACCTCATCCTAGGACCACATCATGATGGATCTCATCCAGTGTGATGTAGCCTTTGCAATCTATATTTTGTACACTGATGTGCAAGAAGGCAGTGAGGAAGATATTGACATGCCCTCTTAGTTGTAGCCACAGTATTTCAAGAGGAAGCTTGAGAAAATCACTCTCGATCTAAGCAAGGAGGTAGCATAGAGCTTAGCTATTGTGTACACCCACCTCCTTGCCTTGTTGAGATGCTGAGCAATAAGCCACCCCTTGCTTCTCTCCATGCTGTCACCATCAAGGGGGTTGAATACCTATTCATGCAAGATGTGTTGGAGATAAGAGAAGAAAAACTATACTATATTATGGTGCATGATGCACCAGATGATTTTATAGATTTTGATGTATAGGATATCCCACCACATGTGGATGAGATAGCTCGATATAATGGCATGAGCATCATGAGATCTTTGCCATTGTGAGTATCCAAAAGAAAAATTAAGGATGCAGTGCCAAAGTATGACATCTCCGACCAACACTTGTAGGAAAACCTTTTTGTTCCTCGACCTAACTACATGATACCTTTCGAGGAGAGAGATGAGGGTGGCCTGATTGCACAAGTAGACATGGATGGTCCATTACAGTGGCGAATATATGACATGAAGAATGTAATGTTTTTGGTTTTCAGCATAACTTCACCCATAGGGCCTCTAAGGCATGTGAACCCATAAGATGAAAATTGACATGGATTAGATCCCTGTAGGAGCCCTGTCCACAGGAACGCATTTGGGGGACCTGAATATGGGGATTCAGGCTCCTAAAAACACCCAAATTCAAGCCCCTAGATGTGAGCCTATGGACAGGGGGCTGATGCAAGGGTTTGATCCCGTTCAAATTTTATCTTGTGGGTCCACATGCCCTGGAGGCCCTATGAGTGAAGTTGTACGTAAAACTGAGGTATTTATCTTTAACACTCCATGAATAGTGAGTCTGATACTAAACTTATGTGATGCAAGACATTATCTATATAGATGAGTTTGCATCTAGGCAAGGTGGCAGATCCAGTGGCCAAGGAACGATACATGACTCTGCATTGAAAGAGTACATTGGTTAGCTTGTCAGCGCCATAGTAATAATTCATAAGCCATGCTCTCTTTCTTTTGTTGAGAACTTCCTGAAGCTGAGGGCACCGAAAAAAGTTGGATCCTTTAAGACCATCTTTCGACCAACTCTAGCTTGGAGAAATTAGTATTGCTTCGACATTCAAAGCTACTCTACTTGTTTACAAGTACTAGTTATGGCCCACTTTTCTCCATGGTGGCCTGTGGTATGTTTACCGGAGTTGAAGACCCCATTGTCATAAGGCAGGAACTTCTAGGGCAAAATGTATTGTTGCCCATGATAAAGAGAAACTCGGGCCATGGGGAGCCTGGCTTCAAGAAGCCTAGGATAGATTAGATGTAGTTACTACCCAATGATGTCTCTTTTGAAATGTAACACATTTTGTAATCTTCTCTTATATTAATAAAAATAAATGTTGTTGGATTTGCGTACAATGTAGTTTGTGATACATTTCATTTATTATTATTTGTATTTGAATGTAATGCTTATTTATCGGATTTATACGCAATATGATTCGTTATTTAAATTTAAAACACTGCTCTTTATCGAATTTGTGCATAACATTTATTTATCTAAAGGCATATAAGGATAACTTAAATAAATAAATAAAATAAATAAAAAGTGACTAAATAAAAATAAGCTGCTTCAAAAAATTTGTATTCATATTCATGACAATTTATAGAGGTTCCGATACAACAAGGTTTTAAAAGTTGTTTCAGAAGCTAGATTCCATAGATGTTTCACTAGTAGATCCCTATTGTTGCTACTCTCTGCTACCAAGATAGTCCCTCCATCACTGAAAGAATCTCACTATCCGTAGATCCCTATTAGTATGACAGTGATCCTCCTTGTATACATTGCTACATAGACCGAGTCTCTGAACGAGTCAATGAGGAAGGCTTCAACAGCTTCTTGTAGTGCAAGGAGAGCCCGGGGGGTAGTCCACTAATCAGATTGAGCCACACTTGAACTATCGGGGAAGTGCCTCTTGCTATTTCTAATTAGTATGTTCTACATTGTCTCCCGTACCACCTTTTGGAATGGAGCCTTTGGTATCAAAAGGTGTGTAACCTTCTGATAATTTTAGATCTCTTGGAGGGTCACTGTGCCTAGCTTCCATCGACGCTTGTGATGGTGGCATGGTGGTGGAGTAGAGGGAGGTTGCCTCTACATGGGAGTTCTTGGGGGAATCTCCAAGCCACTTGATTGATGCATGCCATGTCTTTAAGGAGTGAGAACTTGAAACACAGAACTCAAATGGGTAAAATGAGGTGAAACTTTATAGCCAAATGTTTTAAAAATCCATCAACTTGAATTAATGTATCCATATTAAAAAAAAAAAGAGCAGTGATTAGATTGACTTGAAATTTTACATGTGCACTCTTCTAGGACACATCAACCACTAAAAAAAAAGGGCCCATTAGAAGCCTTTGGGACACGTGACTGGAGGCTCACATATGGGGCCCTGAATCTGGGAAATTAGGGCTCCACATGTGAGCCTCCGGCCAAGTGTCCCAGAGTATTCTGATGGGCCAATTTTTTAGTTTTCATGAGTTCTTATGATGGTTGGCATATGGGTGAAGTTTCACTATATTTCAATTTATAAAATTGATAATTGAATCTTTTTTTGGAAAATACATTAACTGGATTATACTTCACTTAGAACAAAAAAAATCACCAAGTGTGCGCACTTGTGTATTAAATGTATTCTAGACCAAACTACGTAAACCATAAGAAACTTACAAATTAAAAAAATATAAATCATGGGAAAAATGGAATATCATATATCAGATATAGTATTGCCAAACCATAAAATACAATAAAGATATAGTATTGCCAAACCATAAAATACAATAAAGATATAATGCATTAGTCCAAGTACAACTTATCACCAACGTGTGCGTGATTGCACATAAAATTTTATTCTCAATGAAACTACTTGCAAAATCAGAAACTTAAAAATTCACACAATGTAAGTCATGGGAAAAATAGAATATCACATATCTTATATAACATTACAAAACCACAAAATACATGACAGATAGTGCACCACACCAAGTACAACTAGAGCTAGGCAAAATTTAGCTCTGTTTTCAAGGCCACTGCTATTAAATATTTGAAGGTTTACTGGAAGAATAACTAGAAACTAAGCTCCATAAAATCTACAACCTGAACCTGAGCTGCTAAGTATAGATCCATTTATAAGGTAGCTTCTCAAAGCATGTTGTTGACATTAAGATTAAATGCATCTTTGTTGTTTGTGAATCCTACGAACAAGAATCAAATCTATGGGCTTAATAGTGATATGTCAGGCATGAATGGCTAGAAGTTGACCATCACTCATGAGATCAATCAAGTAGCTTTTAGCTGTCTCTTGGAGAGCAAGTAAGACACCATTGCCCCACATTCCTTAGGTGGTTCCTTGAAAAGAACTTGTGATGATGCCCTGAATGCACATCTTGTAGTATTTCTTGCATCAACCTAGAGAATGGTGCCTTAGGAGAATAATTAAGTTGGTAGTCTTTTGGAATTTCCTTATCTCATATAGAGTAGTTGTGCCTGGTCTCCATATTCGGTTCTTATGTGTTGGAGAATGTGTATTACCAATTGGAGCAGTAGTGGGAGTTGGAGCAATTGGAGCACATGGGCTACTATTTCTAGACAATGGTGGACAATTATTCTGGATAGATAGGCCATCATTATTGAGCACACTAGGGCCACCATTGTTGGCCACAATAACACCACCATTATGAGCTATAGTAGGGCCATCGTCGTCAGCCACACTAGGGGGACTATTATCACTCACAATATGCTCACTAGATTCAAAAGAGTGTTCAGCTTTTGCTCTTACATGTGCCTTCTTGATAGAAAGCTTGGAATGTGCCATGGTTGTGATGATATAGGATAGAAAAGTGGAGGGTATAGTGAAGAGTAATGGGAAAAAATGAAAGGAGAGACTTGACTTAAATATGAAACTTTTAAACTTACTGTAGTATAAATAAACTTTACAAGTACTTTATTATAAATAAACTTTAAAATTTCTTTAGTATAAATAAAATTTCAAAATTAATGTAGCATAAATGAATTGTGTCTCTCTTTCTCTCCCCACCCCACCCCATCCCTCCCTCTCTCAGTCTCCTACCACCCCCCCTCATGCCCCTTTCTCTCTAGGCTAGTGAATCTACCAAGGTTTGGAATTTTCAAATCTTTGTCTTAGGATTTAAAAATCAACTTTTCATAATTTAAATTTAATTTCTTAAAAGTTTCATATCTTGTATCTATAGTCAAATAAAGGACTCAAGTAGAGAATAACCTTAAACTTCACTCTCTAAGATAGGCATTGTTACATTGTCCCTTCTCCCAAGAAGTGTGGTTTAAGATTAATAGACCCAAAAGATAGAGCAATTGATATCAAAACTATGAAAATCATAGAACCTTCAAAATTTAAAGCAAAATTTATTTTAGCCAAATTTAAGTAGACAAACTATCTAAAGCTTAAGATAGGAGTGTTAAAGACATCTCATGTTTAAGATAAGTGTATTGATGAGTCATATCCTTAGTACTACTTGTACTCTCTCTTGGACTCCAAACGCATCAAAATTGTGCTCTTTATCTAGGTCTCCATTTCTTTCCATCTCTCTTGGATTGCCAACCATTGTGCATGGTATTATCTAGCTGTGCTATTTTCATATCTTGCTTTCCTCACTTCATATATTACCCTACTTATAGATTTTACTTACGAGGTTTTGGAATTCTTCTTTTTTTTCCTCGTATCATATCTCTAGTCTCCTATACCACCATTGGAATAATTGCCTCATAGAATTGGAAGCATTCATGCCACCTCCATGATCAATTGTCTTTTGAAAAGCACAACGAGCTTGCCAGTGAGATCGTTCCATGCCTTGAGTTGACCATACTACTAAACTCCCTTGATTTGCAAAGTATGGACCATGTGCCTCAAGTATATGCTGCATAAGAAAGAGAGATTAGAAACACAAACTAATTCACAATGATGATACATTTTTGTAATGGTAACAATACTGACCATGTAGTGTGTTATGCTATTTGAAGTCCATGCCTCCACCATAGAGTTATGAAATGTAGCAACTGTCTCTTTAAATGTATTGGCATCACCATCTCTAAACCTCAACTTTTGTAAGAGAGTTACTAATCTATCTAGATATATCCAGCTTGTTCTTCCCCCATTGCTTCAATATCTGGAACAACAAGGTGCAACTTTTTACATGCTTCATACTTCTTTGGTTGTTTCACAAGTATATTGCCTTTCTTATCTCAAGGTGGAGATACAAACTTCCTAGCCTTGGGTTTGCCAAAGCATGGTTTGCAATGGATGTTTCCACTCTTGCCCAATTTTTTATCATTCTTTTTTATTTCTATTTGGCCCTTGTGCAATCCAATTTTAGAGAGGACTTGTTCTACCTTCTTGCATGTAGCATTAGCTTCTGACACGTGCTGCATCTTGTATACGAAGCATACATATTTATATACTAGATTCTCAATTATTCTAACAAAAAAATGCAATGTGCAAAAGTGAATCCTTGTCAATGGTATTTCCAAAATAGGGCACTAGTTTGGATCCACTTGGACTAGCACTCCATTTCTCATGACTTTCTGATTAGGTGTTGGAGCACCTTGTTGTCTTGTCTTGGGAAGCCATTCTTTCTTTCCATATTTCCCTTTCTTCCTAGTTTACATACAATATATGCATGGAAATTTTACATTTGCTGCATTCGATAAACCAAACATACACTTCATTGTTTTAAATCACTTGCAAGATGCCATTCAACTTGATAGTCCCCAAATCCTTCAACATGTAAAGTTGCTCCATTATTTTTCTATTGAATAACTCTGAGTATATTATTGAGGCTTTAAAAAACTTTAGCAATAGTGCCATTCTTTGCATTTGAAGTACCCAAGGAGGACATAATATTATTGATACTTGAGCAATAGTGCCATTCTTTGCATTAGGAAACATATTTCTTATTGTAGAAGATTGAGCATATATCCATCTATGATATTGTCCACTTACTTTGGTTAATTGGTGAATTGGCTTAACCAATCGGATGCGCTAATGTACTTCTTTGGTTTTAAAGTGGGCCCAATATCCAAAGTTTTTATGAGATTCCTCTTTAAGTTTCTATTCTCCTTCTCCAACTCCATAATTTTAGATTGTAACTCAATATTCTTTACTTGTGTAGCATGTGTAGCATCTTCAATGACAAACATTGCTTGTTGTAGGGTTTGATTCTCCCTATCCTTCTCAGCCAACAATCTATATTCTTCTATCAAAGATTACACACACCCTTGTAATCTTGGCTGCATATTTGTTAAGGTTTGATGAAACCCTGTTGATCCTTGTATCACAAGCCTACATGTGTATCCATACAATCCTTCCTTACTTTCACAAACAAACTTTACAAATGATTCAAGGTCATTAAATTATGGTGGTCTTTGAGTTAGTGGATCAAGTGGATAAATGCACCCATCAACCCAAAGATGCACATTTTTTTCCCATGCATTTCTTTCTTGTTGCATCCTGTATCTTATTGTATCATCCCTTTCCACAGTTCTTTTGAACAGTGGTGCATATTCATTCTCCAATTGGAAGTGAATATCTCTCTTTCTCTTAGTACATCGTGCACCTCCATTGTTTTGCAAAGAAAAATGTATCACACTTTCAACTTGGATTAACATTCAAATCACGTAATTATATCTCTTTGATTCACTATATCTATATTCTTTTTTACCCAATAGGATCTTGTTTCTTTCACTTAATTTCAATCATGATAGACCCTAATCAACTTGTAGTTAGCCTCTAATCTTATATTGGAATCAACTTCTAATTATGGACTAATATTATCTTTTTTCATCCAAAATACTCTCTCTCTCTCTCTCTCTCAACAAGAATTGGTCAAAGATTATTAAACACATTTATACAAAAGCTTGGATAGTGAAGAACAATAACGTCATCTTATCTTCTATCCAAATGTGCTCCCTGTTACTCTATCACTTATTTTCTTAGTTCATCTCACACAATTAGGTTCTCTCTCTCTCTCTCTCTCTCTCTATACATGAATTGTTGCTTAAGGATTAAATAGCAATTGTGAAGAATAATAACATCACATAGATTAAAAAATAAAAATTATACCTCCATTATCACTTGATTGCTTGTAGTATAGATTGTTGAAGAGGGAGATTGCTTATTGTATAGTGTTAAAGAGAGAGATTGCTTGTAGTAGTATAGAGAGTGTTGTAGATGGAGATTATTTGATTTTAGCAATTGGCATCAAAACCACTCCTTAATGATGCTTCAAAAGATTTTGTATACAAGAAACCATATTTTAGAGGGAAAGAGAAGAATACACAAAATTTGGGATAAAACTAGAGCTTTTAGAGGGAAGGAAAAAATGCTTAGAAAATGGTCATGTACTTGTCCAAAAGAGATAAAAACTTACAAGAAAACTTTGAAGTAAAAAATGTGTCTTTGGATAAAAAATAATCTTAAAATATGATATGTACGTCAACTTATACCATTTTTTAACTTCTGTCATTTTAAGAAACAAGAATGCGAATGATTCTAATATATTTTAATGTTGAAAAGTCATGAGGGTATTATAGCATCGTTTGTCAATGATTGGATCTATTTTTGGAGAAAATAAAATTGTGTTTTTTAAGTTGTGAGGATTTTGAGAAAAGTGACCTTATCATATAGTTTGGGGATAAAATAATTGGTGAATTCTATTAAAAATACAAATATGAGATGTGCTTGATTATAGAAGATATCTTATTATAAAATTATTTTGAAATCTCTTTTTACAGAGAGAAAGGTGAGAGAAACCCCTTAAGGGGAAAAAAAGAGAGTATCCATATTTCTCCTTGATAGAGTGAAACCCTAATATTTATTACTTACACTTTAATACTCATTCATATAGATACACACACTCTCTTTTTCCCTTAAATAATGTAATGCATTTGTACTAAACACATTCTTCATTTTATTATTGTAGTTCTTTTTAAATCTATTTGTTGCCTTCTCAAAGCTTTATATCTAGCCACTTAGCATGGTTTTCTTTGGCACTAGAGACATCACAATGTGCTTTTTAACTGACACAGCATGACTCAATCATGCATGTATCCAATTCATCAACACTTTTATTTTTTTTTCAAGAGTTGAGCTTCATTTGTTAATGTACCACCAAGATAGCAATTGGATAATTGGATTGTTTTGCAATTCATCCCTACATTATGATTGGTTTTCCTTTGGTATGCACCACATTCTATCCAATGTGAAATTTCCATCCCTTGTGTAGACCAAACTTTGAAGCCTTTCTTTTCTACAAGTATAGCCCATATGCCTTAGAAATATGCTACAAATGCACATAATACACATGAATAAAAATATACTCAATAATTTATTTTATCCATACACTTTTAAAATCTTAACTTAGTTTGTAACATGTAATGTGTCATAGAACTTTTACTCCACACTTGCACTATGTTTTTGTAAAAGATGTATATATCACTAATAAATTCTTGCTTATCTCCATTGTCAGACACCATCTTTTGTAGTAAGGAAGCCAATTCATTGAGACTAATCCAAACATTGAATTTTTCCAACCTTGTTTTTCCTCCATTACTTTAATCAAGAACCATAGCATGTAGCATTTTCCAACCATCATAGTCTTACAACCTGCAAACTACACAATTCCCTTCCTCATTAGTAGGTGCTAAAAGAAACTTTGTAGCCTTTTCTGCTCCAAAGCAACACTTTTTTGGCAAGTTACCAGATTTTTTTGGTCTCTTCTTGTTCTTTTCAATTATTACTTGATACTTCTTTAGCCTAATCTCTAGTAGCACTCTCTCCACATCCTTATATTGCAATGGATTATACAATTTTCTCCATAATATAACAAAAGCATGCAATGAACAAATATGATTATGATCCAATGGAATGTTGAAGATGGGCCTCCAAGTGGGATCTTCTTTAACATGTATTGGTGCAATAATTGTCACCCTTTTGCCAGTTATAATTCATCTTCTTTCCTTTACCCCTCTTTATCAAGCAATATAGGCATGGATATTTTAGATTTGCACCATTGGAGATTCAACACATGCATTCTAAAGTTCGTCTTTTGCAAGATGCCATTCAACTAGGTATTCATCATACCCTTCAACTAAGAGTACCTATTTGTGTTCCTAATGACAGATGATGTTTGGAATGCTTATGTGCATAAAGAACAAGCGTAGGACCTCAAATGTTTTCTTAGGAACTTTAAATGCAACAAGGCATCATAATCATGCTATGATTGAACACTAATGAGCCTTAGATTATTCTTGTCAAATTGTAAGGATTTGTTCATAAAAATTGCACTCACTAAATCTTTTAAGATTTATTCCCTTGAAAACCACACATTTATCTAGTTCGATGACAAATTGCAATTTAATAGTATATTTCTCAACACACATATCATAATATTTTCATTGCTGACTACAACTTGCATTGATCTACATAGTAATTGTTGAGTTTAACCCCATATGCATTTTTTGTCCTAAACCTTTAGTGTTTACATGCTAAAAACATGCATGTGATCTCCTACTAGCTCCAAAAACTTAATGCCATTGGGTCTATACTGACTTTGAAGGTCTAGGAAGAGGCATGATTCTATTTCTCTTCAGCAGATGACAAAACCTAGCCTTCACATCTTTGAATATTATCAAGTAAGTCCTTGTGCTAATGCTAGCCTTGTCACAAAGAGATTGTGGATCCACAGTTAAGAGCGTTTGAGATATCTTTTAGCGTGCACTCGATGATCCAAGCTGACCCTTCTCTAGGTTTTCATTTTGAGCTATCTTGCATGCTCCAATACATAGCTTCCATTGGCCATTTTACACAATTAACTCCTTACTTAGTTTTTTCTTTCATTCACACTCTTGTGTCAACTTGCTTTTGATCTTTCTAAGGTTGTCCAATTTTCCTCTTGATACAAGATGCCAATGTTATGAATAGTGACATGCATTGTGAGAATCTAAATATTTTTTTGAGTTATAATTTCATTCAATTGCTTCACTTGCTCTATGAGATGTTGTATTTGAAGTTGATGTGCAACGATCACATCATGATAATTTTTTACAATTGCTTGGTAGGTTGTGACTACTTTGAATGCTTGATCATTGAGCCACCTATAGTATAATCAAGCAACCCATTTTTACCTTTGTACACATATTTTAGCAAGTTTGTGATTCTTGAGAAAATTGGAGATTTGTTGGTTATAGGGGATCAATTGGTTAGATTCCCCCATCAACCCACAAGCTCATGTGCTTCAATCCCATATGCATGTAACTTTATAGAGCTTGAGGGTTAACAATGGTACGCTCTATCCTTTGAATAATAAGGCATATTCCATTCCTATTTTAATATGCAACTCCTTTTTGTCTATATTCATTTTGCTTATTACTTATACCCCAATTACAAATATATGAATTGATAACATGATTTAGTTGGATATATGTTGAGTTTGTGAATATACTTTACATCAATATATATAGATACTTATAAAAACAAAGGGCTTTATATCTATGAAGTTAGACTAGAGAAGAATAGATCAACATGGATATATGTTAATAGAAATAGGGCCGTTGAGTCTACACAACTAAATTGAAGAGGCACAAATAGATACACATAGAGATTAATGAAAATAGTTAGTTTGGTATCTATGGAGATTGGGCTAGAGGGGATACACAAAGATGTTAATGGAAATAGAAAGTTACATATCTCAGGAGATAGACTAGAGATGCACATATAGACACATAGAGATGTCTAAGGAAAGATAGTAGCTTAATGTGTGAGGGAGGATGGGTAGACATTATAGAGTGTGTAAACACAAATAGATTATATATAGTGGTTATTGATAATTGATTATGAGCAAGAGGGGTCAAGGTAGTTCATGTGTAAGGAAGCTTGCATAGAAACAGAGAAAACATCACAATAAAGCTATGAGAGAGTAGTGAGATGGAGCAAAATAGCTCAAAGAGAAGGGATGTGCAAGAGTTTCTTAGGTTTTAAAACATCTAATTTTACCTCTAAAATATTTTTTAAAAAAACAAAAAAATTGACCATTGGGTTATTTTTCAATCAAAATTCATAATATGAGAAATTCCAAAAAATGTCTTAAAAAGAAATCTCAAAATTGTATTTTTCTCATTTTTAATTGTAAAATGAACTACTTCATATCTACTAATTCAACAACAAGCACCACACTCCTATATCCGACTCCTTTTTAAATATAAATTCCGTTTGAAAAAGGGTTCTTGAATTAGGAGAGAGAAGAAATCTGAGTGAATTCTTTCTAGATAATATAAAAAGGAAAAACAAGATTGTAAAATTAGAGAGAGAAGAGGATTATCTTACTATTCTTGTCTCCACTTTTTCTTATTTTAAGGAGGAGCACAAGGGAGGGGGTACTAAAAGGCCCATTAGTTCGTTTGTTTCCTAATGCATGCATTATTAGTACCAATACATACTAGTAGCTCCTAATTAGCTATTGATATAATAACTCGCTACCAAATATACCTACTATAATGAAAACAACCTCGATCTTTTCTCAGATAAATCTTACTAGTCGATCTCCTTGCTACTACAACCATAAGCCAAGGTTTAATTTAAATGTTGATGTATACGTCTCTTAATGCACTCATTTGACAAATATTTGGTATATATTGTCCAAATTATTATTCATAATGTGAAATATCCTATTTAGCTTGCCCATATGATAAATATTTTATTTCAAATTTGAATCTCTGTTCACAAAAAAAACTATAGTTTTTCATAATCTAGGTCTTTTTAATACACCTAAAGGGTTATTATTTTGGTATGATGCTACAAATTAATATTTAGTTTCATAATCAATTACTTAAATGTTAGAATGCTATGGATTGAATTGTTTGTTTCATATTGCTTATATTGAATTTGTGTGAATCCTATTCATGAAGCAATTGATCAATTTTCAATCTCATTCAAATATTTATCTTTTTAACTTTTATTTAGTTTTATGTTATATTGATAAAGAAAGACTGGTGTTTGTTTAAACTACATGATTATAATTGTTATACACACACAAACACATATGAAGCTGTGTGTGTGTGTGTGACGTGCCCGTCTATTGGCTGTCCAAGCACGTTTTTGGTAGTCCATTGAGAAATGAATCTAAGCGTTGCCGCCCGGCACTCCCATGGAATGTCACGGGGTTTGTTGCCTAGGGTTTTCGGAGTCCGCCTTGCAACGGAATGTTCGCGGCCGAACCCACTAGGATCGATTTGAAACTTGAGTCCCTAGTGGTCAAGGTTTCCTGGTCATTCTATTGTATGCGGAGTTACCGATTCGAAGCAGGTCCATACCCCACTTGGTTCAAGGAGAAGTAGAAACGAGAGAGATGCATCGCTCCACCTCTTTGCCCGTAGGGCATAATCCCATTCAAGTCCCCAAAAACAGTATGAATTTGGGTATTAAGCCACACTGCCTAAGGTCGAATGACGGCAAAATATTGTGAGAAGCCTCCTAGTCCTCTGGGACCACCCTATCGTAGAACAGACCCGTCGAGGCTTCCGCCCACCCACTTCCCTCAATAGGTGTACTTCAGTTATCTAATTAGCTTTATCACATTTATGTGCGACATGTAAAAGTAGCTTCCTTAATTAAGCCTCTTAGGGAACACGGTTCATTCACGTAATCTTATGGCATTTTGACATGAAAACAAATTCAAACAGGTTCCTTGGAAGTGAACTTAATATTAGCATTTTATCAGAGATATAAGTCTTGTTCAAAAGGAACAATATCTGCAATCGGTGAGGATGCACTTTATTTCCTCCAAGATTCCGCCATGCACTAGTAACAAGGGCCCTCAAGAATCTAACTCAATTCGTGCGGATCGTTTGAGTAAGACCCGGAGGTAGGGAATTTATAGCTAGAGCCCCCCTGGCATCTGTTAAACAATGGTGTAGGTGAGTGCTCGGGACATATGCTAAGGTGGGGTTCCTCTCTTCACACTTAGCATTTGTCCTTCTTGCCTTGGCGGCAATTTCCAATATATTTTGAGGGTTAGGGAATACCTTCTTTTCGACCCCGCTCCTATGTGATGATAGGAGCGACAATTATGCAATTGGATCTATATCCGATAGTTCTCGGATGGTAGCTGTCCTAGCTTGCTAGCCTTTAGTCCAGGGTTTTGGTCTTGGAAAAATGACACCCGAATTTTCTTGTATTAACATTGAGTTGTGTCATGGTTAAGGGTGATATCATCAAGGCTGTTTTGGCTTTATTGAGGCTAGATGTAGGATAGAGACCAATGAGTGTTTTACTCATCTCCAGGTCCTCCTATGAATGTAACAATAGTTTGGCTCATTTACTTTTAAACCTCAAATAAGTCGAGTTAAGCCCTATCCTTGCATATTTAGGACTCATCCTATTGAACTGCACTAGGAAAATAGGTTTAGCACTTCATATGTGTGTCTAATAACTATATTTAAGATGAATCCCTAGCAGTGCAACTGGAACCGTCCATGATACCATGCAATCTAGATGCGAGTCCTTCTTAAGATGATGATGCAATGCAAAGTTCTACTCTTGGGAATTCATTTCAATGCACTTACGTAAATCATAAATAGAGGCTTGTATTTTTCTTTTGTACGAGAAACACGAAGTCATCAAGCCTAAAGCATGTGCGAGCTACATCTCTCTAAAGGATTATAGGAGCCTAATACCCGGCTTAATATTGCAAAGACCTAAACATACCTAACCGTTATTGTAGTAACTCACGATTCTCATGGACTAGATTCAAGCTTTTACTCCTACCTTTCCAATTTCGCAAATTTTACGATGCAAAAAGTATGATTTCTGCTTATTGATGGATATGCTTTATTGTCCCGATAACCCATTTTTCAGTTTCTTTTACTTCTTAGGCATGCTAATGCTAGTGCATAAATCTAATGCACTACGAGTTCAATCAATAAAGTCCTTGCCATTCAGTGTGCAAAAATGTGAAATCTTTTGTGCAAGTTGTTCATTCTAAGTCATGTCAGAGTGTAGTAAAACACAATTTCCAACATGCTTGAATGATGCAACCTAATTGGTGGTTAGTTATCATAAATTTTTGCCAGAATACTTCTCCCTTCCCAATGAAGTCAAACTACGTTTTTAAGAGTTCCCCATCGAAGTAGGATTTATGGGGCGCACTTGGTTACCAAGTGATGTGGTTCCTTGACCCGCAGCTTCGTCGGTTGAAGCAGGATTCGCACTCAATTAGACCTTACTTCACTTGGGAGGCATCAAGTAATTCGGCTTTGGCTTCGCAACTACGCACTAGGCTACAAGAGAGTTGACTCCTTGTGGAAGGAATCCACCCGTGAGTACCCTCTCAGCGAGGGGGGAAAAAGAAGGGCAAGCTTGGAAGCCTTCAAAGAGGGAAAATTTCCCTCTCTCTCTCTCTCTCTCTCTCTCTCTCTCTCTCTCTCTCTCTCTCTCTCTTTCTCTCTCTCTTTTCTCTTACTCTCCCTTCCCCCCTCTCTCTCTCTCTTCTCTCTTACTCTCTCTCTTTTCTCTTACTCTCCCTTTCCCTCTCTCTCTCTCTCTCTCTCTGTCTCTTTTCTCTTACTCTCTTACTCACTCTCTCTCTCTCTCGTCAGACAGCATGGAGGAATGACGATCTCCAATCCTCCTCCTTGTTAATCCTAAGGGCCTTTATATAGTGTATTGGGGGGTGGGGGGGGATTGGTATGGTATGGAGCCCCCCCCTTATTCCCATCAGGGCAGCCAAGTGGATGGCTGCCCGCCATGCTGCGTATGGTGCAGGGGGGAGAGGGATTAATTGTTACCCCCCTCCCCCCCCACGTCGTCTAGTCCTCCACCCACTGTCGGCCACCCCTGCTGCCCCCCCACTTCATCCGCCATGCTGGAGCTCCCGTACATCATCACAAGTCAGTCATTATCCACAGCAACTTGCCTGCTCCGTCCACCAACTAGAGCTCCTGCACGTCATCACACGACAACCCCCCCTCTGTCTACCAGTTGGTGGTGTGAGGAAAAAAGGGGGGCATTTATTCTTTTCTTTTTTATAAATTTTTTTCCGTTTAATTAGGGGGGTCATACGGCAGGAGCGAGGGAAATGTTATAGTGTGTGTAGCTTTATGTGGGGCTTATTACTTTGGTTTATCAAGTAGAATGGATTTCTCCTATAGTTATTGTTTCTAAAAGGAATAAGAAACTCAGAGTCTATGTGGGTTAGCAAAAGTTAAACAAAAACCCATTCTAGATCCCTTTCCTCTACCATATTTGGATAGCATTTTGGATGAGGTAGCAAGCCATGAGATGTGCTCCATAGGGTGTTTGTAGGTCCCATAGGGATTTACATTTCAAATTACATTTCACATGGGATTCATAGACTAAAATAAGGTATTCTTAGGTCAAAAGAGGGTTCCCATGTGGCAAATTAGGGTGCATGTCTTTTCTGGACATCCATAGACTTGTTGCTCTAGAAATTTTTATGTGATTCTAATGTAATGTTTGAGTACTTATCTCAAAAAGGACTTTGTGCCGCCCCTTGATTTGAATCAAAAGTACATCAAAATGACATTGAGATTAAAAGTTATAGACACTTTATTGGTGGTGGTCCTATAGACAACACCTAGAACAACAAGCAACATTTAAGGGAAAAAAAGCTCACGATGATCTACAATAGCAAATAAGGGATTCATTGCTTGAGAATAGTCTCAAGGTGCATCAAGAAGAGCCTTGTTTGCAAGGAGATTACATTACTTTAAATGCCACATTATGTAACCATGGGATGCATCATGCAATAAGCCACAATGAGCTAGTGACAAAGATTAATGAAATGGTTTCAACCACCACCATTAAGCCAAACCAAAGATGCCATAGACAATCTCATGGCCCAAGTTGCTAGCTTGTGTGCTGATGTGATGGGACAAATACACATTACTCTTTTCCAAGCAATTGCGTTGACTGAAAGACAAATCGAAAGTATAGGAGGGGTGTCAATTTTGAATAACCTTTTGGATAGTGTAGGACAGTTATAAAATATGACCAATATGGGGGTACTTTTGGTGGAAGCAACATGTCAACTGGTAACCCAAGAGTGCTAGCATGTCCTTAATTTAATGCATCCAAGTAACAAAGTAGTTTTACCATAGCATTCATCACAAGAACATAGAGAATAAACACGTTGAGAATAAACCAAGAGTTTTTTCATCTCAACACAAATCCTTTGTGTCCTTGAGGTATCTCATAATACCTTTCAATGCTTCCCAATGCTTCTTGCTAGGGTTTGGCATGTACATGCTAACCACTCCCACTGCAAAGGCAATGTTAGGACGTGTAGCAACCATAGCATACATCAAACTGCCAACGGCTGAAGCATACACAATCTTGGCCATTTCAACCTTTTCATCATCAGATGTAGGACTGTCCTCTGCACTGAGTTTCACATATGGGGCAATGGAACTCCGATTGCTTTCCACCCCTCCATATTAAAACACTGCAAAATCTTGGATACATACTCCTATTGAGATAGATAGAGTAACCCCTTTGATCTATCTTTGAGTATCCACATCCCAAGAATGTGATTGGTATCACCAAGATCCTTCATGTCAAAGTTGCCATGAAGACTTTGATTCAATGAATCCAAGGCATGAGTATTCCTGCTAGCAATCAACATGTCATCAACATACATAACCAAGATAATCAGGCTGCCATTTGCTACCTTCTTGGTGAAAGAGACTTTTTATGAGATGTTTGCGCATGATTACCATAAACACAATGATCACAATGCTCAAAATCAACATAACGAAGACAAGGCAAGTTACCCAAACGAGAAAGTACTTTCATTCATGTTTCACTCACATGTCCCAACCGGCCATGCCATAAGGAAACTGGCAATAATCCTAGATCCCTTACAAATCTTCCATTTCACATCACCAAAGGTGGTATGAAAACCATCATCATCTAGCTGACCAATACTAATCAAGCTCTTCTTGAGCTACAGTACATGCCTTACGTTCTAAAGAGTGAAGGCAGATCCATGCTGAAATTGCAATTGCACACTGCCAATGCTTGCAATGTCACATGCATAATTGTGCCCCAGATGGACACACAACACCATGTCAACCTCCTGTATAGTCTGTAAACCACTCACGGTGAGGGGTGATATGAAAAGAGGCACATGAATCCAAAATCCAAGTGTGCATGTCATCATCTGTATTGGCTATCAAAGCATGTGCATTGAAACATGAAGAGACAAAGAGTACATCATTGCCACTATCGCTCTCATGGCTAACTACATTCACCTCTTTGATCTTTACATTGCTCTTCTTAGGAGGTTGACTCTCTTTCTTCTCTTCCTTGCTGTCATCCAGCTTCTTGCCCTTCCCTTTCTCTTTCTTCCATTTATAGCATTCACGTTTGAAGTGACCCTTCTTGCCATAGTGATGGCATTCAACATCCTTACCACATGATTTACTGCATCCCTTGCTATCAGATTTGCCTTTCTATTGTGATCTGCCTCTAGTATGCAAAGCACTGGAAGACTTATTGAATGCATTGTTCTACCGATTCATTTCTTCCATGAGTAGAGCACTCTCTACATCAGCATACAAAAGCATAGCATTAGAATTTCTTATAGCAATCCTAAAGGCATCCCAGCTCTCTGGCAAAGTGCAAAGTAAGAATGTAGCTTTGAACTCATTATCAATATTGAACTTCAAAGTGGAAAGCTGGCTAAAAATGGAGTTAAACTCACTAAGGTGAGTAGACATTGCAATACCCTCTTTCATATGCAAATCCATGAGTTTCTTCAGCAACTAGTAGACTTTGCTTGCAATACTCTTCTGGATATACAATTCTTCACCTCACTTTTAAATGTCATTAGAAACATCTAGCCCTTCATTGTTAAACAGTAAGGCATTAGAAATTGATAGCTCAATGGTCAAGCATGCAAGCTCATTCAGCTCATCCTCGTCATCTTGCTCTACATCAGCTAGTTTTGTTCCCTTTACTTTAATCAGCTTTGCTTGCTTCATCTACAACAAGATGTTATAGCATTGCTTTTGCCAAACTATAAAGTTGTGTGCTCCTTCAAACTTCTTGATATGCATAAGATGATTGCCATTGGTGCTAGCCATGATTCACAACCAAATAACTATATGATAGTAAATGAAAGTTGATTCCAAGCAATGGAAGCTCCAAAATCCACACAGTAGTATTTTAGGAATGTTAGATATGATCAATGCCCCACCCTCATTAGGTGCTACCAATGATCCATGGTGCTCAAAGTTGTAAGGCCCCCATTATGAGGAGAAGCCAAATGTGCGGACATTGGTTGAGTCCTGACTTGTATATCAGATGAGGTCTATGTGACCGGATGGCAAAAAGGTGATTGTTGTGGATCTAATCTTTGGGTTAGACGGAGTGGTTAAGTTGGTAGCAACTCGAGGCGCATTGCATCGAGTTGCGGTGTAAGGGAGTTAAAAGGGGCCCCTATTGTGGGGTCTGGGGGCCGTGGAAGTGGCCCTTGGTTGGGGGGTCCCAGGGGGGCCAGCGGCCCCCCTAGCGGGGGTCTAGGGGCAGCGCCCCCGGCCCGATGGTAAAGGGAATATTCCCTGGCCGACTAGTGGAGGCTCATATGGTAGGTCGGTCAGCAGGTCGACCTAACGACCTTCGCGGGCTATAAAAGCTAAACCCCTTCGCAGCCATCTTTCACTTATCTTTCACCCAGTCAGAGTTGTTGTTCCAGCTAGCCTTAAGCTCTTCACCTATCTTCTGTCTAGATCGCCATCTAAGCTTCACACAGTGGAAGCGCACGGGTGGACAGAGCCATCTTTGTATCAGTTGTTTGGAGTTAAAGAATTTACTGATTCTCCTCTTATCTGTTGTGTACTCTCTATCTCTTTCTCAGATTCTGTTCACTGTGTTGTGTAATATTTTACAAGGAATATCCCCAAGTATGTACGGCAAGAACATATATCAGTTCATTGCCCAAAATGCCTTAAAAGCATTCAATGACAGTAAACATACCAATTTCTTGACAAAAATAGACTGTAGTCCTGAAATTCCTGACAATACTGGTGGCTATTCTACGATTTAGGAGTGCAATCTAGAAATTCTTGACAATACAGGTGGCTATCTTGCAATTCAGGAGTGAGGTCCTGGATATGCAGGAAACTGTCCTAAATGTACAATAGTAGACCTGTAAGTAAAGTTGATCCCAAAAATGAGCTCTAATCACTTCTCAAATGCATTCTGGAATAAAATCCAAGCATGTAACATCAACCATAAACATGAATACATGGTATAGAATGCTCGAGACGACCAAGTCTAGAAGCAAGACATAATGCATATGTAGTCAAAATGTCATTCAACCCTATTATTCTAGCAGCCAAATCTCTGTCAAAATTGAGTGAAATATCAATCAAAATCAACCCAAATGCACTTCAATACATAGGCATACTATTCCTCAGTGTCTTGACATCACTTGAGCATGTATACGCATCAACATGCATGTCCAAGGACCAATGCCATTAAAGGATAGAGAGTTGCCTATAAATTGCAAGCTATGGACTGTGTATTCTTGCCACAATAAAGTCTGCAAACTGAGCAAAATGATTGCCAAGATCAGCTCCAAATAACCTCGAGACAATGCCACATGATCCTTGAGACATCCAGCGTCCACTGACATCCAATAGCCATCAAATGAGCATGATCTGTATGCACCAAACACACAAAGATATGTGCTGCCCTGTTTATTTCAAATTTGAATACTGTGTATTTCAGACCTGAAGATAAATGTATATCAGCCCTAAGTGTAACACTACACTTCAATGCTCAATGTTAAGCATTAGATGCAAAGTTTGGAGCACAACCATGATGCCAAATGAAGAGGAGCAGCTAGTACTGTCAACTGTGGAAAATTCAGACATGATGCTACACACTATCAATGGCTATACAATTGCCATACTAGCAACCCTATACTCAGCCATACTATGTAGGAGTTAGGTAAGCTTACTTCAGAAGGGGAGCGCCTTCGGCTCTACCTTCACCTTATGATTCAAAGCTAGCTGCTCCCTCCAAGGATCAACATGAATCTAGTAGGAATCCCTAGACTGTTAGGACTTATAGTGACCCATCCACCAAGCATGATACTCTAGTGCACTTTGTAGAGGAACCAATGGAGGAAGAGTCATATGTGAACCCTTATATCTCTTATGATGAGGAGAGTGATCCCATAGTGATGGACTTTAGGTATGTGCCAGTCATGGCTTTAGGTAGAGGGAGAGGTAGAGGCTTGTTAGATATGCTCAATGCCCTACCCTCATAAGGTGCCACCAATGATCCATGGTGCTCAAAGTGGTAAGGCCCCCATTATGAGGAGAAGCCATATGTGAGCCTAGACATTGGTTGAGTCTTGACTTGTATGTCAGATGAGGTCTATGTGACTGGATGTCAAAAAGGTGACCATTGTGGGTCTAATCTTTGGGTTAGATAGAGTAATTAAGATGGTAGCAACTCGAGGCACATTGCATCGAGTTGCAGGGTAAGAGAGTTATTAGGGGCCCTAGGCAATGGTAAAGGGAATATTCCCTAGCCAACTAGTGGAGGTGCACATGGAAGGTCAACATACACATGGGCACATGGAAGGTCAATAGACACATGTGCATATGGAAGGTCAACAGACACATGTGCATATGGAAGGTCAACAGACACATGGGCACATGGAAGGTCAACAGACACATGTACATATGGAAGGTAATCCATCATGACCCCCTTCACAAGCTATAAAAGCTAAACCCCTTCACAGCCATCTATTATCTATCTTTCACCTAGTCAGAGTTGTTCTAGCTAGCCTTTAGCTCTTCACCTATCTTCTGTCTAGATTGCCATCTAAGCTTCACAGTGGAAGCACACGGGTGGATAGAGCCATCTTTGTATTAGTTGTTTGGAGATAAAGAAATTTTGTTATTCTCCTCTTATCTGTTGTGTACTGTCTATCTCTTTCTCAGATTCTTTTCGCTGCACCGTGTAATCTTTTACATGGTATCAGAGCCCAGGGGGCTCTAGGGATCAAAGAGTGTGCAAGAGGAAAATGCTTCAACATCAAAGAGGAATGATGTCGTCTTTCAGAAGCGGTTCTGGCACATTAGGAAGTGGTGCAGGAGGTGGTGCTGCTGTACCAACTATTCAAACACTGAGGATTCATCCACCAACCTTCAACGAAGGCAAGTTAGATGGTACAAACTACACCTTATGGAAGTTCAAAATTACAACTATCCTTGATTCTTATGAGCTTTTGGAGACTGTGCTGGGGACTGACAGAGAACCACAGCCTTCCCTCAACCCATCAAATTCTAGTGTGATGATTCCTCCGAATGCAGATCTTCTACGAGCTTGGAAACAAAGGAATGCAGATGCATTGTGTGCCTTAGTTACAAGCTGTTCTGACAGTGTTCTGTCTTTGATTCAGCATACAACCAAAGCATCAGAGGCTTGGAATGTAGTGAGGAGTCAGTATAAAACATGAAACCAAACAAGGATTCAAAACTTGGAGAATCAACTAGCAGTGGAGAAGTTTGTTGAAGGAGAGACAGTTGAAGCATTCATCACTCGGATTAAGAATCTACGTGATTAGATGGCTGGCATTGGGATACAAAAGACTAACGCAGAGCTAGCTCGGAGGTGTCTTTGGATTTGTTCACAAAAGTTTGATGGACTAGTAACTGCCCTTAATACTCAGGTGAGACCTCAAGCTTTGACTTTTGAGGAGTTTTATGCATTATTGATGGAGGAGGAGTTGAGGTTGAAAGCCTGAGAAGGAAGCAACAATGGAGATGCTGCATTCTCTGCCAATGCAAAAGGCAAAGGTGGTTCCTCCACCAAAAATGATGGGGACAAAAAGAAGAAGGGCGGTAAGAATAAGTTTCAAGGAGAGCGCTTCTACTTCAAGAAGAAAGGACATGCAATCGTAGATTGTCGTGTTAAGAAGGCAGATGAAAAGTATGGTACCCTTAAAAGTAAAGGGAAAGAGATAGCCAATACGGATGAAGCAGAGTTGGAGTTATTCATGGCGATCATTGAGGAAGTGTGCTTCTCGGTGCAAGAAGAATCTACCACTGACTCATGGGTGTTGGATAGTGGGGCCTCCCGTCACATGACCAACAAGAAAGGTCTATATAGTTCTATGCAGCCTCTACAAGAATCCATCACTGTGACGGTTGGAAATGATGCAAAATGCCCTGCCGTGAGCATAGGTACTATTTCTTTTGTTGCTGCAAATGGTGAAGTCAAAAAGCTTTCAGATGTGTTGTATGTTCGTGAAATTAGGAGAAATCTATTATTAGTTGCTGCCATAACTGATCTTGGTCATGAAGTGAGGTTCAAGAAGACAGGTGCAGAAATTCTTGACAGTGCTGGAAAAATTGTTGGCGAAGGAGAAAGAAAGAACAACCTGTATGAGCTAAGTGCTCTTACAACCACCGTTGGAGTGGGCACAAGTAAGCTTTGGCATGAAAGATTTGGACACATCGGATTTGCAATGTTGAAGGAGATGCAAAAGTAAGGTATGGTTGCTCACCTACCTACAGTGATTGAATTGAAGGAACCATATGAAGCTTGTATGATGGGCAAGCAACAGAGAAAGGCATTTCCACAGGAAAGCAAGAATAGAGAACAGGCTCCTCTAGAGTTGGTGCATGCTGACTTGTACAGTAAGATGCCTACACAGGCCTTGGGGGGATCTTCTTATTTTATGTTGATTGTCGACAACTATAGTAGGAAGATGTAGGTGTACTTCCTTCGTTATAAGGCTCAAGCTTTTGGTAAGTTTAAAGAATGGCTAATACTTGTTAAGAATGAAACATGGAAAAGTGTGAAGAAATTTGGAACGGATGGGTGGTGGTGAGTCCAATTCAAATGAGTTTGAAGACTTTTGCAAGAGCAAAGGGATCAAGCATCAATTGATGATGCCTCACACACCTCAGCAAAACAGTGTTGTGGAATGTAGGAATTGCACCATTGTGGAGATGGCAAGATGCATGCTAAAGGGCAAGGGATTGCCTAACCATTTTTGGGTTGAAGCTGTTAATACTGCAGTCTACATTCTAAATTGGAGCTACACAATGGCTCTCAAGGAAAAAACACCTCATGAGGCTTACACTGGTAAGAAACCATCTGTCTTATATTTTAGAATTTTTGGATGTGAATGTTATGCACATGTTCTAGATGAGAAGAGAAACAAGTTAAAACCAAAAAGCAGAAAATGTATCTTCTTGGGTTATAGTGATGAGCAGAAGGCTTACAAATTATATGACCAAGAGACAAAGAAGATCATCGCAAACCGTGATGTGGTGTTCAAGGAGGAGCCACATACAGTGGAGGAGGAGAAGGCAAGTTGTTCCACTTTATCATCAAGCGAAGAAGTAGTCCACTATGAACGTCCCGAGAGCTATCCCTATCCTTAAGGAGGAGGAAGCATCATCTTCAGATGATGAGGAAAAAGTTCACCAACCTGACATCACCCCACCGGAAAAGCCATTGCCGTGTTGGGTGAAGCAGCTCTATGATCACAATAATCCTATGCCTGCATCTATTGAGGAGAAGGCAGACGGACCAAGGAGGTCTCGGAGAATAGAGAAGCAAAGGAGGGCATCTAAACATAGTCAATATGGCCTTGATGGCTGAGATTATGAGAGAAGTAAAGGAGCCAACTAACTTGGAAGAAGCACTTGTAGATCCAGCATGGAAGGCAGCTATGCAAGCCGAGTATGACATCATAATGAAGAATGATACTTGGGAGCTAGTGGATTGGCCAGCACCAAGTGGATTTGGAAGGTAAAGTACAAGGCTGATGGTACCTTAGAAAAGTACAAAGTGAGATTGGTTGCCCAGGGATTTTCACAGGTTGAAGGGTTTGATTTTCAAGAGTCATTTGCTCCAACTACCAGAATGACCACTATTCACACAATACTTGCAGTGGCTTCCCACAAGCAGAGGCCAGTTTACCAAATGGATGTTAAATCAATGTTCTTAAATGGTGATCTCAAGGAGGAGGTGTACATGGCTCAGCCACCAGGGTTTGAGGCCCCCCATTCTGAGAACAAAGTGTGTAAGCTGAAGAAGGCATTGTATGGGCTAAAACAAGCCCCCAGAGCATGGTACCAACGGATAGATAAGTTCTTTTTAAGCTTAAACTTCAAAAGATGTGCCTCATATGCTAACTTGTATGTTTGTAGGGATGATAAAAAGTTTGTAGTGATTGTCCTATATGTGGACGACCTTCTTATTACAAGTGACTATGAAGATATGATCAACCAAACTCAAAAGGCTTTGAGTTTTGAGTTTGAAATGACAGACTTAGGCTTGCTGCACTATTGTTTGGGGATTGAAGTCTGGCAAGAGCCAGGAAGGATCTTCATCTCTCAGAAGAAGTATGCATGGGAGATCTTGAAGGCGTTTGGCATGACTGAGTGCAAGGAGATAGCTACACCTATGGAGGTGAACACAAAGTTATCCATTGAGGATGCATCAGCACTAGTAGACATTGGGAGGTACAGGAGGTTGGTTGGAAGTCTGATCTACTTGTGTAACACCAGACCAGATATCAGTTTTGCTATTGGTGTTTTGAGCAGGTTCTCAAACAAACCTCATGAGAGTCATTGGAAAGCTGGGATATGGGTGTGCTCAGATACCTGAAGGAAACTCTTGACTATGGTATCACATACAGTTCCGTAACTTCTCTTGTGGGGAATTGTGACTCAGATTGGGCAGGAGACAGTGATTCCAGGAAGTCTGTTTCTGGTTATTGTTTCTCTTTAGGTTTAGGAATTTTCTCTTGGATTAGTAAGAAGCAGCCAACAGTGGCATTGTCTTCTACTGAAGCAGAGTACAAGGCAACTTGTTTTGTTGCATGTGAAGCAGTATGGTTGAGAAGGATCCTATAGCATATGGGAGTGCAGGATGAAGAACCAACTGTACTGAGATGTGACAATCAGAGTTGCATCGCCATTGCCAAAAATCTAGTGTTTCATACGTGCACCAAACATATAGAGATCCAATATCACTATGTGCGTGATTTGATCGAGGATGGGATACTGGAACTGGTTTACTGTCCAACAGAGGAGAATGGAGCGGATATCTTCACAAAGCACTTACGAAGGATCTGCTTCAAGTTCATGTTTCACAGACTTGGCATTGGGCCGAGGATATAGTTCACCTGCAGGTGGACATTGAGGGGGGTGTTAGATATGCTCAATGCCCCATCCTCATAAGGTGCCACCAATGATCCATGGTGCTCAAAATTGTAAGGCCCCCATTATGAGGAGAAGCCATGTGTGAGCCTGGACATTGGTTGAGTCCTGACTTGTATGTCAAATGAGGTCTATGTGATCGGATGGCAAAAAGGTGACCGTTGTGGGTCTAATCTTTGGGTTAGATAGAGTAGTTAAGCTAGTAGCAACTCAAGGCACATTGCATCGAGTTGCGGGGTAAGAGAGTTATTAGGGGCCCTAGCCAATGGTAAAGAGAATATTCCCTAGAATATTCCCTTGCCAACTAGTGGAGGTGCACATGGAAGGTCAACAGACACATGGGCACATGGAAGGTCAATAGACACATGTGCATATGGAAGGTCAACATACATATGTGCATATGGAAGGTCAATAGACACATGGGCACATGGAAGGTCAACAGACAAGGTGCATATGGAAGGTCATCCATCATGACCCCCTTCACAAGCTATAAAAGCTAAACCCTTTCACAACCATCTATTATCTATCTTTCACCCAGTCAGAGTTGTTCCAGCTAGCCTTAAGCTCTTCACCTATCTTCTGTCTAGATCGCCATCTAAGCTTCACAGTGGAAGTGCACGGGTGGACAGAGCCATCTTTGTATAAGTTTTTTGGAGATAAAGAAATTTTGTTATTCTCCTCTTATCTATTGTGTACTCTCTATCTCTTTCTCAGATTATGTTCGCTGCACCATGTAATTTTTTACAAGGCCAAGGAGGAGGTTAGTACCATGAGCCCATAGCATATTGGACAATATGTGGCCATCTAGGGCATATCTCATCCCATAGCCTTGAAAATGAGCAAGAAAATAGGGAGAAGGCTGACTTGAGGTATCTTGAATGCGGCGTTACACACATTTTCACCGATTGCCCTAGGTAGAAACATTCCATTAGCTCGAAAATTGTGCTATTGTGTTGCTTGTACTCTTTTGTGTTGAGTCACTGGACAACAATGCTACACCCATCCCTATAAATGTCATGATATGAGCCCAAAAAAAGTAAGATAGTATGTCATTACCTTGACCTAGCAACCTAGATGTAGCCTCTATAGGGAAGAAGAGCTAGCAAAGGAGAAAAAAGGGGACTAAGACAAAAATAACACTCAAGACAAAGAGTGAGACCATGTTAAAAAAGGGAAGATAGGCTACTAATGCAGAAGTAGAAACATCTGTTCCTAGGACGAGAGAGAAGGGAAGTGCTACGGTTGGAGATTATATCGATCCCAACCGGCAACTAAAGGCTATGTTAAGGTCAAGGAACATATAAAAGAAGCACAAGCTGACTTCTAAGATGTTGAACCCATTATTGAGAATGAGGCTAATAAACTCTCAATCATGAGCCCACTAGTCTCTCCCATGTACTTGAGAGCAAGAGATGCACCATCACCACATGCATAACCACATAGGAAGAGCATAGATGCCATGAATAGATGGGATGCCCAAGAGGATTGGTAGGAATCCCAGCAAGCAAAGGAGGGAAATATGGTTGGCAGATTGCTCACCATACTTATATCAACTCATGTGACGTTGCCATTGGGAGAATTGCTTAGTCAAAATCTTGCACTATGGCAAGTGTTGAAGCCATGGGTAGAGTGAATCGATAAACAGGAACCATAAGACTTTCCCGACCATGACGTTGTGACACACATACCAATCCTAACACTGAAACCAATGTCTACATCCCCACAAGTGAACGCCTTTTGGGAAGGCATTGAGATGCACATAGTCTTACATGTCGTTGTCCTAGGGAATACAATGCAAAAGGGGATAGTAGACACATGAGCAAGAGTTAATGTACTTAGCCATGTAGTCCTACAAGCTTGGAAAATGCAATCGGTAGAAACTACACGGGTCAATGTCACTCTAGCGAACAGGATGAATGTTAGACCCTTTAGAGTATTGAAGGATTGGCCTTTAAAGATAGCATGAACTCAATTCTTTGTGAACTTCATAGTCATGAAGGGAGTGGATTATGATATTGTGCTAGGTAGACCTTGGATGAGGAATGCCCAAGTGATAGAGGATTGGGGTAATTTTATGATATTCTTAGGTAATAGATCAGAAGCAAACCTAGTAGAGATGGATACCTAGAAAACCTCACCAGTGGACCTACATGCCATCTTTGCCATGCTAAAGGGTGACTCAAGGGCTAGAAGAGACTATGGATCCCTAACTAAGGACATTTCTTGTCCTAAGGATGAGCATAACTGGATGCATGGCAACCATTGACCTCCCATTCTCAGATGATGAAGATGAATATAGGCAAGCTATAGACTTAGCTAGCAAATCCAACAAAGTCTTAACTTTTAACCTACCCAAGTGCCCCTATGCATGATGGCCAAGAGTTCCACAGTAGCTGACCAACCCCAATCACCTATTGTGTCCCAACTAACAAATCGAAACTCCATAGAATCTTCAAGTACGTGTCAAGTGGGCTAGCTAGCAATCAGTCGTAAACCTAAAGTCCCTCAAGAATCTCATGGAGAGAGGAGTGGTGATGGAATAAGGTGCATAACTCAAACTTATCATCAAAGACTACTGCTCCACCATTGAGGAAAGCAAAGAAGAAGTGGAGACCATAAAATATGACACAAATGGAAGAGTGATTGAGCAAATCAAAGCAAACTCCAAACCCTGAAAGGTCAATGCTTTTAGAGCGAAAAAAAAGTTTCCAAGGTAGATTGCGATCGAACTTGGCTAAAATGCCTAGAGGTAGTAGATTATAAGCAAGAAGGATTAGTTCAACCTAGCATCACACCATTATTTGGAGTGGAGTCAACCTCAGAGTGGCCACCACCATGGGGGAGACAACCTTGTCCAGTGAGGATTGTGAGTACAACTTTGAGTCATAGGTGAGATTTGATAGTGACCTCGAAATTCCTTGAGCACGTGGGACCAAACACACCAAGGGGGATCTCTTAGTCCACCACCTAAGGCATAAGAGGCTAAAGGAGGAGAGAAGGAAACAATCAAAGTCTTCAAAAAAGCTAACCAATAGAAGAAAACCCAAGACTTGCCCAAGCACTTCATGAAGTTCAAGAATGAAAGGTTGATCAAATAATGGTGCTAGTAAGAGCCAAGTGGTAAGGGCAGGCAAGTGAACCTATTGAAGGACCAACCAAATTTAAGGAAGTCAACTTGGCAAGGGAAGAGGACAAACTTTGACCCGTGTATGTAGTGGATGACCTAACTAAGGAGGAAAAGAATGATCTCATAAATATCTTAAGGAAATTCTTCAAGGTGTTTGCATGGTCCTTGGACAAGCTGAAAGGAATAGATCCAAGCATCATGACTCATAACATTCCCATGATCCCTAATGCAATATTAGTTAAGCAATGACCATATGCATTGAATCCTAAGCATGCACATGCAGTGAAGGAAGAGATTGATAAGCTATTGAAAACATGATTCATCTACGAGATAGAGCACATAGCCTAGGTGTCACCCATAGTGATAGTCATGAAAAAGAATGGGAAGATTCGAATGTGTGTAAACTATAAAAAGGTCAACGTAGCTATAAAGAGAGTCAACTAACCATTACCAGCATGCTAGAGAGAGTGGCAAGGAAGGAAGCCTATACTTTCTTGGATGAATTTTTGGGCTATAACTAAGTGCAACTCCATTCGGATGACAGGCACAAGATAGGATTTGCCACCAAATTGGGGGTGTTTGCCTACATAGTCATGCCATTTGGGCTCAGCAATGCCCTTGCTACCTTCTAGCACCTCATGTGTGCTATCTTCAAGGACATGCTCATAAAATGGTTGGAAGTATTTGTTGATGGATTTTGCATCCATACCAATTGGGAAGAGCACTTGGAAAAGCTACAAATAGTCTTTGAACAGTGTAGGCAATACAGTCTCTCATTGAACCCCTTAAAGAGCCACTTTTGGGTGGAGCACAATTGTATTTTAGGGCGTGCTATGTTGAGAAATGGGATAGCCACATACTCCTAAAAAATTAGGGTAATTGTAAACCTTCCCCCTTCGACCAACTTCAAGGGAGTTCAATGCTTTTTAGGCCACATAGGATACTACTAGTGGTTTATATTGAACTATGTGTTGATTATTAGACCTTTGTACAAGTTGTTGATAGTATTCGAGTGGACCAAAGAATATCAACAAGCCTATGAAATTCTTAAAGATGATTGAACTTCAGCTCCTATCTTAAGATCCCTAGATTGGCCCATTACCTTCCATGTGCACGTTGACGCATCAAAGTTTGTGGTGGGGGCAATGTTGTGCCAACTTGGTGAGTATAACCTTGATTATCTAGTGTGTTTTGCTAGTAGATAGATCATTGATACTGAAATGAAATATTCCATAACAAAGAGAGAAGGGTTAACCATGTTGTTTTGCCATAAAGAAGTTTAGACATTATCTTCTAGAAGCGATACCTTTTACCTTCTTTGTCGATCATCAAGCATTACTCTATCTTGTGAATAAACCATGTGCAATAGGATGCATTGCTCAATGATTACTTTTTCTTTTGGAATTTAACTTATTTGTGGTAGTATGTAAGGTAAACAACACTATATGGTAGATCACATGTCCTGTTGTATACCCATAGAGATGAAGCGGTTGGGGAGGCATCAGGACGAGGCATCATTGATAACCAACGAGACTTGTTTAGAGCGTACGTCACACCATATTGGATGGATGATATAGTCCACATCTTAGAGAATGGATTGCCTGAATGACTCATAGAAAAAGCTAGGTTAAGGAGGTTAATCTTGAAGATCCAACCCTATCAGTTGATTGTTGGTTAATTATATTAGTTAGGATAGGATGGACTCTTAAGGAGACGTTTTTACAAACATGAAATTCACGATGTGCTCATGAAAGCACATGGTGAGATTTCTAGAGGACATTTCACTAGAGACACCACAGCATGCAAGATGCTCTAGTCTCATCTGTGGTGGCCAAAGTTATTCCACGATGTAGCTAAGTTTGTGAAGCATTGTGATGAGTACCAATGGACCAAAGTCCCTATTCATAAGGATAAAATGGAGTTGACCCTAGTGATTGCATGCCAACCATTTTAAAAATGGGAAATTGAATTCATTGGTCCAATTAGCCTTGCAACATAGTACTCATGAGCTAAGAATATCATTGTTGCCACATACTATCTCACCAAGTGGATGAAAGCTTAGAAACTTGCAAAAATGATGCTAGGACCATGGCCAACTTTCTTTGGAAGCAAGTAATCTAACGGTTTGGTTGTCCTATAGAATTGGTTAGTTACCAAGGCACACACTTCATCAATGAAGTGATTGCTTACTTGTTATCCACCTTTTTGATAATCCACAAGAAGTTCTCACCATATTGTCCTCAAGCTAACGGTCAAGTTGAATCCATGAACAAGATCTTGGTGAACATCCTAACAAAGGTAGTTTTTGCTTCACGTAGTGTCTGAGACAACAAGCTCATGGAAGCTTTATGGACATATAGGATGGCCTACAAAACAACCATATAGGATAGACCCCATTCAAATTAACCTATAGAGTTGAAGCAATTATACATGTGAAATTCTTTGTTCAAGCTTAAGAATGACAGTCTGTGTGGGAGAGATGGGAGGGCAAGGAGACATGAACAAATCAGTTGGTAGAGCTAGAATGCCTATCTTAGACTTGTCTCATTGTAACCCGTGCCCTAATCTATGAGAAGCCGTGATGCAAAAGTTAGTTTGACAACAACTTTGAGTAAGGAGACCTAGTATTGATGTACTCTATTAAGGGACACAAGTAGAAGATGAAATTTAGGGGACTAGGACCTTTTAAGGTTCATAATATCAATAGAACATGCAATGTGAAACTCGAAAACCTAGAGGGGGAGGGGATAGGTTTTTTCAATGGAAGTCACATATAAAAAAGTATTACCCTCTATCACATGCACTCTATGAACCTCCCATGATAGAACCCCCAATGAATGTGAGCATTGCAACCACCACTAAATGAAGGATGAGGATGAGGATGAGGAAGTAGTAGCACTAGTCTACTTGCATATGATAGTGATTTCTCAAAAGGCATGCACCTTTGATGCACTAATTGATGAGGGAGATAACTCTAACATCTTAATGTATGATCACTGGACTGCTATGGGTCAACCCTAATTGCAACCAACCAATGCAAAACTCAAACCATTTGGGGGATAGTCCTATCCACTCTTGGGGAAATGCAAACTAATGGTTTCTATCAAGACTGAGAGCCTATCCATAATCTTTTATGTGCTACATAACAAACAAAGTGTTGGTAATAAGGAATCATTTAATGGGTTGCGTGTTCAAAAAAAAGTTCACTGTACTGTTGAGTATGACTTGCAACACATCCACCTTGCCATAGGTAATGTCAGAATAGTAACACCTTTCAACAAGGGCACCACAACCATCCAAGAGCATGTAGTGCCATCGATAGTTAAGTCTAGTGTCAACCCTAAGGAGAGGGGTAGTACACCACAATGTATTCCCATGGTGAAGCCCCACTAGCATCTAGGGACCACAATCAAAGCTATGATTCAAACAATCAAGTGGGTTCCCAAGCATATGCCATAGCCTCACAAATGGCAATCATTTGGAACTCATAATTTTCATGCCTTGCACTCTAGATCTAAACAAAGAAGTTGGCACTCCTATAATTCACAGGTGACTAGGTGCATTGGGTCCCAAAAACCTTATTGCATGCCCAAAGTTATTATGAAGGTAGCACTTTGGTGTGGCCACTTAAACTCTCAAGTGGCATGTATAAGCATCCATCTCATGCTCCAAAAAATAAGGCTCAGAAACATAAATCCAAACAGAGTAGGAGAAAAACCAAGAGGAGGTAGTTCAATCCATGAGCGCTCCAATGGTCTGTCGGCCAAAAACTCCCTAAATCTAGCCTCAATGTGCACCCAATTGTTAATGAGCTCTAGCCTAATGACTATGATGTAATCACCACTACAAGAACTGACAACGAAGTGCTAACCAAACTCCAAACTTCTCAAATGAAGCTCACCAAACCCAATGAGAATCCCAAGGTGGAAATACCATGTACCAACTTGTCTAGTCCAACTAAATCAAAGCCATTGATAGGCCTTAAGCCATTGCGACAATGACAATCTAGTAGCACCTTGGTGTGGGCGAGTGTGGCCTTTTTCTCTTTAGTCATCTTGTCAAGTTGGCTCTGAAGTTCTTTTACCAATTCGTCGTATTCTTTTATGTTGTCTATGGTTGAGGGCAGGCACTAAAGTAGTTGATACTTTCAATTAGGCCTTTGGCATGATTTGGTATTAGTTGTGCTACTGGCCTTTTGGTTTTTGCAAGTAGGGCTCCTTCATTTGGTGTAGGCACAAGTTCTTACACTTTTCTCACTAGATACTGCACCCAAGCCATGACATTGCTTTCATTAACTACCCGTCTGTGGTTCCTTGCATTAGGGTGATTGTTAGGGTAACCATGATTGGTGGGATTGTGTGCAAAGGGGCTTTTCCCTTGCCTTCTGCCACATTGTTCTTTGTCCCACCTCTTGTGTAGTAGCACTAGTGCTTGGCATGCCCTGCCATATAGGGCTCATCATAGCCAACTCCTAAGATTGGGAGGGTTTCTCCACTGATCTTCTAATGGCCCAAGCTATCTAGTCCTTCTCCTCTTGTGTTAATCTTTCTTCCTTTTCCTCTTATTTCTTATTGCACTCCTCTTCAAGTCTTCTACATTTCTCTTCCACTCTCTATAGTTATCTACTTTCTTCTATGGCGGACCAGGTTCTCTTGATAAGGACTTTCAGTGTGATCCTTTTTCCTCCTTGGCTTGACAATTCCGAGCCCTACTATTCATTGCTGACTGTCCTTTTACTTGAGACTTCTTGCTACTGCTATTGAGTGGTGTGGTCATCTTTTTTCTCCTTTTTAGCAGCTTGTTTTGCCTTCTCCTACTGATCTCTCTTGAATTTTTCCTCCCCCTACTCTTTTGCTAAAACAAGGTGGGAGGTCTCACTCGTGTGGGAAAATGATGATGGATTGGTGATGGTTCAGGGGTTTTCTCTACTACTTCTTTTTCCACCTTTCCCATGGTTTCGTGGATTATAGCTATCAATACCCCTTTGAACCCTACAGTTGATGCCTTGGATGCTGTTTTTTCCTTTCTGATTCCATGGTTGTAGCTGGATACTCTTCCCTCATGCCACTCCAGGAACTCTCTGAACTCCAATGACTTGTTGGATTTGAGTCCAATTTCATGCATAAGTGGTATAATTTATGCCTTTCATGGGCCCAAGAGGGACATCAAATCATGAACAATGCGAAACAAAGACATGCCATCAAGGCCTCAGAGTACAACCCGTTGCCCTTTGCACTGTTCCTAGCACCTTTGCTAAAGCCTAGATTGTTTTTCAAATGGGCATTATACCTTTGACTTGAGAAGAGTGTGTGGACCATCTTTGCTTGTAGTCTAATGGTGGGCTTGAGGATATCAGCCAAGCTGATTTTGTTGTTCGTGTAGACTTTCTTCTTGTCCATTCCTAGCATCATGTAGACATCTCTCTTTAGCCTCTTCTTCGGCTTCTCCACTAGTCGCAAGGCCTTCCCCACAATTTCTAGGCTTAGTTCAACTTCCACCCTTCTAGTGGTATCTACCTAGGTATCAAAGAAAGTTCTCCTTAAAAGACATTTCTTGCACATAAGGTAAAGTGATTAGAAAAAACACTATCAGACAATGAAATATATAAATCATGAGATGAGAATTTCCACATCAATCAATCCATACATTTCACACAAGAACTTCATAGAACATTTTTCCTAAAAGAAGAAGAAAATTCCATTCATCCTTTTCTTTGAAGTTAAACTCCTATTTTGATTTTTATTCACCTTCCACTTTATCCCCTTCCCCTTGAAAATGATAAGAATCCTTCCTAGGATTGTGGAAGTAAAGGTATAAGGGTCTTCAGTGCATTTGTGGTGCACCTTACTTTTTCAAGAGCCAATTGTATAACGTTTGGTTATACTCTAGTGTCACATGATAGTCCATATCTTGTGGACAAATGCCCATTTGTGTGATATAAGTCAATTACATCAGTCAAAATGTTGAGAGTCAAGCTCATGAACCTTTGGTTCTGGGTTGATTACCTTAGTTGAATAAGGTTTGGGTCACACTGACTCAACCATGGTTACATCTAGGTTACTTTCCTTCTGTATGTTTTGGTTGTACACATACACTTAGTCTGTGGGAAGATAATGAAGATGAATAGATGGAGCCCCAAGAGGAACACCAAGGAAAAGGGAATTCTCTTGCAAGAAAATCTATCTTGTAACATCAACAAGCTTGTTTATCATGTTTCATATGATCACAATGAAGAAAAGAACACCAGGCACAACAAATCTTCATACAGCATCATGTAGATCTCCCACGGATTTGATAGAATCAACCATATTCTTCAACATCTTCACAAAATCCATCAATAGAACAAAGAAAGCAAACGAATACACCATCTTTGAATGGAAATACATCACATAGTATTCATTTTCAATATCTTCATAGTCTTCTCTCTCAATCTCTCATATACAATCACTTTGTTTCAGTAGAATTGGCTATCTCTGACTCTCTCTCTCTCTCTCTCTCTCTATCAATAATACATCATATCGTCACTACAATCTCTCAAAATCACTCTCAATAATCCCTCTTAGGTCGTGGATACCCCTCCCAAGAGGTATGTCTGATATGAAGAGTCACCAGAATCACTACAGTGTCCTTTCATAGCTCACTACTGTCACTTCACTCTAGTCTTCTCTTGAGTCTTCAGCAGCTACTTCTTCCACTTCTTTCAGCTCTTTTGCACTTGTATTCACCTCTTTCCAAGGCTAGAAAACTTTCCCAAGCTACACTTCTCATCCATCAGAACACATACAGAAGCATACAGAACAGTCACAGAACAGTACCAGAACAGCTACAGTACAGAACAGAACAGAGACAGAGGCTATACAGAAGACCTACAGAAGGTTACAGAAGGTCGTCAAAACCATATAACTCATTCTCAAACCATTCCAAACTCTCACAAACCATTCAATAAGCTTTCACAATATCTCAATCTTCATCAATCAGTACTCCATCCCTCCTTACAGAAGACAATCAAAACAAAACAGAGCAAAACAGAGCAAAACAGAAGGTATATAGAACCTATCAGAACCTATCAGAACATCACAGAACCACCAATAAACATCATGATCTTCCAAAACACAATCAATATAATCCAAAACACTCTCAAACCACTTCCAAACTAATCAATCATCTCATAAAATCAACCATTCAGCTCTCATAAACAACAAAAGTCGGCCAAAAAACAAGTCATTTCAACACTCAACATATCCCCACACTTAATAAGGAAGCGTCCTCGCGACCCAAGAAAAAGGGAATACAAGTGCATTTAAAATCACAACTTTAATCTTGAATAATCTTCTCAAAAAGGAATCCATCCACCACGACCTCAACTTATAACCTGTTTCTGATATAAAAATACAAAGAAAGGAAAATCCTTTATACATGAACACTTCTTATCAAACTAGAAATACCAACAAATTTGTAAAGGATATAAAAGTTTTCTTCTTCTTCATCAGCATCAGCTTCAACTCTCCAACCATGACCCCATCACCACAATTCTCCAAAATGTAGCTCGCACACGAAATTCAATAGGAAACCACCACGCTCATATGACATAAATAAACTCACAACACAAACACTAATACAACACAACCATCTGAATGACTCCTCCAAAAAGAGAGTTTATCATTAAAAAGCATTCACCATACATTGGAAAGGTATCAATGAAGATGATCCCTCTTGAAAGATTGATGTTGTCGGAAACGATCCATAGACAAGGATTCATAGACAATGAGAGTGCCTATGCATATACGCCAAGTACCAAGCAAAGTGACCAGTTAATCTCACTGAGGGATCTGCAGACTGTGAATACTGCTGAGCAAAATGAACATAGTTTTGATAAGCTTGATTGGCAGCTGTCCATTCTCCTGGAATTACGGGCCAATTAATCTGAGGTCCTGTAAGGCAATCATCCGAACTCCATCCCCTTCTTCTGGAAATCTGATTATCAAACCCATCACAATCACTAACCAACTGAGGTGGTTGAGATATGGAAGTGTTAGGAGAGGGTAATGGAATAAGGAAAAGTGGATGAAGGGAGGGATAGGAAAAATCATAAAAGGAAGAAAAGGTTAAAGAAGGAGTGGCAGAAATTTGTAGGGAATCACTAAGGAAGGGTGTTAACTGATAAATAGGAAATGTAGAGGGTACATTAATGGATGGAGAAGGACAGGGTGGAGAAGGAGAAAATACCCTATCCTCAATAAAGGAACAGTATGTAAAAATGGGAATTTGAGGGAAAGATAAAGGGTGGAAAAGAAGGGGTAAAATAGTGGTGGAATTAGATTGACAAAGGGAAAGATATATAGCATAGTGGTGAGCTATTTGTTGGTAATAGAGGAGGGTAGGAATAGAAGGTCCTAAGAGAGATCGTCTATGATAGGCATCAAAGAAGGAAGAATCAAACGGATCATGTTTTGAAAGATAGGCTAAGAGATCCATCCTCAGTTGATTAGTGCTCTAGGCAGAGGTAGGAGCTGTGTTTTGTCTTTGATTCAGGACCACAGAATCAATCATGGGATGCCAGAAATTATCATGACAATCAGCCACTTTGGAGGAATAACTCTGGAACATGTCAGCTATGCGCAACTCCAAATGGTTGACATACAAAACAGCCTGTAAGACCACATCCCCCACATACCATGCCATATCCACCTCATCTGGAATTAACAAGTCTCCTCGTAGATACATGTATGACATCAACATGGTATCTGGCGTGATAGAATCTTCAAACACCATCCTTACAACCTCAGTCAACAACTCAGCAGACCAAGCCCCACTCCATCCATCCTCTGGAAGAGGTAAATCCATCGTGGAAAGCTTCATGTAGAAGACCAACTTCTGTATGTGGTAGTGGACAAAGAAAGAATGGTCTGGTAGAACATATTCCTGGAATTGCTCAAAGGTAGACCATAACAAATCCATTCTGGACTGCAATCTTTCCACTTTATCTTGGAATAGAGGGCACAAAGTAGCCTGTCTCTGAAGAGCAGCCAAGTCCTGCTGTGAAAGAGAAGGAATCAAGGGAACATTAGGGCTTGGAGGAACAGAGCGGGACTTGGCCAGTTGATCTTGTAACTGCTTGATTTGGGAGGCTTGGGATGCCACTGTGTCATTAGCAATCTGTAAAGCTGAAAGTTTGTTATCGAAAATAGCTCGGAACTCCTGCGCTTCTCTGGACATCCTTTCCTTCTCCTCTGAAAGGCTAGTAACCTGTGATTGAGCCTCTAGTAATTGGATCTTCAAAGAAGAGATCTCATCGCTTTGGGTGGCAACCAGTTGGGTTTGCTGTTCCATTTGCTTAAACAAATCTGCTAGGGTATCCTTAGCAGAAGCTAACTCAGATGTTGCCTTATGCAACTGGTCCTTAGATTGCATGAGTTATTCATAAAAAGACGCGTACAGCTATTGAACACAGGCTGTCACTAACAACTCAATGGAGCTTTGAATATCTTTACAGAGGAAAGGAATTGCATCTCCTGAGACTAGACTGTTCAGGGAGGGAACTGATATGTCCAATGATCCTTCTCGATGTGCTCTGAACAGGTTATTACAAGTGAGAAACCCAGGGAGATCACTGCCAGAGGTAGCAGGAATAGGCACTGAAGGAAGTACGGAAGGAGCTTTATCTGCTACCCGCTTCAAGCGTTTGCGCTGGATGACCAGGGGAGGCGGAGAATCATCATCCTCTATGTCAATGGGTTCTGACTCATCTGAAGGTGGAGGAGGAGGTACTGGATCTGATGGAGGAGGTGGAGACACAGTCTTCTGTAAACCTGAATAGGTCAAGAAGGCAGACAAATATGATCCATATGTGACATTGGTAACATTACCCCTGGTGACTTTGACGAAATGTTGATCCATTTTAGTGAGGAGGTAAGTGCTCCAATCAATAGCAACTCCTTTCAGCACCATCCTGGAAGCTGTGAAAAGCTCTTTGGACAAGTAATGGGATGGCGTTTTGGCAGGCATAAACCTGTCCTAGAGAAACTGACAGATCGTCTTCCATACGGGATCAGTGATCATAGAAAATGAAACTCCTGAAGAGTTGATCACCTTCTTAACATCGAGGATTTCCCTGGTCTGCTTTTGCAACAGCTTCAGAATCTCTTCATTAGAGAAAAGCTGACGAGTGGTAACAAAAGGTTCACCTTTGAAGGGAAGAGATAGAGCCTTCCCTAATCCTCGAGGTGTCAAAGTCATAGAAATTCCCTGGATTAGTCCTGTCTTCTTGCTGTAAGAGGCCAGAAACTCATCACATAACGACGGATCCTCTGGAAGCAGTGGAAAAGAAGTAGCCACAAAAGCAACGAGTCCCGCCTTCGTGAGAGGCTCAAAAGTAAGTAGGGAAGAGTAATCCCTATTAACTAATGGGACGTACTGGATAGGGGGAGGAGCGTGAGAAGGCGCCATTCAGATGGTTACACACACCACAAACACAGACAATCAAGGAGAATGCCTGCAAAGCAACAGACAAAAAAAACCAAGGATAAGAGAACAACCAAAACAAGAAAACATGACTCAACCAACTAACCCCAAGCAATCCACAGCCTAGAAAAAATTTGACATGACCTTGAGACATATGCGACTGAAAGCTTCATGCTATGCATCAGACAAACACCCAGAACCCCGTATCAGGCAAGAAAAGAAAAAACTACATATCGTACCCGTAACCGTAACAAAGAAGTGGAACCAAAACAATACCACATTCGACACATATCAAGACTACATCGGTGATAGACCAGGACTGGACCAGGAAAATAACTCTAAGGACTGCGCATACCCATCCCACGAAACGGGTTCATTAAAAAGGGGAATTAAGTGCAGTGAAGGGGGAATTAATTTAATGAAGGGTTTATTTTAATAAATTAGTAAGAAATGGGTGAATTTTTATTAAGTGATAAACCTTAGCAAGAAAACGGCGGTTCCTTCTTATAAATTTAATTACCAATTATTAGGTGAAAACGGTGCGTTAATTCGAATCCCAGACTTCGATACGCGACTGGGTCTCTAAATGCAAATTCATTTATTAAAAATTAAGGTGATGTGGAGCGCTTTTTTGCCAGCGCGTGCTCATGTGACGGCTGGTTCATTTTAAATAAAAATTAAAGTGTCTCTGTAGCGCACGTAGTGCGTGCTAAGTGAACGGCAGGTTTATTTTAATTAAAAAGTATGTGTGTGTGTGTGTAGCGCGAATGCGCGTGGAAACGGTGGGTGAATGAAGAGTTCATTTTAACAATTAATTTGTGATTAAGGGGGAAAGGAAAATAAATAAAGCACATAAAATAAATACCTAGAAGGGGTGTGTATGTAATGCAGAAATGCGCACGGAAGAGTCCCCCAAAAGAAGTGAATCCAGTAAAGGAAAAGTAAAGACCATTGACGAAACAACAAAGACAACACCTTAGTGGATGTGGTGAGTTTGTTTTTTTTTGTTGGTGAATTTTTATTTTTGTTAATTTTTGTAATTTGTGATTATTGATGGTTGGTTGTTGTTTGTGAGGTTATTATGTTTTGTGGATGTGTTTTGTTGTTTTTCGTTTGTGTAGTTTGTGGTTTGTTTGTGTTTTTTCTTTAAATAATAATAATAAGAATAAGAAGGAAATCAAGATATATAGCACATGAATATGGGATGAAGGGAAAAAATAAAAATGCAGCCATGGAGGAAATATCCACAATGGAGTGTAGGAAAAAAAATAGAGAGTGTTAAGGTCAATCTCCATTGGTTGGTTTGTTTTTTTTTAAAAACAATAGGGGTACCATGTATGATAATATTTTAAAGTAAAAAATAAGTAAAAAATGGTCAAGGGGGGAAGAGGGGAAGTTGGGATAATTTTTGTAGAAGTTTTTTAGAAATTTTTACTATTTTTAAATGAATTTTCTACATTTGTTGGTAATTTAGGGGATAAATTGGGAAATATTTAATTTTCAGAAATTGTGGGGGTGGTAATTTCCAGCGGACAAATTTCCAAAAATTGGCAAAAAGCGAAGGAAATTTTTAGAAATTTTTCTGAATTTTTATGATGTGGAAATTAATTTATAAATTAATTAAATCAGGTAAATCAGGTAAATCTGATAAGTAAGTTGAAAGTAAGTCAGCTAAGTCTGGTTAGTCTGTGTAAGTCATGTTAGTCTGACTAAGTCAAGTCAGGTTAGTCAGATGTTAGATAAGTCAGATAAGGCAAGTTAGTAGAAACTAACCTAAAGGGGGTTAGTTAACCTAAGGTGGGTTAGGGTTAGGGTTAGGGGGAACCTAACTAGGGATAGTTAGAACTAACCTAAGGGTAATTAGGAGGTAGGTTAAGTTAGGTAACCTAACTAATGTTAATTAGTGTGAACTAATGTTAATTAACATAACTAATGTTAGGTTAGTCAGATGATGGTTAGGTTAGTCTAACTAACCGTGGTTAGTTAGGGTGGAGGTGGAGGTGGAAGAGGAGGAGGGAAGGTGGCGGATGTGGCGGGGCGACGGCCACTGGACGGCGCGCGCAGGCGGCGGCAGCGACGGGTCGACGGCGATCAGGGCGACTAGCGGGCGCAGGCTCCGGCGACTAGCGGGCTCAGGGCGGCCTGGGCGACCTCCAGGCGACGGCGACGGTGGCCGGCCGTCGGACCGCGGGTGGCGACGGCTTCGACAGGACGGCGCGACGGTTTCAACAGGGCGGCGGCGGTGGTTCCGAGAGGCGGGCGGCAGCCCTTGGAAGAGGTAGGTGGCAAGGCGGTGCCTTGTAGAAGGGGCGGCAGAGGGAGCAGCGCCAGGGGGAAGAAAGGAGGGTGGAGGGGGGAGAGGAGGGAGGGAGAAGGAAGAGGAGGAGGGTGGAGTAGGGGAAGAGATGGAAGATGAAGGGAGGAGGGGAGGAAGAGGGATGAAGAAGAAGAGGAAGAGGAGGAAGATAGGGCACGTCAGGGAGAAGGGAGAGGGAGGGAGGCGGTTGAGGGGGGAAGAGGTCAGGGAGAGAGAAGGGTGGGGTGGGGGGATAGGGAAGGGTGTGGGGGGGGGGGGGGGGGGCGGGGAAAGGGGGGGAGGGCCATGGGAAGGGGGGGTGGTCATAGGGGAATGGGCGGGGCCCATAGGAGGAGGGTGCCCGAAGGGTGGGGCACCCAAGGGGGGGGTAGGGGTAGGGGTAGGGGGTAGGTTAGGGAGGGGCCCAAGGGAGGTGGGGGTAAAGGTGGGGGGGGGTGCCTATAGGCGCCTGAGAAGAGGCCATGGGAAAGAATGGGCAGGGGGCCCATGAAAGGGAAAGGCGTACCCCCGTCCCGTGCCCGTGCGCGGGACGGGGTAAAAAAATTTGCCGTGACGGCAGTGAAATAGCGTCAGAATGACAGTACGGGTCATGCAGACACAACCGGGGCGCGTGGAGATGCGTAAAATCGAAAAAGGGCGCGTTCACGTGCAAGACGGAGCGCGTGAAAACACGTAAAATTAATATCTCCCAATCCGGACGTCAAACCGAAATATCGTAAAAATAAAAAGTGGGCACGACGACAGGGGGAAAACAAGGAAAATATATGACGGAGGTTTCAGGGGGGAGAAAGGGCGGTCACGTGCAAAAACACGAAAAATGAACCAAAAAACGCAATGAAAAATTAATAGCGGGAGTTCCGGGCATCGAAAGGAGGTGCAAGAAAAAGGAAAACTGTGCAAAAAGACGTGCCCGACAATCCTATCACATCAAAACATAGTTTTGACTAAGATAAGATGCGTTCACGTGGGAAAAACCCAAAAAACAGACCCGAAAATGGGATCGGAAATTAATATCGGATGAACCGTGCGCCAGAATGACATGCAGTAAGAAGGAAAAATGTCTGTAGGAAGGAATGGCACAGGGTTGTCATGTTAAACTGCAGTTCCGGTGGAAGGTGGAGGGGTTCACATGCAAAAAAACACCAAAAAGACGGCCGAAAACTCACTGAAAATTTAATAAGTAAAAATCCAAAAGTCGAAAGAGGGGGGAGGAAAAAGGAAAAAGGTAGGGGAGACATAGGGGACACGGCTGGCATATCAAATTGAAATTCCGATGCAAATAGGGCAGGTTCACATGGAAAAATGTCAAAAAGACGCATTAAAAAGTCGTAAAAAACCGGAAAATTAATATTGGACAAACCGTGTATCGGAATGACGCGGAGTAAAAAGGAAAAATATCAGGGAAAAAGTGAATGTTAGGGCTATGATGTCAGAACATGGTTCCGAAGCAAGCAAAGCACGTTCACATGGAAAACCGACTAATTTGCGCAAAATGCTTCAAAAATCAATAACTCGAAAACCGTGCACTGGAATAGGGGTAGGTAAAAAGGAAAAATGGTCAGTTCAAAGGAGGGAACAGGGCTATAAGGTTGGATTGGGACTTTGGTGAACGTAGGGTGCATTCACAGGACAGGACCTCAAAATTAGGGAATGAAGGAAAACTGCAAGGGAACAGTCCCAAGGGTGGTGGAACATAACCGGGTGGGTGGGAAGGGACCCCATCAGGGTAACAGCAAGTCATGGCATAGATGCATGAACAGATTGAGGCATATGCAGAGGGGTATGCAATATAGACGCGCAGGGATGCGTCTCCACACTTAAGACCTTAACGGATAAGGTTAACCGAGCAACAGGGACCTAGGACCACGCCACAGACCATCCACTAACGTCCCCACTCTTAAAACATGACCGTAACGAAAAAACCAAAGGGGGAGGGTTAGAAAAACTTGGCTCATTTTGTCAAGAAGCAAGGTTGAGTGTCGATGGCACGTCCAGGGTTGTTGTCGACTGCAGGAGGTACCAAGGCATCTTTACAGCGCACGTCCTTCATGGCAGGGACCATGCAGCAGTACCCAGGGAGGTAGCTGGTTGAAGGAATCGCAGGAAATCCGTCGATGATGAGGGATATTACACTCAACTCGCAGTCACTCAAATGGAATGAAAGAACAATCATTCGCCCCATGACTAACATCACTCGAGGAAGAATGATTGAAATCCATATCGCATACCCGGTTTAGAAATCAACAGGGGAATGGTGCAGAGGGGGTATGCCAAAGTGCACAGTTGATGGTGCATTAGTGCATCCAACCCGTTTGGCATAAGTGCAAGGAGGAAGGCAAGGGAGCCTTACAGTGCAGTGTACAGAATAGGGTGACGTGTCTTGTGATGACGGCAAAGACCCATCCCGTGGGTGCATAGGGAAATGGGAACATACTTGACTCCAAGTGTCGTAACGTCCCTCCATCTCACCTCTCGGTAACTGATTGAAGAAACTCCAGTCACACTCGACCCACCCTCTGTCTCACGCTCTGTTGATAGATACAGGAGGGCAGCCTTTTCCTGAAACCCATTGATATAATCCTCACAGTCACTTGTGCGAAGGTTGTATGCCTTGTGCGCATTTGATGGTGCAACTGTGCATCCCACCCTGTGCCGGCATACGGTGCGAGAAGGAAGGCCAGGGAGCCTTATGGTGCAATGCACAGAAACAAATTGTGCTTTGTGCATTGAGAGGCCCATCCCGTTGGTGCAACACTTCATTCACACTACTCACCTCTCATTTAATTTGAAGGAAAAAGACTGGTCTCTCGGCCCACCCTCTGTCTCACTCTCTGTTGATAGTTACAGAGGGCAACCCATACTCACTTCCCCATCCGGTTAGGATGAAAGCTCACATCACTCGATTATTTGTCGATGAAAATCGCGTCGTCAGTTTGTTGAAGAGGCGTACCCAGGGAGGTAGCCATCAAAACGAACGTTGTGTTGAATAGGACATGTCATCTACTAGAGGATAGTTAGACACCCTGCAGAGAGACCCAGGACACAGCGTACCAAGGGAGGCAGCTTCGGAATTGGATCCTGGGGATATCAATCAATGAATCCACTTTTTGGACTGCTGGGTGTTGCCACCTTTTCCACAGCCAGCTTCTCGCCCAAGGGTGTTTACCACCTTTTCTTGGAACGAGGCCTGCTATGATAGGGAATTGCTTCATTTTCTCTCATAACAGATTTGTTTTTTTTTTCTCTCTCTTTTTCTTTTTCTTGTTTTCCCCTATTCCCGAGGGTGTTTCCACCTTTTCTCGAAGAATAGGTCGGCATGACAGGGACCTAAGTCCTTTTCTCCCATGACCGATATGTATATTTTTCTTTTTTTTCTTTTTTTTCGAATTGAGCAAGGGAATGGTAGAACTACCATTTGTCAGAACCAACCTCGCCACTGATGCTGGTGGAAAATAGAGGATAAGAGATCCAGGCTGAAAGATGGAGTTGAGGGGACAGAGGGTTGCGTCCATTTCATCAGGAATGACTGAAGAACGGCTATCAGAAGTAGCATCATAAGAAGTACAGTGCCGCGCCAACGAGGGAAAGGATCAAGTGTCCGTAATTGTCACGATCCCCAAGGAGGGAAGTACTTCTTCAGGCGATATCCATTGATCAGAAAGGGATCATTAGAGGCATCAACGGTCTGCACTTGGACAGAGCCATTAGGGTTGACGGCAAGTACCTTATAGGGGCCCATCCACCGCTGTTGGAGCTTGCCAGGAAACTTGCCAAATCGTGAATCATAGGCTAGGACCAAATCACCTTCTTTGAACTCCTTGTGCTTGATGAAGCTGTCATGGTAAGCCTTGCGTCAAGCTTGCGTGGCTTCCATGCACTGTAGAGCCATCCTACGAATTTCGTCCAAACATTCCAGGTGCAGGAGACGGCGTTGCAGTGAATCATCGTCTCCCAAATGCTCTTTGATAGCCACTCTCAAAGAGGGTAATTCCAGTTCAACAGGAAAAACAGCTTCTGTACCATATACCAGCTGGAAAGGTGTCTGTCCTGTTGCTGCTTTATGGGAGGTTCTATACGCCCAGAGGGCCTCTGTAAGTCGATCGTCCCAATCACGACAATGTGCGGCAATCATTCTTGTCAGAATCGAGCAGAGGATGCGATTCGTGACTTCGACTTGGCCGTTGGCTCTGGGGTAATAAGGAGTGGACTTGCGATGGCGGATCTTATACAACGCTGTCAACTCTTCCATGACTTTGTTAAGGAAATGAGTGCCTCCATCACTTACCAGCTCTAAGGGACTGCCAAAATGGGTGATGATATTCTCGTACATGAACAGGGCCACGGTGTTACCATCGTCCCGCTTTAGGGCTTTAGCTTCACACCACTTTGTAACATAATCCGTACATACAAGGATGTATCGGTTCTGCTTCCTTCTGGTAGGAGGATCAATTGGGCCTACGAAGTCAATACCCCACTTCTCAAACGGCTTTAGGGGAAGGATAGGTTGCAGTGGCATGGCACTTGTCTTCGTAGGTTTCCCCATTCTTTGACAAGCATCACATCTTTTATAGTAATCATAGGCATCCTTGTGAATGGTAGGCCACCAATATCCTGCTAGTAGAGCCTTCATGGCTGTAGCTTCTCTTGCAAAGTGACCTCCACATGGCTCGTCATGGCAAGCCTTCAGAACAATCCCAATCTCATTTCCTGCAACACATCTTCGGAGCACTTCATCTTTGCCTTTCTTGTACAGTGCGCCACCTAGTAGGGTGTAGGGGGCTGATTCTAACATGAGCTTCTTCCTTTCCCGACTAGAAATACCAGGAGGATACTGTTGGGTTGCCAGCAGATTGGCAATGTCTGCATACCAGGGAGTTACAGTTTCTACCAAGAATACGGAAGCATCAGGGAGGTCTGGATCATCCTGCTCCTCATCTGCAGTTTGTGGGATACGCGACAGATGATCAGCCAGAACACGGGAACGACCAGGCTTAGTAATCACCTCAAAGTCGAACTCCTGGAATAAAAGGAGCCATCTCATCATTCGTCCTTTCACATCTGCTTTATTCATCAGAAAGGATAGGGCCTCATGATCCACATAAAATTTAAAGTGGGTGGATAGGAGATAGTGGCGAAACTTCTCTAGGGCAAACACCATTGCCAAGCACTCCAGCTCTGTCACTGTATAGTTCCGTTCCCTATCAGTGACTTTTCGGCTTGCATAATAGATCGGTTGATCCAACTTCGAGGAGCCCTTCTGGCAGAGGACAGCACCTAAACCTTCAATTGATGCATCAGTGTGTACATGGAACTCTTTCCTCCAATCAGGAGGTTGCAGAATGGGTGCCTCAATCAGACACTGCTTCAGAGTGTAGAAAGCTTTGTCACATTCTTCCGTCCAAGTAAACTCTGCATCTTTTCTCAAAAGCTTGTGTAAGGAGGTTGCCTTTGTCGCAAAATGGGCTATAAACCTTCTATAGTAACCCACATGGCCTAGGAATCCCCTCAACTGTTTGAGGTTGGTGGGTGCTGTGAGAGCTGCGATCTTTTCAATCTTTGCAGGGTCTGTTGATATCCCTTGTGCAGAGACAATGTGGCCCAACAAGACTCCAGAAGAGACCCCAAAGATGCATTTGTCGGGGTTGAGGGAAATCCCATACTCCCGACATCGGTCAAAGCATTGTTCCAAGTGCTCCCAATGTTCACGGATCAAACTATAGACACAGAAGTCATCAAAATATACCTCAATAAAGTCGTGCAGATGATTTTGAAATGCAGCCATCATGACTCACTGGAAAGTAGCAGGTGCATTGCAGAGCCCAAATGGCATCACTTGGTAAGCATAGGTCCCCCATTCTGTGGTGAAGGTTGTTTTGGACTGGTCTTCTTCTGCGATCTGCACTTGGTTGTATCCGCTGAATCCATCCAAAAGAGAATAAAGCTCATGTCTTGCCACTGTGTCCAATAGTTAGTTTGTGAAAGGGATAGGAAAGTGATCCTTCTTTGTCTTGGAATTAAGCTTTCGGAAATCCACACATATTCGCAATTTGCCATTCTTCTTGGGTACAACCACGATGGGTGAAACCCATTTACTATTTGCCACTGGATAGATGAACTCGGCTTCCAGAAGCTTCAGCAGCTTCGCTTTCACCAATGTGGAATAATTCGGGTTCATTCGCCGCCGCTGTCGTTGCCGTACTGGCTTGGCATCAGGCTCCAAGTCAATATGATGTTGACATATTGTGGAATCAATCTCCTTTAGGTCTTTGTAAGACCATGCAAACACGTCCAAATTCTCTTTCAACAAGTTGTACAAGGTTGACAACTCCTCTTCTGGAAGGCTGCTACCCACCTTCAAGTCATGTTCAGTGCCTTCTGCATCCACAAAGGTTAACTGCCTTTCACCTTTTACCTCACGGATGAAGGTCCCACGGACTGCTTCTGGATAAAGATCTGACTCCTTCAAGGGAGTGATGCCCTCTTCTGATGTCCCACTAGAACCAATTTCTTCTTTTGGTGGAGACTTAATTTGCTCCTTGAGATGTTGAAATGGGATTAGAGCTGTTTCGGGTTTGGTTTCACAATTAATTACCTCTTAGCTTGAAGACTCCTCTTCTGAAGATGACACATCCAGGAACGTCACATAACAGGGACCCTCTGATGCCTATTGGGTTTGTGGGATAAGTGCTTATTGGCACGGTGCATCATCATCATCTTTCTTCGGCAAGGATGGGTGAGGACGGCATGAGCCACTGCTGAAAGACGGCTTGTTCTTCTTAACCCACGTCTTATAAGAATTTTGCATAAAAGAAGATCCATTTACTAGACCAAATGGTACCATCACCATTCTGTCCCATAGCATGAGCTCGTCTGCTTCTGAAGCTTCTGGAACTTCTTCTTCAAATGTATCCTCTTCAGGTGGGATAGATTCTTCTGGCTCACTTTCATAACCTTCTTCGTCCATATCATATCCAACCTCTTTTGTCTCTGTCTCTGCTTCTGTCTCTGTAGGCGCTCTGTAACAGAAGAACAGATTCTCTGTTTCCTCTCTTGCCTCTGTCTCTGCCTCTGCTATGGCCATGTAACAGGGAGAGCAATACATCCATGCTTCTATCTCACTGTCAGAAGTGATTTCAGAAGTCATTCCTGGTTCAGGCAGGAAGTATTCGCCCATTGATAATGGCTTTACATCTTTTGGAAGTCGGCTTACAGTATCCACTGCTAAGGAATGGGCCACTGTTTTCTTAGGAAGGATCTGTTTGACAGCATCTTCGTCTGCTGATGTTCCATCCGTAGCCTCATTAGGGGAGTCAGAAGATAATTCCAAGGAGGTGGATCCATGTCCTTTTTGAGAACCATACAGTTTCAGCACCACTTTGTTGGGTCCTCTACCCAAAGTCAAGGTTCCTTTGAACCAATCCGTCCTTGCTCGGGCTTCAAAAAGCCATGGTCTGCCCAGTAACAGAGGATAGGATGTACCATAAGATTTTGGCTTCACCACCAAGTAGGTTAGCCAATAATCTTTTCCAGCCACTGTAGTCTTCACATATGGGAGAATGCCCAAAGGCTTGATCCTACTCTGATCCGCCAGTCTGATGAGCCATTGGGTGGGTTGCACACCTTGTAGGTCTAGATCCTTCATTGTCACATCCGTCATAATGTTCACTAATGAACCACCATCAATCAGTGCATTTGGAATGAAGCAGCCTTCTATCCACACGCCAGTCTCTGGAGTACCCGGATCTAGGAAAGCATTAGCCACATCCACTTCTTTTATAGGCTCTGGAGCCTTGTTGGACTTTGTTACTGTTGAGGGAGCAATCCTTAAGCCACGTCTTCTTGTCAATATACTTTTGAACCTTTTCCGGCAACTGGGAGACAACATCAATAATTGTCGGAATGTGAGGTTTGGTTTAAAGGTATCTAGATCTCTGACCAGATTGTATTCCTTAATAGGATCCACTGGCTTCTCTAATCGGTTAGGGAATGGGGCAACACCCATTTTCATTTTCCCTCTTTCTTCCAACAGAGGCATCATGGGAACTTCTTCTGTCACTTGTGGCACTTCCTCTTCGAATATCTCCTGGACCTCTGGTCATGTCTCTGTAACTGTCTCTCTAACTCTTTGTGGCACTGTAGGGCTCTGTGCGGCACTGTCAGGCTCTGTTCTGTTCTGTTCTTCTGGTGGAAGATTGAACTTCACTGTTCTGGTAGGAGGGTTATTTTCTTTCTGGATAGATGGTTCCTTCTTATTTGCACGTGTTATGGCAGCAACTTCCAATTCCACTAAATTGGAGGTAGGCTCTTGAGCCTTGGCCGGACTATCAGTAGCACTGTTTTTCACTGGGGCTCGGCTTGGACAGTCTTTTGCAGTGTGGCCTTCTCCTTTGCATCGACTACATAAGGGCTTGTAATCCACTGACCTTCGAGGATTTGGACAATTTGGTGAAATGTGTCCCTTTTCTCCGCATCTGTAACACTCTACTTCTGATCTCTGACCACCGCCAGACTGTCTTCCTCTATAACTTTGGGAAGGAAATCTTCTGGGTCCGAAATTAGGACCAAACTCTCTAGGCTTGGGTCCAATATCCTGTGTTGTCATTTTGGATTCCAACAAGTTGAATCTTGCGTCTTCTTCCTTCCTTCTCCTATCATGCGTCTCTTTCAGAGAGCAAATGTCCTCTGTATGGTTCTTCCGTAAACAGTAGGAACAGAAGGCCCCAGGAATAGTTGGCTTTCGTGTACATTCAGTGGCTAAATGGCCTGCTTGATGACACTTACCACACCAAGTATTTGACCGCATCACATCTCTTCCTGCTCCTGCAACATTTGATATGCTAGCAGTGTTCACTTTCAGCGTCTGTAGCTGCTCTGTAATCACATCCATCAACTCCTTTTTTATGTTTGCAACTGAGTTGGATAAGTAATCCTTCAAGCTTTCTCCTCCTGAGGCACTGGCAGGAGGGTTTTGAGGAGTCTCTGTAATCACTGCATAAACCGGTTGGGCTGGTACAGAGGGGTCTCTGTTTTGGTTCTGATTCAGAGCTCCTGTTTGAACTGTTGGCTGTTGGCTCCAGTTGGTAGGATTCCACTGTTGCTCCTGATTTGGCATTGAGGAAATTGGTTGGGACCATTGTTGTTGTGGTTGAACCACCATTTGAGGCATGGATTGTGGCCATTGTGGATTTGGTGCACTGTACTGTGATACTGGGGGCATCTGTTGGTAGGGATAGGGAACAGTCCCAAGAACTGCATTTGGCGGATATATCATTCCTGGCATCAGAGGAGGTAGGACTCCTCTTCCTGTATTCATCGCCAATCTAGCTTCCACTTCATCGTACAGTCTTGCACCTTCTGTTGCAGCTTGCAGGGTGGCTGGTCTTTGTAGCTCCACAAACTTACGGACTTCTGGTTGTAATCCTCTGAGAAACACCCCCTTCTGAATGCCATCATCTAGATTATGGTTAGTCCATATCTTCAGGATGGATTCCATTCGTGAGACATAAGCTTCTACTCTTTCTCCAGAGGACTGACTTAGGTTCATAAATTCCTCTCGCATCCGCTCTTCAAAACCTTCACGCCTGAATTTAGTGAGGAAGGCCAACTTCAGGTCGTCCCATGTGCCAAAAGTTCCTGCTGCTTGTCTCTCATACCACTGAAACACCGCACCCTTGAAAGTGGCGGGAAATATTGCCAACCAATGCTCAGGGGTTCTGGCATTGTTAGCCACACATGCTACCATAAACTCTGCTACATGAAGATCAGGGTCTTCATTGTACTCTCCCTTAAAAACTGGCAATGGGACTACATTCGCTGGCCTATCATCAATATTTCCAGGACGGATCTGGCTTGGAAGTGGACCTCCAGCAGGAGGAGGAAGGGCTTGATGTGCCATTGGGACTTCTGTAAAGAGTCCCGCAAGGGCGTCAAAGGCGGCTTCTACTGCGAGCTCGTTCTCGGCTTTGATTTTTGCTTTCTCTCTTCTCATGTACCTCTGGACTTGTTCTAACGCTTGCCTCTTTATTGCGTCATTCATCAGGGGGTTGGCTCCACTATGTTGTTAGTGCTCCACAGAGGGTTAACAGAAGGCTTCAGCCTCTGGAGGACTCTCTTGCCAACATTTCTCCTACTTCTTTCTTTTCAATGTCCCTGAATTCTGCTTTCATGCCACTGCATAGAGGAAGGTATTCGGTTCTGAAGGTGCCAAAACGCATATGTCTGAGCATTGTGGTGGTGCCATCATCATAGTAATGCCAACTTCTGATGGTTTCAACAGTGTATGTTGTGAAAAACACTCTGTCTACCAACTTCCAGTGGGTTGCTAATTGAACAAACAGAAGATTATCAGTACACCAAGCATCCCATGTATCTTGCTGTTGAGCATCCACGAACAAATTCCAACTCTTTTCCTTCTTGTCTTTGTGAACCTCTACAGACCAAGACTCCTGAAGCTTCTTCACAATCTCCCACTTGATGTTGTCTGGAAACTTCTCAATGAATCCCAAATCTTCCATTGATGGTCATTCTCTCTGTTTCTACTCTTCAGTTTATTCCCAAACAGTTTGCCACCAAGATGCAAGTTGTTGCTGCTTCAACATGAAGAGGAAACTGTCCACCACATAGAGCATGCATCATGATGGTGATGTGTTTTCGCCATTGTGGGATGAACTTCTTGTGGAAAGTGGCTTTGATTATGAAGAATTCCAACTCTTCAGTGGAAGAAGGAACTTTACAAACATCCATTGAATTCTTCTCTTCTTGGCAATGCCATTTCCTTCATTTTCAGCCTCTTCTGGTGCTTGTTGATGGCAAGTTCCCCGGATGCGCACCAAAAACATAGAGCCCCAAGAGGAACACCAAGGAAAAGGGAATTCTCTTGTAAGAAAATCTATCTTGTAACATCAACAAGCTTGTTTATCATGTTTCATATGATCACAATGAAGAAAAGAACACCAGGCACAACAAATCTTCATACAGCATCATGTAGATCTCCCACGGATTTGATAGAATCAACCATATTCTTCAACATCTTCACAAAATCCATCAATAGAACAAAGAAAGCAAACGAATACACCATCTTTGAATGGAAATACATCACATAGTATTCATTTTCAATATCTTCATAGTCTTCTCTCTCAATCTCTCATATACAATCACTTTGTTTCAGTAGAATTGGCTATCTCTGACTCTCTCTCTCTCTCTCTCTCTATCAATAATACATCATATCGTCACTACAATCTCTCAAAATCACTCTCAATAATCCCTCTTAGGTCGTGGATACCCCTCCCAAGAGGTATGTCTGATATGAAGAGTCACCAGAATCACTACAGTGTCCTTTCATAGCTCACTACTGTCACTTCACTCTAGTCTTCTCTTGAGTCTTCAGCAGCTACTTCTTCCACTTCTTTCAGCTCTTTTGCACTTGTATTCACCTCTTTCCAAGGCTAGAAAACTTTCCCAAGCTACACTTCTCATCCATCAGAACACATACAGAAGCATACAGAACAGTCACAGAACAGTACCAGAACAGCTACAGTACAGAACAGAACAGAGACAGAGGCTATACAGAAGACCTACAGAAGGTTACAGAAGGTCATCAAAACCATATAACTCATTCTCAAACCATTCCAAACTCTCACAAACCATTCAATAAGCTTTCACAATATCTTAATCTTCATCAATCAGTACTCCATCCCTCCTTACAGAAGACAATCAGAACAAAACAGAGCAAAACATAGCAAAACAGAAGGTATACAGAACCTATCAGAACCTATCAGAACATCACAGAACCACCAATAAACATCATGATCTTCCAAAACACAATCAATATAATCCAAAACACTCTCAAACCACTTCCAAACTAATCAATCATCTCATAAAATCAACCATTCAGCTCTCAAAAACAACAAAAATCAGCCAAAAAACAAGTCATTTCAACACTCAACAATAGAGAGCATGGCTGCTCTCCTTCTTGCCTGACCTTTGTTCCTCTCTCTCTCTCTCTCTCTGATTTCTTTCATGGTATCAGAGTTGAAAAAAGTCCTCTTCCCTAGATACACTTTGGACAGAACCATTCAATTGGTTGGATACGTTCCACTCATGTTCAGTTCTGACAGGTGTGCCAAGAGAAACATGTTCAAATCTGCCCGTGTGTAGTTCACAACACTATCAAGTGTCGCATGAGCTACATGAGAGGTGAGGATCTGAATGGTAGTCCTCATCTCATGGATAGCTATAATTCTGAGGAGAGCTCGAACTATTTGTGTAATTACTTGTGATCCACTTATATGGAGCTCAATGGAGAAATCAATGTTTGTAATGTTTCCATTACTTAGTTTATTTTAAGGTGCGTATACATTCCAAATAAAATTTATTTATGTTGCACATTAAAAAAAAAACTAGCTCTATTTATGAAACTGACTCTCATTATGAAGATAATAATTATTATTAATGAGGTATTATATGCCAGTTCATGGAAGAAAGACTTGGGAGACCCTCCCAAGACTAGCTTATTAAAACTATGTTTGTAGTATAGAACAACAAAAAAAGAACTAGCCTAGTAGATAGTCGCTTGGCAATTAAGCGCACTTGGGTGATGACACTGTCAAGATGGGTGACCTACAAGCTAGTGGGAGCTTCTCACGCGCACCCAATGGCGCCAATGAAGCCTTCATAGCTCGCCGTTGCCAAGTATGCCAAGGTCTATGCCTTGGTCACCGCCTTGGTCGTAAGCCTTAGAGTGACGGCTGCCCAACAACATGCACGTGGTGCTCTCCCATATCAATTATGTCATTAGAAATGCTACAAGAAAGTGTTCTCTCTTTATCATCGATGATGTCATCAAAAAACACTAAAAAAGAAAGTGTCCTCTGTTCTATCCCCTGCAAAACTATAAATTGAGGGATTGGGATGACCAGGAGGAGGGACAAGAGCAATCTTGATGAGGACGAGATGTTGATTGAGGAGGAGAACCCTGCAAAACTATAAATTGAGTGCTTGGGGATGACCAGGAGGAGGGACAATAGCAATTTTGATGAGGACGAGATATTGATTGAGGAGGAGACTCTATTCTGCAAGAGGAAGAGACACCATTCCATTCAACCCAAGAAAGGGGATATGCTGCAGGTCTCTCATCCTCTTCTACTCTAATCCAAGAAGAGAAGACACTGAAGAACTTTATACTATTCTATCAATCCGGTTAGAAGTCATATCTCTACTCTCATCCCTATTCCGTCTACTAAAGAGAGAGAAGCATTGCTCTCCACAAGGCAAGAAGAACCATCTGCGAGGCCTACATCATTGAATCCTACAAATATCCATCATTGAGAGAGAGTCTTACACCCTTGCCAACTGGTAGCAACAGTTGGAGTTGCGAGCATGGGAGTCACTAACAGAGTCACGGGCGTGGATAACAACACTTTACCAATCGCGATACCACAAGTTTTTGTAAAAATTTCTATCTGAATTCAATAGAAATAAGATAAGTCTCTTGATTGAGAAATACTATGATCTTAGAGTATTCACTTGGTAAATTATTCAAACATCTTATAGGCTAGCAACTATTAGAGAAACTATGAAAACATAGAAATCAAGAGAAATCATGAGGACATTTAATGTTAACCCCATAGAAAATAAGACTACAGAATTCAAGACGAATTTACTGAGAATGAAACCCTAAAGAAACTAGCCAAGGATATAGTTTTAATCTAGAAGCTCTGATAGAAAATTAAAAAAAAAACCAAAAATAAATCTAAGTTAAAGAAACTAACTTAAGGCCAAGAAACTTGGTTACAAAAATAAACCTTAAACTGGGAAGTTAGAGACCCCAAAATTTAGATACCCTTACTTAAATTCCAAGGGAAAGTGTTCATTATGTGAAATTCAAGTGTTGATTGCTACTAGATTAATCATCACTTGAAAGTTGCATGATTGATTGAAGTCATAACTACTTAAAGACATTAATCTTGTTTGTGATTTTCTAGATTAAATCCTATTGAATTAAATATTTAAACAAATGAAAATTGAGGAGTCGTATACCTTCCCCAAGGATAGGTGTTGAATCCCCATACCAAGAGGGATGTTTTTACCGCTGCGGAAGCATGGACCGCTGGCTTCGATGGCAAGAGGTCTCCCAAGCAGGGTTTGTATTAAGTAGGAGGCGGATAGGGTGCCAGGGGGGCTTTGGCTAGTAAATCCTTTACGCATTTAGGAAGTACTTGGTCCCCTATATGGTCTAAGTTCTACTAATTGGGACACCTAAAAATGCTAGCTATAGGTGGATTTGATCTTGGTGATGTGCAGATGTGTCAGATGAGGCAACATGTGAAATTGTAATTTTTCTCATGTATGGGCGGGAGAACACACATTATGGAACATAATCAATGAATTTGTTTTATTGTGATTGTATGTCCGTGAGTAAATTACGCAAATGAACAACTATGCATAAAAGGATTCTTTTAATTAATGAAGCTATTTTTATATGTTTCACGTAATATGTTAGGTAATTAGATAACTAAGAACTTCCATAGAGGAAAGCGGATGGATGGATTCCCAATGAATCCAGTCCTATGGCAAGGTGATCTTGGCTAGCCGAGAGGTTTTCCCCAAAACAAACGCTAGGAAGAAACTCTAGGAAGGGCTGACTTACCTAGGGTTTGGTCTCAAAACCTGAACTGTAAATTATCTTAGGGAAAAGGTATGACAGCTATGCCAGAGCACTACGAGGGATTTCATAAATCCTTAGTCTGCTACTGGAAAAAAGTATTGTACTCTATGAACCAAGGGTAATGGCAATCACTAGGAAGAAACTCTAGGAAGCGCTGATTCGCTGACTTACCTAGGGTTTGGTCTCAAAACCCAAACTGTAAATTATCTTAGGGGAAAGGTATGGTGGCTATGCTAGAGCACTGCAAGGGATTTCATAAATCCTTAGTCTGCTACTGGAAAAAGGTGTTGTACTCCATGAACCAAGGGTAATGGCAGTCACTCCTTTCGAACAAGAAGCCTCTCAAAGGACACCTCCAAATGTGAGCTAGTTGTTGATAGGTGTCTGTTAGGTCAATTAAGAACCTTCAGGTTGGTCCTCTGTGGGTAACGATAGGACACTTCCCTTGCAGGGTAGACCTAGGGTTAACTAGCTGGAAAAAAATTGTTCATTCTAGTTAGAGTACGGATGGCAACAACTGGAAGATAAACTCTGGGCAACTACTAAAACGTTATTCGGCACATAATCAAGGGCGAATATGTTACAATGAAATATATACAAACACCTTACATGCCAATGCTGGTTGAGCCCATCGAATGGACATCATACAAGAAAGGGGGGTATTTAATTCTTTGAAGTCGACTAATACACACTCATGAAGCTAAGAATCAACAAATTGCAATTGTAGGACACCCCAAGTCTAAATTGAGACCTATATTCGAGGCATTGAATACATTGAGACAAACCTCATGGAGAATAAATAAGCAAGTCCTTGATGTGGTTGAGAAGATTTGGGCAGATGGAGGCTCTAACTAGGAGATTGTTGAGAATCAGCAATCACACTCACTAAAACAGCCTCTTTGTATGGAGCTTCAGGGTCAAGGATATGCAGGCTAACCTATCCCATATGCACAATGGTGCCTACTGCAGTTTCCTACTTTCCTATAAAGCATTGTACTTGCTTCCTTTTCTTAATGCAATGATAGTACTCTTTTCTTTTCAGTGAAGTGTCAATGTCATTGTCTACATACACAAGATTGTGTTTATGAGTCCAAGTCTCAATCTTGGAACCTAATTCACTTGTGTAACAAACTGTGTCTTTTCCATCATGAGTCCACACTTCTCCTTCCATCCTCCATAGCTTCCGCCTTTGCCATGCTCTAGATCCCGCATTTCTCACATGGTATCAGAGCCCAGCTGGGCATGGCATTGCTTCTCTAGCATCTCTTGATTCCTGTCAACCTCAATCTAGCTCAATGTCAGCTCATGACTTCATCTCCCAACTCTACTCTCACTGAAGCTTCCATGGCAGCCATAGTCAGCAGCACCCTGTCAGATTGAGCTGCTTATATCTCACTCCACAGGTCAAATCTCTTGGAGCTTCCTTCTGGAAAAGTATTCCCCAACTCACAAAGCTTCCCTGTATCACATCAATCCATGACATTTGGCTATTTGAAGCTCAGCATTGTGAAAACTCTCAATCTCTGCTCTGTGTCTACCATAGCCAGACAGGACCTACCTCACTTGGAGCTTCAATAACTTCTCAACCAGGCCATTTCAGCTCTTGATTCCTTCTAGGGAGTTGTTCTTCTACTCAAGGCGCTTCATCTTGGCATGAAAATTGATCACATTGCTGCGCCCTGACCCCGGCATTGCACAAATTTGTCATCGCTGTCTTGAACTGCGCCGAATCTGTTCGAGCTGCCTGCGTGCTTCATACAGTCCACGATCTTGACGATTATCATGGGGCTTTGATAGCTCATGAAGTCAGCTTCCTAGGCATGTAAAATTTTTTGAAAATGATCAAGTATAGCTCCTGCAATCTGAGAAAAACCAGGCCCCTGTCTCAGAAACCCTAATTCCACCATAGCCAAAAATTTCTCAAGCTTTTTTTTCTCAGTTTTTCTCTCTCCTGACACTCAACCCAAGTCTTTGTCACTCTAATCTATTGACCCAGCATCAAATCAAGGAGGGGAAGGACCTGAGAAGATTGAAGAATGACCGAACGATCCCGAACAAGAAGAATCAAGCTCAACATCAACACTGACATAGTGTGTTTTCACACTGTCACTAACTATGTCTCTTGACACACTGCATTCTGCTCTTCTACTGATAAAATCTCAAAATTCTGGTGTTGATTTGCTGCTGATCTTGCAACCTCAACATGGGAAAAGACTCTCCAAATGCTCGATTCAAAGGAGTCGGGTTTCACACCTGGCAAACCCGCATCAAGCTCATCTTGATGAAAAAGGGTCTCTAGGCCATCACAAATGGCAAAGAGAAGAAACTACAGGACGCGGACCTTGCAACTACTTGGCAAAAGAATGATGATAGAGCCCAGGCCATTATCAAACTGGAGCTAGAGGATAGTTATATCCACCATGTGGATAACTGTGAGACCTCACAGGATACATGGAAAAGACTTGACACCCTGTTCGGTGCACAATCTAAATCATCAAAGTATGGTCTCCTGATTGAGTTCTTCAGGCTTGAAATGAAGTCCAGCACATCACTTGCCACACATCTCAATTACATGGAAGGACTCCTAACCCAACTTGCAGGAATCAACATTAAAATGGATGAAGATGTTTGCATCGGTGTTCTACTTAAGAGTTTGCCTCCTGAATATAATAATGTATCAACAACTTTAATCAACATGCCAAATCCTGAACTTGTTGATATCCAGGTATCACTGTTAGAAGAGGAAAAGAAGCTAAAAACTAAGGAAGAACCAAGTACTTCTAGAGATGAGCATGCATTATATGTTGGCAACAGGTACAAAGGCAAGAAGGATCAGCTCTTTTGTGACTTCTGCAAAAGGACCGGACACACTGAGAAGTTCTACCATGCTAGGAAGAGGTCCCAAAAGGCCTATCTTGCAGCTGTGAAAGAAGAAGAAGACCGTGGACCAAAAGATGAAGAAGAAGATGAAGATGAAGACCACCAGGATCGGAAGGACAAGACTCATCAGTCCTTCTACTCTCATAATTCTGATAGACTGTTTTAAAAGCCTTGTATTCCTTGCCCTAATGCTTCCTGCCATAAGCTTTGTAAACTCCTCATGTAACTTGGCATTACAGTCCCTGTACACTTTGTGAGGCCCCTGTTACAGCCTCTAGATGTCCATCATGTTTTGGTGCCCACACTTAGCCTTTTCTGCAACAGCCTCTAGTGTCTACCATGTTTGTGGTGTGCCCACACTTTGCAGGTGGTTCTCATTACAGCCTCTACACACTTTGTGCTTTTTTAGTTGTGATTGAGGAGGGGTGTTGAGAATCAACAATCACGCTCACTAAAACAGCCTCTTTGTATGGAGCTTCAGGGTCAAGGATATGTAGGCTAACCTATCCCATATGCACAATGGTGCCTACTGTAGTTTCCTACTTTCCTATAAAGCATTGTACTTGCTTCCTTTTCTTAATGCAATGATAGTACTCTTTTCTTTTCAGTGAAGTGTCAATGTCATTGTCTACATACACAAGATTGTGTTCATGAGTCCAAGTCTCAATCTTGGAACCTAATTCACTTGTGTAACAAACAATGTCTTTTCCATCATGAGTCCACACTTCTCCTTCTATCCTCCATAGCTTCCGCCTTTGCCATGCTCTAGATCCTGCATTTCTCACAGAGATCTTGTGGATTGTGACAATGAGGAGAGCTTTAAAGACTGAAATAGCGCCATCAAGTCGGTGGAGTGCAGGCCGACTATAACACCCAAGTCCAGCAATCACATTTCAAACTTGTTAGAAGGGAAACCATCTTGATTGATTCAGAAGTGTTACTGACTAGCTAAGAAGAGGGAAGAACGATAATCATTCTTAGCCACCCGATTCACAATAATAGTAGCCAAATTATTCCCATTGTCCGTTGTGTTATGTATGCTGCCTAGCTAATTGCAAAGCCAAGGCTTTTGAAGCCAATGTATATTGTGGAAATTCAAGCTTCTGAGAAGGAATTAGGTGGTATTTATGGAGTGCTGAATCAGAAAAGAGGTGATGTGTTTGAGGAAATTCAGAGGAGGCCAGTACTTTGCAACAACGAGTAGCTACTTCTGGCCACGCCTTCCCACAGTGTATATTTTGATCATTGTTGGGACATGATGAATAGCGATCCCAGTGAACCAAATTCACAGACTGTATAGCTTATTGTTGGCATACACAAAGGAAGGGTTTGAAGGAACAAATTACCCCCTTATCCGAATATGAAGACAAGCTCTAAAAGGAGGTAGTCTTTGAACACTCTATCCAAGAAGCTGCCTAAATGGTAGAAATGGCATTGTTGAAGGCTAGAAATTGAGGTTTTTAGGCTTTGCAAGCCTTTTTGGAAGATTATTAAAATGTAAGTTGCAAATCATGTGCATATGATTTTTTTTGCAGTCATCACATTAGATTGGAATGTAGGTTTGTTGGAGGCATTGTAAGTGGGGTTGAATGGGAACAAAGTGTTGAAATATGTCGGATCTAGAGCATGGTAAGAGCTATGGTGGATGGAAGATAAAGATTAAGCTTACGATGACATAGACAAAGACTTGACCTATTACACAAGTGAATTAGGTTGTTCCAAGATGGAAGCTTGGACTCATAAACACAATCTTGTGTATAAGGCTGATAATGACCAAGACACTAACTGAAAGAGGAAAGTATCATGATATTGCATTCATCATATATGTATGAAAAAGTGGTAGTCAAGTACAATGCTTTATAGTTTCTCGATGGGTAGCAATTTCCCTCTCTGTGCATATGGGATTCAGTTTGCCTACATGTCCTAAGCCCAGAACTACCTCATACAAAGATGCTACAGTAGGTGTGATTGCGAATATCTCAACACCCCTCCTCAATCACAACCAGAAAGTAAAAAGTGTGTAGAGACTTTAGTGAAAGCATCACTTACAAAGTGTGGGCACACAAAAAACATGGCAAAACAACAGAGGCTGTCATAGAAAAGGCTAAGTGTGGGTACCACAAACATGATGGATATCTAGAGGCTGTAATAGGGGCCTCACAAAGTATACAGAGGCTTTAGTACAAGGCTATATGAGGAGTTTACAAGCTTATGTCAAAAGCATTAGGGCTAGGCAATACAAGGCTAAAAAAGTCTAGTAAAAAATTGGGTCAAGGACCACCATCAGGCCCTTGCAGTTTTTAGCATTTCTTTTGACATAGATATTCAATTCATTGCAGGTCTTATTGTCGATGTAGTCTAGCTTGATCTTGTACTTATTCTTTACTTTGCTTGCAGCTTCAGTATCCAGCACTTTGATCTTTTGGTCCTCTTCTTCTAGGTCCTCCTGGTCTGCTTCTTCATTGAATTTGCTTGCAATAGTTGCATTAGTCTTCATGTCCATGTCCCCCTCAAGCAAAGGTATCATCTTTGAGGCAGTGGAAATGACTTCAATCTCTTGCACTATCCCCAAGATAGGAGGCATTTCTTCAAATAATGATAGCACTTGAATGCTCACAACTCCATCATTCCCTGCATGTAAGACAAGTATATCTTCTATGTGGTACAAGTGAGTAAAAATGATTGCACTTCTCTTTATGAATGGCATCTTCATGTTTGTCATTGAAAATTTGTTCCAAATCTCTAATTTTCTGACTAGCAACATAGTTGAAACTTAATGTGTCAAAAGACACAAGAGATACTAGTGCTAAAAAGCATTATGTAAGTATCAGGAGATACCAACAAACTTAAACTTTTGATGTTTGATGAACCCGTTTCTTGAGTCCCCTCCTTGCTGATGTGATGGAAAAATCTTACTGTTAACTCAGTTGAATATTTGTTGGATACTCATTTCAGAAAGAGAGAGGCAAAATCTTCAATGGAGTGGAAGGGGTGGGAAGAATAAAGTTGATGATGCTTGAGATCTTCAAATCCACTAAGGTCTCCACAAATTTCCCTTCCTTGATGAGACATATTTGTTGGAATCTTCAAATTTGAGTGAGAGTAACTTTAGTGTACCAAGAGGAGTGAGAAAATGAAGGAGAGATTAAGCTTTTGATTTTTGACTATGGAGTCTGCATTAGGGTTTTTGGGGGCAACAGCTTGGTTTTTCAACTTGTGTGAATTGAATAGTTCATCATTTTCAAAAATTTTTAATGGAAATGGAGCTTGTCTCATGGGCTTTCAAAGCCCTATTGTCACGGACCAAATTGCACTGTGCACAGGGAGTTGGGATGTACAAAACTGCAGGTGGCACAAAATAGAACAATGAGCTGGAATTCACATAATGCTGGGCTTTGTGACGAGTAATGTCGAGCTTTGATGGGCATGCCTCGACCTAGGGAAGATATCTCTAGAAGAAAGTTTCAAGAGTTATGGCCTAGATGAGGAGATCAAGAAGCTCCAACAAAGGTATGTGTTGTTTGGCTATAGTAGACTCAAGGTGAAGATGAAGATGGAGTTGAAAATGAAGGCCTGAGCTAGATGTGAGCTAAGCAGAGATGATTAGAGGTGAGAAGAGACTAGAGAGGCAGTGCCATGCTCAACTAAGCTTTGATACCATGTTGAAAGATACAGGATCTAGAGCATGGTAGGAGGTATGGTGGATGGAAGATAAAGATTAAGCTCATGATGTCATAGACAAAGACTTGACCTGTTACACAAGTGAATTAGGTTCCAAGATGGAAGCTTGGACTCATAAACACAATCTTGTGTATAAGACTGACAATGACCAAGACACAAACTAAAAGAGGAAAGCATCATGATATTGCATTCATCATATATGTATAAAAAAGTGGTAGTCAAGTACAATGCTTTATAGTTTCTGGATGGGTAGCAGTTTCCCTCTATATGCATATGGGAATCAGTCTACTTGCGCGTCCTAAGCCCCGAACTGCCTCATAAAAAGAGGCTATAGTAGGTGTGATTGCAAATATCTCAACACAAAGCACATGTATAGGCTGAAAATGCAATAGTGTTTATTGCTGCAAATTTTCAATAAAAACTGGTTGCACTACATGTTATTGAAGTGCATTGCATGTTGGCATTTTGGGGTACTTGACTCTATACATCAAATCTTGTTTTTGCAAAGTTGAAGACTTTGGAATGGCAAACACAAGAGAGAAGGATACTATCACCCGGATAGTAGGTGAGAAGATGGACTACAACAACTTTGTTTTATGAAAGTTCAAGATGTCAAAATTTTTTATTGAAAGAGGCTATTGGGATCTAGTCACACAGGTCTTGAAGATGAGCGCAAGCTATGGGAGGATAGACCTCCAACACAAGATCAATTAAAGGCACATAAGACATGGTTGGAAAAGTCTAGCAAGGTCTTGCATTGGCTCTCCTTATGTGTGTCAGGCGCAAAAGCTATGAAAATTGCAAATTGTACATCACCAAAAGCTGCTTGGGACTTTTTGATGATGAAGAATTATGGCCATGTCACTCATGCAAGAAAGACACAATTAAAGCAAAAATTCAGTCACATATCCAAGAATGGAAGGTCTATTCAAGACTATGTGAGTGAGATTAGAACCATTGCAGAGCAACTAGGCTCAATTGGAGCTGAAGTTGAGGATGATGACTTGGTGGCCACTACCCTCCATGGTCTTGGAGAGGAGTACAAGTAGTTTGACACTTCCATATCAGTGTGTCAGGAGCAACTTCACTTTGATGAACTTATGGCACTTCTTTTGCATGAAGAAGTGAAGCTTGGACTCAACACAAGTTCCAGTGGGTCTAAGAACAGTAGGTGCAATGTCTTCTACTCAAATCAAAGGGGTAGAGGAGGTGGAAGAGGAAGGAAGAGGGGCTAGAAATGCATATGCAGCCCGTGGATAGTAAGATATTGAATGGAAAAATAGGCAACCTCAAGAAAACAGAGGTACCTCTAATGTTCATGAAAGAGGGGTTTACTCATCTAGAGAAATAAGTACTTGATAGCAGCCCCAAATGAGTCATGGATAGCAATCAAATGCAAATAAGGAGGATCTGAGAGCAAGAGGAAGGCAACATGGTAATTATGCCTCTTCTAGTGGTATGCAGGAGGATGACAGGTTGTTTGCTATGCAACATGTGAAGAAGGGGTTACCTATACAAGGCAAATCACATGATGTATGGTATATAGACGTGTAACCGAAACTATCCATGATGCCATGCAAATCTAGATGCAAGTCTTTCCTGAGTTGATGATACGATGTGAGATTCCCATTCATGAAAATTCCTTCTAGTGCATTTATGCAAATCATAAAGCGTGACCTAAGTATTTAAGTGTGAGTGTACATGAGTTTATCATAAATGTGAGTTAATTCACTATAATGGTATGCAGGATGCAATTAACCTACACAGAATATATATATACATTGGAAATCTATGATGCACTTGCAAAAATTCAAACCTAATACTCAGCTTAGTACTGCAACAACCCGTAGATGCTTAATCGATTTGTGGCAAATCATGGTCATTAAGAATTTACAACTACCTTTCCAGTTAAGCAATTTATGCGGTGTAAAAGTAAGATTTCTTTTTGTGATGATTATGCTTTACTGTTCCGTTCATTAGACATCGTAACGGTACCTAGTTTTGGAGTGTTGAATAAGCATTTAAACCCATAAACCCATCTGTGTTAGCGATGACATCCTTATCCGATCCTCCTTCTGTGGTTGCGGCTTTTCTGATTACTTGGGAGAGTTTGCGCTTTGGGGCCATTTTGGAGCTTGGAATGTGGCTCTCCCCTTCTCTCGGAGCACTCCTTTGTGCTAGAGTTTCCTACGCTTGCTTGACTTCCGCAACCTTCTACCACGTAGAGGGTAGCTGACGGAGAGATTACTCGAATCACGAGAGGGGAAGGGTAGTCGTAACCTCTTCTCAAGAGAGTGAAGGAAGGAGATTTTCTCAATCCCTCCTTTCACACACACACACACACACACACACTCTCTCTCTCTCTCTCTCTCTCTCCTTCGCTCCCTCTCCCTCTCTTTCTCTCCTTCACAAGTTGGTAGCAGGGGGGGAGAGGAGAATAGTGTGTCCATTGCTTAAAGGGGGGGGGGAACGCTGTGCGGCTAAGGGGTCCTTAACTTCACAAGACCCCCAGATTACCCATCGCCCTGTGGCTATTAAGGGAAAGAAAGGAACAATGGGGGGGGGGGTATGCGTGTGCCACCTCCCCCCCATCGAAATCGTCATCCTCATCGTCTTCATACCTTGTGATCCTTGAAAGCTCCACCACCACCACGCCAACTCCCTCTTGCCATCATGATCTCCTCCTTTACCTTTGTCAACTACTCGTTTAGCTCTCCCCCTCCCTCCGCCAGCTGGCGATGTCGCTAGAGAGGGGGTCGGTAAAAAAAAACATTTTTTAGGTATGCGCTGAGACGAGACCCAAGCGACACGCCCAGGATGTAGACCAAAAACTTCCTAGGCCAGGAAGAGGAAGGCTCAAGGGAACGCATGGGGGGTAGCGACCCTTGCCATGCACGCCCTTCTTAGACGCTCAGGCACCAGGTGCTCAAAAGAAGAAAAGGAAGCCAAAAACAAGAAGGATTTGCTAAACTATTTCAAAGCATTCATGATACAGCAGTGGCCAGGGACTACACCATTTGGGTCCCAGTAGATATCTCCCCTGCTTGGCCTGATAAGAGCCCCCCACTTGCAACACCCGAGTCGCTTGGTCACCTGAACTCACCCCACCTCATACAAATAGAATAGCACGTATTTTGTGCAAAATGCTTACCAAGTGCTATCTTGCCATGACTTTTTGTCATTAGATGGTTAAAAGGGGAATATTCTCCAATTGTGCAAACTTTTCATATCTACTTTTAATATATTTCATGCCTTAAACATGTGATATGCATCTAAGTCAGCACCATGGGATTTAGATAAGTGATGTCTCTTTGCATTGCACCTGTTCATTATAGTTGAAACATATGACTTGCATGTACTCTCACGAGTTGTCAAGTGGATATAGGACGATACATTTCTCTATATGAAAATGTTCAATGTCCAAGGTACCACAAAACCACCAACTCCACAAAGAGCCATGATGGAAGCCTCACTATCGAAAGCAAAAATCGCCCTTGCAGCCCGCCCACATCGCATGGCCCAAAGCATACTCATTGGCTACTCTCTCCTTCTGGGTCAAACTCTACATTTGGCTCACAGCAGTTGTTACCTCAATTATACTAACATCACATGTTATAAAGAGGTTTTGCAAAATCTCAAGTATATCCCCCCATCTCAACAACTGTTCCCTTAGCAACGAGACTAGTAACACAATCATCGTTGTAATATCCATTTTCACAGCCTTTGAATCCTAACATTTTCCAATCCAAATGAAAGGCTGATAGCCTCAACATATTACAATGGTTGTATTCATGTTATTAAAAAGAAAAAGAAGGAAAAAGCACTCACAATCACATCACAACACCTAGGGGTCCCCAAATTAGGTACATCCAGTAACCTTGGTCAGCTGTCTCCGTCCCTAGTCCCCTAGCCCTTTACAAATTCCCCACAATTGTTCAGGGCACATCAAGGGTAGGAAATACCTAGGGAGTTTGTGGAAAACCAAATTTGCAACAAGAAAAGTGTGCACAAGAGAGAGATAGGAGCTCAAAGTACAAGAACAAAATCTTGTTTACTAAGTTTCTCAAAGTACAACTTGGATACACTCTATCTCACAATTGATAGTGACCCATAGCCTATTTATATAGCCTCTGCCTAGCTAGGGTTAGGGTTTTCCCTACCCCTTAAGTCCATTTACATCCATCAACCCTCATATACCCTTTCTTAAGGTGAATTCCCATGCCTATATTGTAAACCCCCCTCAATGCTAGGATGGCATTGCATCTCAAGACATGCTACAGACCCCCCCTCAATCAACTGGGATGCCTTTATAAATCAGGTTACAAGGATATTCATAGGTAGAGTACGTTCACAAGACTCAAAAAAGTCGATCATTTGTGGATTGGGAGAGGAAAAGTTGGCCTCCAATTCCTTAAATATTGGTGGAACACTGGGACACTTACTGGTAATATGCCCGATCTTTTTGCATTTGTTGCACTTCATTTTGTTAGGGTATTTTTTTCAGTACTTGCTTACAATATGCCCTTTTTGTGACAAAAGGAGCACTTAGTAGAAGCAGTATGAACTAACACTTGCTCACAGGAAGTGACTACTGACGTTCCTTCAGTATGATTTCTCTTCTCTTCATCCAGACAAGATTAGATGGTACTTGCCAAAGTTGGGTTTGGGATATTAGTTAGGGTAGTCACAAGGGTTGGAAAAACATTCTTCATAGCTTTTAGGAGAATATCAATAGCATCCTCTTCATGGATTGGAGCTTGTACTGAGGCAAGCTGTGCCATGAGACGTGTGAGAAATGAATTTTCCCAAGTCTTCTCCTGATTTATATTCCAAGCTAAAGAATTCAATTTTAATGAAGATTTTAGTATTTTTACCAGTGGCTCCATAGAGCTTTTCAAGCACATCCCATTTTTCTTTAGAAGTACTTAGTTAATCAACATGATGAATCAAGGACTCATTTAAGTGTAACATTATGATTGCTTGGGCACATTGGTCATCCTCTACATCAACTAGATTTGCAGAGTTTACAACTCTAATGCCTTGAATGAGAGGCCAATACCCTCTCTCCATCATCTTGTACTTGATAAGTACCTGCCATGGGTGGAAATCTTTGCCATGAAATTTACAAATTTGAGGGGGGACATCAACATAGATTGTGGCGATTGGGAAGGTCTTACGACTTGCTAAGAAAAGGGCAATGTCTAGTCCCTTACAAACTTGCCAATGAATGCGGAAGCAAATCAAGGACACTTTTACAAAAATTGATATTCAAAATTGAAAAAATGAAGAGAAAGACTGAAAATCATACATATGTAGTACTTCAAAACATGAATTTGGAGGTCCTTTCTTATGTGCAATCTTCTTCAGAGGTTTAATGGTCTTTTTAGGCTTCAAGATGTGAACCTAGATTGGACTTCTGGCTCCTCCTTGTGGTATGGTTTAGTCGATGAACCTTGTGTTGGACTATGATTTCAATGCTTATTGCTGATGATTATGAGAGTACAATGACACTCATCTTATTGACCAAGGTATTTGAAAGAAACCACACATGACATGCAGCAAGCAACACAAGTTTAGGATAGGATGGTCTATGTGTTTATAGTTGTACACATAGCCTTACAAAATGAAGTAGAGCACTTAATGATTTTAGTTTTTTGATGAAAAACTCAAATTGAGTAAATACCAGCAGCAAAATGATTGAGCAATGTGCTTTAGTGCTTACAAGCACTCATCTCTTAATTTATGATTTAAGAGATGGTAGATGTTGGTCTTTGATGAGCTTAGTGATGCCCTGCCAAGTGAAAGAACCTCTGAAATGGAGTTCCCAAATTTGTAACCGACTCTGGAAGGGATAACTCAGTGATTAAAATCACTGTTATAGTGACAACAGAAGATGAAAAAAGCAAGAAGATCAAGCTTTCAAGCTTGTGGCTATGGCTGCCATGAAACCCACAGTTAGGGTTAAGCTGGCTATGGAATTTGAAGGTCCAAGATGAGAGAAATGAAGATTTTCTTGTGTACTTAATGAGGTTGAGGTTTGAGGAAGCTAAAAGGATCAAAGTTGGCTCTGATACCATGTGGAAAACCAAAGTTGCAGCAAGAAAAGTGTGCACAAGAGGGAGATAGGAGCTCAAAGTACAATAATAAAATCTTGTTTACTAAGTTGCTTAAAGTACAACTTGGGCACACTCTATCTCACACTTGATAGTGATCCATAGGCTGTTTATATAGCCTCTGCCTAGCTAGGGTTAGGGTTTTCCTTGCCCCTTAAGTCCATTTACATCCATCAGCTCTCATATACCCTTGCTTAAGGTGAATTCCCATGCCTATATTGTAGTAGAGTTTGTCTTAACCTGTCACCCTGACCATTTGCACGATTCTTGTTTTGTAACCCACCTCAGTACCATTGCGATCAATCGTGGTAAGCAATGCATGAAAGGCCATAGCAAGTACACCGTACTCATCAACCACTACACATAGCCACTAGCCACACCAAAGCTAAGGCATCAATGAGCTCAATTATGCTACAACGTGTTGTCAAAAGTACAAATGATGTCTCAAGAATCCTTCAAGTGTACTTCTCCTCAACATTGACAAATTTTCCCACACCATCAAACTCTTGCTTCATCCACCCATTTGCTATGAGGAACCAGACCAGCAGTCTTCTAACTATGTTATATCTAAGTATGCACGTGCATTCACATAATATTTGCCCACAATATATACACAGTTTGGGTCCTCAAGTGTAGGACAATACTCTCAGCTTTCTTAGAGTTCAACCTATCTCCCAAGCTAATCAATCTACATCTTATGCATGATAAAAAGACTAGCACTACCCCAGGGAGAGACCACATAAGAGAGGTTTTCAATTGCAGGTATTACAAGACTCCAATGAAAGTACCATTAGCTCTTCATCAACACTCAACTTTGAACTCTTATCCTTTATCATCATGCAAGCCCACCAAGAATCGTCACGTAAAAAATCCCCAAAAAATCAACACCGTGCCAAGCCATCAATGCAATTCCCAACTAAGAAGAGTCCTATCACCAACTCCAATAACCCTACCACTAGCCACCCAGGCCAACAATGTGCCCCCAATGACCTTCATCTACACCGCCACCAAAAATCCTCCCAGGCAACCACACCGATGTTCCTTCCACCCACGTCTTCCATGCATACCAAAGCCTGCTACCTACAATGGTGAGTGCCATGGGACTGGCACTCATCTAAGAGGGGGAATGTTAACCCTCAAACAAACAAGGTGGAAAATTTGGAAAATCTAAAGTAGAAGACAAAGCTAAGGCGAAAGTGAAATGGAAGGCGAAGGTACACCAAAGAAGAATCTGGAAACACAAGAAGTGAAAAATAGTCCTAAATCAAGGAGAAAGGAGCATAATAAAAAGCACAAGTCAATACTTTTGTAAAAGAGTGCAAGGCACACCATGAATTATTTTAAGAGCGTTGGGCTCTCACCCCTCACCCATGCAAATTGTAAAGGTAAGATGGGCGGTAGGAAGGAAGCTAGAAAGATAGGAGGACAATGGGAAAAAGGGCCATATAAAAAAGGGGATAAGGGGATGACCGCCCAAAAGGGATTTAGGGTTTTTGTATATAAAGTTGAAAAGTGAATGAGAAGCTCATTCTTGTGTGTGGCCAAAGGTAGCTCTTTTCTTCTTCTTCTTCTTCTTCTTCTTCTTCTTCTTCTTCTTCTTCTTCTTCTTGCTTGCTTGCTTGAGCTTCTGCTTCAGAGAGGGAATGTGAGAGTGTGAGGGTAAGAGACCGTGGTGGAGAAGCTCTCCATCTTCTCCTCTCTTCTTCTCTTCTCTTCTCCTCTCTTCTCTTCTCTTGCTCGTGGCAATGGAGCTTGGAGCATGGAGCTTGAGGATGGAGCTAGCTTGAGGCTTGCACTTGGATCGTGGAGCTACCAAGGTGCTCAGGAGAGGAGTCAACTCGATTGGGCATGGAGGTAAACTCATTACACTCGTACGGATGAATAGCACATTGGCTATGTGAGAGGTAGCCATTAGTGCTTGGCTTGGAATGCTTGAAATAATAAGCAGTCCATGGGTCTCGACGGTTGATCACCTCTACATGCTAATATCTGGTTTATACCCATACAATTTCTCATATGGTGTAAGATCATGAATACTAGTTGTAAGAGCCATGTTTAAGACATACACTATAGTCACAAGTGCTTCAGCCCAATAATAGTTTGGCAATTTCTTCTAGTTCAACATGGCTCTTGCAGCTTCCATAAGCACTCTATTTTTTCTCTCTACCAACTGGTGTATAACTGCATGTAAGATACCTTTTAATGCCATACTCAACCAAATACCTATCAAATTCATTTGAGACATACTCACCTCCATCATATCTCAAGCATGAGATATAACATCCAAACTCATTTTCAGCATGGTTTTTGAAATCTTTAAAAATATCAAGCACTTCATACAACCAAGTATATATGTTGAAATCATCAATAAAAGAGACATAATATCATGCACATGAATAACGCATTACGTGTTGGACCACCCTAAACATCTAAATGCACCAACTACAATGATCTACTGCTATTCTTAGTATATTTGACAAATAGAAATCTATCTTGCTTTCCAAACTAGCAAGCAGAATATACATATCCTAACTCTATATACTTGAATTTCAACAATTCAAGTATAATCTCCTTCTAATGCATGATTTTCAACCATTGTATGTTAACATATCTAATGCACTTATGCCATATTTCCACATCTCTAATTGCTCTAGTATCATAAGCAAACATGGCTACCTTTCGTTCAAGAATAGTAGTATCCAAGGTAAAAATCCTACCATTCCTTTTTCCTTTTGCAATTAGCTTGCAACCATTTCTATATTCTTCAATAAAATATCCATCTCTATTGAATTTGACCTCTAGATTCTACTCAACCATTTGTCCAACAAACAGTAAATTTTTAGCAATAGATGGTACATGTAAAACATCATAAAGAGTCTTTTTCTTCCAATTATGCATTACTAATGGTACAACACCTATATGCTTGACATCATATTGTGTATCATTACTTGTACATATATAGCCATGAGAGCATGTACTCATCTCATCAAACCACTCTCCATGTGGGGCCATATGATTTGAGGCACTTGAGTCAACGTACCATCTTTCATCAGCCTTGCTTTGCTTAGGCATATCTTTCAATATGTATCATGGCAAATAGCCTAACTAACTTAACACATCAGTAGCATTACTAGAAGTTACATAGTTATCGTGTTATCTACTCTTAGCTTTCATGTCACTCTGCTTTTTATGACAGTCTTATGCTATACGTCCATATGTCCCACAATAATGACAATCTTCATCTCTATTCAACTAATCATTAGATTGCCAAGAACCACATGTGCTCGTAGGTGATCTCCCTCTGCCTCTAAAAGATATTGATCCTCTTTAACCTTGTGTATTTTGATTTTTCCAAGAATTTTGCTGTTGGTGCCCATAGTTATTTTGAGTGTCACCATGACCTCGATACACTCCTTAAGTCGTGCCATCTCTAGCTCTCTAACTAGAGTAAAAGATGATATCTCTACTCTGAGAGGTACTCAAACTTATATTTATGACTTCTTTCTCTAGCAGCAATGCAAGCAACTCATCCCAATTAGGGGGTTCTAGTCTTACTAAAATAGATGTGTCAAAGGCTTTGTAATCTTTATCTAAACCAATCAAGGTAATTGCAACCATATCATTATTCTTGATCTTTGATCTAATAGAAGCAAGCTAATTAGTAATGGCTTTAATTTTAGTGGTGTAAGCTTATATGCTTCTGTCATTTCTAGTCATGTTATGGAACTGTTGCTTAAGGTGAATTTTCCTTGCAAGTGTTACATTCCTATAAATTTTCATAAGAATCTCCCATGCATTCTTTAGATTCTGATAGTCAATGATATTCATGGCTATAGCATTTGATATGCACAATGAGAACCAATGTATAACTTGCTTTTTTCGTCCACTGCCCATGAGCTCCCTCCTACTCAAGAGTTCAATTTCTATTTGGTAATTTTGGTTCAAATTCATCTCCAATACATAAGTCCCAATAAACTCTTCCAATCAGGAGGTTTTGCATTCTAAACTTCCACAATGAAAAATTCTTATTGTCCAATTTCTCCCCCATAATCTAGGTAATATTGTATGTACCCATTGCATTTGCCATGATACTGTAGTTAGCTATTCAGAGTAGTAAAGTGGTTGTTTGCTTAGGCAATAGCAATGCCTTCAACAGTCTACAAAGACTTGTCACAATTTACTAATTCTAGCTACAAATATTTCACAACCAAGATGCGAGCAAGCATCGACTACTCAAGACATATAAGATAAGCAAGCTACTTGTAGTTCAATTGCAATCCACTATGAGCATGCATTTACTACTTAGAATGACATAAACTAGAGGTATTTGTCATAGCCAATAGCAATGTAATCAAGCTCCAAAATATCAAATGCAACTCAAATTTGTAGCTCAAAGCATTACATAAACATCCCCATATGCATACACATGACAACCGAGATATCAATATATTTAATGGACGTACTCGAATTGAAAGGTGAGAAGGATCGAAGCTTGCATGTGAGCTATGGCGGGAGAGCAAGAGCAAGAAAGAGAGAGACAAGAAATGGAAGCTTGGACTCATAAACACAATCTTGTGTATAAGGCTGATAATGACCAAGACACTAACTGAAAGAGGAAAGTATCATGATATTGCATTCATCATATATGTATGAAAAAGTGGTAGTCAAGTACAATGCTTTATAGTTTCTCGATGGGTAGCAATTTCCCTCTCTGTGCATATGGGATTCAGTTTGCCTACATGTCCTAAGCCCAGAACTACCTCATACAAAGACGCTACAGTAGGTGTGATTGCGAATATCTCAACACCCCTCCTCAATCACAACCAGAAAGTAAAAAGTGTGTAGAGACTTTAGTGAAAGCATCACTTACAAAGTGTGGGCACACAAAAAACATGGCAAAACAACAGAGGCTGTCATAGAAAAGGCTAAGTGTGGGTACCACAAACATGATGGATATCTAGAGGCTGTAATAGGGGCCTCACAAAGTATACAGAGGCTTTAGTACAAGGCTATATGAGGAGTTTACAAGCTTATGTCAAAAGCATTAGGGCTAGGCAATACAAGGCTAAAAAAGTCTAGTAAAAAATTGGGTCAAGGACCACCATCAGGCCCTTGCAGTTTTTAGCATTTCTTTTGACATAGATATTCAATTCATTGCAGGTCTTATTGTCGATGTAGTCTAGCTTGATCTTGTACTTATTCTTTACTTTGCTTGCAGCTTCAGTATCCAGCACTTTGATCTTTTGGTCCTCTTCTTCTAGGTCCTCCTGGTCTGCTTCTTCATTGAATTTGCTTGCAATAGTTGCATTAGTCTTCATGTCCATGTCCCCCTCAAGCAAAGGTATCATCTTTGAGGCAGTGGAAATGACTTCAATCTCTTGCACTATCCCCAAGATAGGAGGCATTTCTTCAAATAATGATAGCACTTGAATGCTCACAACTCCATCATTCCCTGCATGTAAGACAAGTATATCTTCTATGTGGTACAAGTGAGTAAAAATGATTGCACTTCTCTTTATGAATGGCATCTTCATGTTTGTCATTGAAAATTTGTTCCAAATCTCTAATTTTCTGACTAGCAACATAGTTGAAACTTAATGTGTCAAAAGACACAAGAGATACTAGTGCTAAAAAGCATTATGTAAGTATCAGGAGATACCAACAAACTTAAACTTTTGATGTTTGATGAACCCGTTTCTTGAGTCCCCTCCTTGCTGATGTGATGGAAAAATCTTACTGTTAACTCAGTTGAATATTTGTTGGATACTCATTTCAGAAAGAGAGAGGCAAAATCTTCAATGGAGTGGAAGGGGTGGGAAGAATAAAGTTGATGATGCTTGAGATCTTCAAATCCACTAAGGTCTCCACAAATTTCCCTTCCTTGATGAGACATATTTGTTGGAATCTTCAAATTTGAGTGAGAGTAACTTTAGTGTACCAAGAGGAGTGAGAAAATGAAGGAGAGATTAAGCTTTTGATTTTTGACTATGGAGTCTGCATTAGGGTTTTTGGGGGCAACAGCTTGGTTTTTCAACTTGTGTGAATTGAATAGTTCATCATTTTCAAAAATTTTTAATGGAAATGGAGCTTGTCTCATGGGCTTTCAAAGCCCTATTGTCACGGACCAAATTGCACTGTGCACAGGGAGTTGGGATGTACAAAACTGCAGGTGGCACAAAATAGAACAATGAGCTGGAATTCACATAATGCTGGGCTTTGTGACGAGTAATGTCGAGCTTTGATGGGCATGCCTCGACCTAGGGAAGATATCTCTAGAAGAAAGTTTCAAGAGTTATGGCCTAGATGAGGAGATCAAGAAGCTCCAACAAAGGTATGTGTTGTTTGGCTATAGTAGACTCAAGGTGAAGATGAAGATGGAGTTGAAAATGAAGGCCTGAGCTAGATGTGAGCTAAGCAGAGATGATTAGAGGTGAGAAGAGACTAGAGAGGCAGTGCCATGCTCAACTAAGCTTTGATACCATGTTGAAAGATACAGGATCTAGAGCATGGTAGGAGGTATGGTGGATGGAAGATAAAGATTAAGCTCATGATGTCATAGACAAAGACTTGACCTGTTACACAAGTGAATTAGGTTCCAAGATGGAAGCTTGGACTCATAAACACAATCTTGTGTATAAGACTGACAATGACCAAGACACAAACTAAAAGAGGAAAGCATCATGATATTGCATTCATCATATATGTATAAAAAAGTGGTAGTCAAGTACAATGCTTTATAGTTTCTGGATGGGTAGCAGTTTCCCTCTATATGCATATGGGAATCAGTCTACTTGCGCGTCCTAAGCCCCGAACTGCCTCATAAAAAGAGGCTATAGTAGGTGTGATTGCAAATATCTCAACACAAAGCACATGTATAGGCTGAAAATGCAATAGTGTTTATTGCTGCAAATTTTCAATAAAAACTGGTTGCACTACATGTTATTGAAGTGCATTGCATGTTGGCATTTTGGGGTACTTGACTCTATACATCAAATCTTGTTTTTGCAAAGTTGAAGACTTTGGAATGGCAAACACAAGAGAGAAGGATACTATCACCCGGATAGTAGGTGAGAAGATGGACTACAACAACTTTGTTTTATGAAAGTTCAAGATGTCAAAATTTTTTATTGAAAGAGGCTATTGGGATCTAGTCACACAGGTCTTGAAGATGAGCGCAAGCTATGGGAGGATAGACCTCCAACACAAGATCAATTAAAGGCACATAAGACATGGTTGGAAAAGTCTAGCAAGGTCTTGCATTGGCTCTCCTTATGTGTGTCAGGCGCAAAAGCTATGAAAATTGCAAATTGTACATCACCAAAAGCTGCTTGGGACTTTTTGATGATGAAGAATTATGGCCATGTCACTCATGCAAGAAAGACACAATTAAAGCAAAAATTCAGTCACATATCCAAGAATGGAAGGTCTATTCAAGACTATGTGAGTGAGATTAGAACCATTGCAGAGCAACTAGGCTCAATTGGAGCTGAAGTTGAGGATGATGACTTGGTGGCCACTACCCTCCATGGTCTTGGAGAGGAGTACAAGTAGTTTGACACTTCCATATCAGTGTGTCAGGAGCAACTTCACTTTGATGAACTTATGGCACTTCTTTTGCATGAAGAAGTGAAGCTTGGACTCAACACAAGTTCCAGTGGGTCTAAGAACAGTAGGTGCAATGTCTTCTACTCAAATCAAAGGGGTAGAGGAGGTGGAAGAGGAAGGAAGAGGGGCTAGAAATGCATATGCAGCCCGTGGATAGTAAGATATTGAATGGAAAAATAGGCAACCTCAAGAAAACAGAGGTACCTCTAATGTTCATGAAAGAGGGGTTTACTCATCTAGAGAAATAAGTACTTGATAGCAGCCCCAAATGAGTCATGGATAGCAATCAAATGCAAATAAGGAGGATCTGAGAGCAAGAGGAAGGCAACATGGTAATTATGCCTCTTCTAGTGGTATGCAGGAGGATGACAGGTTGTTTGCTATGCAACATGTGAAGAAGGGGTTACCTATACAAGGCAAATCACATGATGTATGGTATATAGACGTGTAACCGAAACTATCCATGATGCCATGCAAATCTAGATGCAAGTCTTTCCTGAGTTGATGATACGATGTGAGATTCCCATTCATGAAAATTCCTTCTAGTGCATTTATGCAAATCATAAAGCGTGACCTAAGTATTTAAGTGTGAGTGTACATGAGTTTATCATAAATGTGAGTTAATTCACTATAATGGTATGCAGGATGCAATTAACCTACACAGAATATATATATACATTGGAAATCTATGATGCACTTGCAAAAATTCAAACCTAATACTCAGCTTAGTACTGCAACAACCCGTAGATGCTTAATCGATTTGTGGCAAATCATGGTCATTAAGAATTTACAACTACCTTTCCAGTTAAGCAATTTATGCGGTGTAAAAGTAAGATTTCTTTTTGTGATGATTATGCTTTACTGTTCCGTTCATTAGACATCGTAACGGTACCTAGTTTTGGAGTGTTGAATAAGCATTTAAACCCATAAACCCATCTGTGTTAGCGATGACATCCTTATCCGATCCTCCTTCTGTGGTTGCGGCTTTTCTGATTACTTGGGAGAGTTTGCGCTTTGGGGCCATTTTGGAGCTTGGAATGTGGCTCTCCCCTTCTCTCGGAGCACTCCTTTGTGCTAGAGTTTCCTACGCTTGCTTGACTTCCGCAACCTTCTACCACGTAGAGGGTAGCTGACGGAGAGATTACTCGAATCACGAGAGGGGAAGGGTAGTCGTAACCTCTTCTCAAGAGAGTGAAGGAAGGAGATTTTCTCAATCCCTCCTTTCACACACACACACACACACACACTCTCTCTCTCTCTCTCTCTCTCTCTCCTTCGCTCCCTCTCCCTCTCTTTCTCTCCTTCACAAGTTGGTAGCAGGGGGGGAGAGGAGAATAGTGTGTCCATTGCTTAAAGGGGGGGGGGAACGCTGTGCGGCTAAGGGGTCCTTAACTTCACAAGACCCCCAGATTACCCATCGCCCTGTGGCTATTAAGGGAAAGAAAGGAACAATGGGGGGGGGGGTATGCGTGTGCCACCTCCCCCCCATCGAAATCGTCATCCTCATCGTCTTCATACCTTGTGATCCTTGAAAGCTCCACCACCACCACGCCAACTCCCTCTTGCCATCATGATCTCCTCCTTTACCTTTGTCAACTACTCGTTTAGCTCTCCCCCTCCCTCCGCCAGCTGGCGATGTCGCTAGAGAGGGGGTCGGTAAAAAAAAACATTTTTTAGGTATGCGCTGAGACGAGACCCAAGCGACACGCCCAGGATGTAGACCAAAAACTTCCTAGGCCAGGAAGAGGAAGGCTCAAGGGAACGCATGGGGGGTAGCGACCCTTGCCATGCACGCCCTTCTTAGACGCTCAGGCACCAGGTGCTCAAAAGAAGAAAAGGAAGCCAAAAACAAGAAGGATTTGCTAAACTATTTCAAAGCATTCATGATACAGCAGTGGCCAGGGACTACACCATTTGGGTCCCAGTAGATATCTCCCCTGCTTGGCCTGATAAGAGCCCCCCACTTGCAACACCCGAGTCGCTTGGTCACCTGAACTCACCCCACCTCATACAAATAGAATAGCACGTATTTTGTGCAAAATGCTTACCAAGTGCTATCTTGCCATGACTTTTTGTCATTAGATGGTTAAAAGGGGAATATTCTCCAATTGTGCAAACTTTTCATATCTACTTTTAATATATTTCATGCCTTAAACATGTGATATGCATCTAAGTCAGCACCATGGGATTTAGATAAGTGATGTCTCTTTGCATTGCACCTGTTCATTATAGTTGAAACATATGACTTGCATGTACTCTCACGAGTTGTCAAGTGGATATAGGACGATACATTTCTCTATATGAAAATGTTCAATGTCCAAGGTACCACAAAACCACCAACTCCACAAAGAGCCATGATGGAAGCCTCACTATCGAAAGCAAAAATCGCCCTTGCAGCCCGCCCACATCGCATGGCCCAAAGCATACTCATTGGCTACTCTCTCCTTCTGGGTCAAACTCTACATTTGGCTCACAGCAGTTGTTACCTCAATTATACTAACATCACATGTTATAAAGAGGTTTTGCAAAATCTCAAGTATATCCCCCCATCTCAACAACTGTTCCCTTAGCAACGAGACTAGTAACACAATCATCGTTGTAATATCCATTTTCACAGCCTTTGAATCCTAACATTTTCCAATCCAAATGAAAGGCTGATAGCCTCAACATATTACAATGGTTGTATTCATGTTATTAAAAAGAAAAAGAAGGAAAAAGCACTCACAATCACATCACAACACCTAGGGGTCCCCAAATTAGGTACATCCAGTAACCTTGGTCAGCTGTCTCCGTCCCTAGTCCCCTAGCCCTTTACAAATTCCCCACAATTGTTCAGGGCACATCAAGGGTAGGAAATACCTAGGGAGTTTGTGGAAAACCAAATTTGCAACAAGAAAAGTGTGCACAAGAGAGAGATAGGAGCTCAAAGTACAAGAACAAAATCTTGTTTACTAAGTTTCTCAAAGTACAACTTGGATACACTCTATCTCACAATTGATAGTGACCCATAGCCTATTTATATAGCCTCTGCCTAGCTAGGGTTAGGGTTTTCCCTACCCCTTAAGTCCATTTACATCCATCAACCCTCATATACCCTTTCTTAAGGTGAATTCCCATGCCTATATTGTAAACCCCCCTCAATGCTAGGATGGCATTGCATCTCAAGACATGCTACAGACCCCCCCTCAATCAACTGGGATGCCTTTATAAATCAGGTTACAAGGATATTCATAGGTAGAGTACGTTCACAAGACTCAAAAAAGTCGATCATTTGTGGATTGGGAGAGGAAAAGTTGGCCTCCAATTCCTTAAATATTGGTGGAACACTGGGACACTTACTGGTAATATGCCCGATCTTTTTGCATTTGTTGCACTTCATTTTGTTAGGGTATTTTTTTCAGTACTTGCTTACAATATGCCCTTTTTGTGACAAAAGGAGCACTTAGTAGAAGCAGTATGAACTAACACTTGCTCACAGGAAGTGACTACTGACGTTCCTTCAGTATGATTTCTCTTCTCTTCATCCAGACAAGATTAGATGGTACTTGCCAAAGTTGGGTTTGGGATATTAGTTAGGGTAGTCACAAGGGTTGGAAAAACATTCTTCATAGCTTTTAGGAGAATATCAATAGCATCCTCTTCATGGATTGGAGCTTGTACTGAGGCAAGCTGTGCCATGAGACGTGTGAGAAATGAATTTTCCCAAGTCTTCTCCTGATTTATATTCCAAGCTAAAGAATTCAATTTTAATGAAGATTTTAGTATTTTTACCAGTGGCTCCATAGAGCTTTTCAAGCACATCCCATTTTTCTTTAGAAGTACTTAGTTAATCAACATGATGAATCAAGGACTCATTTAAGTGTAACATTATGATTGCTTGGGCACATTGGTCATCCTCTACATCAACTAGATTTGCAGAGTTTACAACTCTAATGCCTTGAATGAGAGGCCAATACCCTCTCTCCATCATCTTGTACTTGATAAGTACCTGCCATGGGTGGAAATCTTTGCCATGAAATTTACAAATTTGAGGGGGGACATCAACATAGATTGTGGCGATTGGGAAGGTCTTACGACTTGCTAAGAAAAGGGCAATGTCTAGTCCCTTACAAACTTGCCAATGAATGCGGAAGCAAATCAAGGACACTTTTACAAAAATTGATATTCAAAATTGAAAAAATGAAGAGAAAGACTGAAAATCATACATATGTAGTACTTCAAAACATGAATTTGGAGGTCCTTTCTTATGTGCAATCTTCTTCAGAGGTTTAATGGTCTTTTTAGGCTTCAAGATGTGAACCTAGATTGGACTTCTGGCTCCTCCTTGTGGTATGGTTTAGTCGATGAACCTTGTGTTGGACTATGATTTCAATGCTTATTGCTGATGATTATGAGAGTACAATGACACTCATCTTATTGACCAAGGTATTTGAAAGAAACCACACATGACATGCAGCAAGCAACACAAGTTTAGGATAGGATGGTCTATGTGTTTATAGTTGTACACATAGCCTTACAAAATGAAGTAGAGCACTTAATGATTTTAGTTTTTTGATGAAAAACTCAAATTGAGTAAATACCAGCAGCAAAATGATTGAGCAATGTGCTTTAGTGCTTACAAGCACTCATCTCTTAATTTATGATTTAAGAGATGGTAGATGTTGGTCTTTGATGAGCTTAGTGATGCCCTGCCAAGTGAAAGAACCTCTGAAATGGAGTTCCCAAATTTGTAACCGACTCTGGAAGGGATAACTCAGTGATTAAAATCACTGTTATAGTGACAACAGAAGATGAAAAAAGCAAGAAGATCAAGCTTTCAAGCTTGTGGCTATGGCTGCCATGAAACCCACAGTTAGGGTTAAGCTGGCTATGGAATTTGAAGGTCCAAGATGAGAGAAATGAAGATTTTCTTGTGTACTTAATGAGGTTGAGGTTTGAGGAAGCTAAAAGGATCAAAGTTGGCTCTGATACCATGTGGAAAACCAAAGTTGCAGCAAGAAAAGTGTGCACAAGAGGGAGATAGGAGCTCAAAGTACAATAATAAAATCTTGTTTACTAAGTTGCTTAAAGTACAACTTGGGCACACTCTATCTCACACTTGATAGTGATCCATAGGCTGTTTATATAGCCTCTGCCTAGCTAGGGTTAGGGTTTTCCTTGCCCCTTAAGTCCATTTACATCCATCAGCTCTCATATACCCTTGCTTAAGGTGAATTCCCATGCCTATATTGTAGTAGAGTTTGTCTTAACCTGTCACCCTGACCATTTGCACGATTCTTGTTTTGTAACCCACCTCAGTACCATTGCGATCAATCGTGGTAAGCAATGCATGAAAGGCCATAGCAAGTACACCGTACTCATCAACCACTACACATAGCCACTAGCCACACCAAAGCTAAGGCATCAATGAGCTCAATTATGCTACAACGTGTTGTCAAAAGTACAAATGATGTCTCAAGAATCCTTCAAGTGTACTTCTCCTCAACATTGACAAATTTTCCCACACCATCAAACTCTTGCTTCATCCACCCATTTGCTATGAGGAACCAGACCAGCAGTCTTCTAACTATGTTATATCTAAGTATGCACGTGCATTCACATAATATTTGCCCACAATATATACACAGTTTGGGTCCTCAAGTGTAGGACAATACTCTCAGCTTTCTTAGAGTTCAACCTATCTCCCAAGCTAATCAATCTACATCTTATGCATGATAAAAAGACTAGCACTACCCCAGGGAGAGACCACATAAGAGAGGTTTTCAATTGCAGGTATTACAAGACTCCAATGAAAGTACCATTAGCTCTTCATCAACACTCAACTTTGAACTCTTATCCTTTATCATCATGCAAGCCCACCAAGAATCGTCACGTAAAAAATCCCCAAAAAATCAACACCGTGCCAAGCCATCAATGCAATTCCCAACTAAGAAGAGTCCTATCACCAACTCCAATAACCCTACCACTAGCCACCCAGGCCAACAATGTGCCCCCAATGACCTTCATCTACACCGCCACCAAAAATCCTCCCAGGCAACCACACCGATGTTCCTTCCACCCACGTCTTCCATGCATACCAAAGCCTGCTACCTACAATGGTGAGTGCCATGGGACTGGCACTCATCTAAGAGGGGGAATGTTAACCCTCAAACAAACAAGGTGGAAAATTTGGAAAATCTAAAGTAGAAGACAAAGCTAAGGCGAAAGTGAAATGGAAGGCGAAGGTACACCAAAGAAGAATCTGGAAACACAAGAAGTGAAAAATAGTCCTAAATCAAGGAGAAAGGAGCATAATAAAAAGCACAAGTCAATACTTTTGTAAAAGAGTGCAAGGCACACCATGAATTATTTTAAGAGCGTTGGGCTCTCACCCCTCACCCATGCAAATTGTAAAGGTAAGATGGGCGGTAGGAAGGAAGCTAGAAAGATAGGAGGACAATGGGAAAAAGGGCCATATAAAAAAGGGGATAAGGGGATGACCGCCCAAAAGGGATTTAGGGTTTTTGTATATAAAGTTGAAAAGTGAATGAGAAGCTCATTCTTGTGTGTGGCCAAAGGTAGCTCTTTTCTTCTTCTTCTTCTTCTTCTTCTTCTTCTTCTTCTTCTTCTTCTTCTTGCTTGCTTGCTTGAGCTTCTGCTTCAGAGAGGGAATGTGAGAGTGTGAGGGTAAGAGACCGTGGTGGAGAAGCTCTCCATCTTCTCCTCTCTTCTTCTCTTCTCTTCTCCTCTCTTCTCTTCTCTTGCTCGTGGCAATGGAGCTTGGAGCATGGAGCTTGAGGATGGAGCTAGCTTGAGGCTTGCACTTGGATCGTGGAGCTACCAAGGTGCTCAGGAGAGGAGTCAACTCGATTGGGCATGGAGGTAAACTCATTACACTCGTACGGATGAATAGCACATTGGCTATGTGAGAGGTAGCCATTAGTGCTTGGCTTGGAATGCTTGAAATAATAAGCAGTCCATGGGTCTCGACGGTTGATCACCTCTACATGCTAATATCTGGTTTATACCCATACAATTTCTCATATGGTGTAAGATCATGAATACTAGTTGTAAGAGCCATGTTTAAGACATACACTATAGTCACAAGTGCTTCAGCCCAATAATAGTTTGGCAATTTCTTCTAGTTCAACATGGCTCTTGCAGCTTCCATAAGCACTCTATTTTTTCTCTCTACCAACTGGTGTATAACTGCATGTAAGATACCTTTTAATGCCATACTCAACCAAATACCTATCAAATTCATTTGAGACATACTCACCTCCATCATATCTCAAGCATGAGATATAACATCCAAACTCATTTTCAGCATGGTTTTTGAAATCTTTAAAAATATCAAGCACTTCATACAACCAAGTATATATGTTGAAATCATCAATAAAAGAGACATAATATCATGCACATGAATAACGCATTACGTGTTGGACCACCCTAAACATCTAAATGCACCAACTACAATGATCTACTGCTATTCTTAGTATATTTGACAAATAGAAATCTATCTTGCTTTCCAAACTAGCAAGCAGAATATACATATCCTAACTCTATATACTTGAATTTCAACAATTCAAGTATAATCTCCTTCTAATGCATGATTTTCAACCATTGTATGTTAACATATCTAATGCACTTATGCCATATTTCCACATCTCTAATTGCTCTAGTATCATAAGCAAACATGGCTACCTTTCGTTCAAGAATAGTAGTATCCAAGGTAAAAATCCTACCATTCCTTTTTCCTTTTGCAATTAGCTTGCAACCATTTCTATATTCTTCAATAAAATATCCATCTCTATTGAATTTGACCTCTAGATTCTACTCAACCATTTGTCCAACAAACAGTAAATTTTTAGCAATAGATGGTACATGTAAAACATCATAAAGAGTCTTTTTCTTCCAATTATGCATTACTAATGGTACAACACCTATATGCTTGACATCATATTGTGTATCATTACTTGTACATATATAGCCATGAGAGCATGTACTCATCTCATCAAACCACTCTCCATGTGGGGCCATATGATTTGAGGCACTTGAGTCAACGTACCATCTTTCATCAGCCTTGCTTTGCTTAGGCATATCTTTCAATATGTATCATGGCAAATAGCCTAACTAACTTAACACATCAGTAGCATTACTAGAAGTTACATAGTTATCGTGTTATCTACTCTTAGCTTTCATGTCACTCTGCTTTTTATGACAGTCTTATGCTATACGTCCATATGTCCCACAATAATGACAATCTTCATCTCTATTCAACTAATCATTAGATTGCCAAGAACCACATGTGCTCGTAGGTGATCTCCCTCTGCCTCTAAAAGATATTGATCCTCTTTAACCTTGTGTATTTTGATTTTTCCAAGAATTTTGCTGTTGGTGCCCATAGTTATTTTGAGTGTCACCATGACCTCGATACACTCCTTAAGTCGTGCCATCTCTAGCTCTCTAACTAGAGTAAAAGATGATATCTCTACTCTGAGAGGTACTCAAACTTATATTTATGACTTCTTTCTCTAGCAGCAATGCAAGCAACTCATCCCAATTAGGGGGTTCTAGTCTTACTAAAATAGATGTGTCAAAGGCTTTGTAATCTTTATCTAAACCAATCAAGGTAATTGCAACCATATCATTATTCTTGATCTTTGATCTAATAGAAGCAAGCTAATTAGTAATGGCTTTAATTTTAGTGGTGTAAGCTTATATGCTTCTGTCATTTCTAGTCATGTTATGGAACTGTTGCTTAAGGTGAATTTTCCTTGCAAGTGTTACATTCCTATAAATTTTCATAAGAATCTCCCATGCATTCTTTAGATTCTGATAGTCAATGATATTCATGGCTATAGCATTTGATATGCACAATGAGAACCAATGTATAACTTGCTTTTTTCGTCCACTGCCCATGAGCTCCCTCCTACTCAAGAGTTCAATTTCTATTTGGTAATTTTGGTTCAAATTCATCTCCAATACATAAGTCCCAATAAACTCTTCCAATCAGGAGGTTTTGCATTCTAAACTTCCACAATGAAAAATTCTTATTGTCCAATTTCTCCCCCATAATCTAGGTAATATTGTATGTACCCATTGCATTTGCCATGATACTGTAGTTAGCTATTCAGAGTAGTAAAGTGGTTGTTTGCTTAGGCAATAGCAATGCCTTCAACAGTCTACAAAGACTTGTCACAATTTACTAATTCTAGCTACAAATATTTCACAACCAAGATGCGAGCAAGCATCGACTACTCAAGACATATAAGATAAGCAAGCTACTTGTAGTTCAATTGCAATCCACTATGAGCATGCATTTACTACTTAGAATGACATAAACTAGAGGTATTTGTCATAGCCAATAGCAATGTAATCAAGCTCCAAAATATCAAATGCAACTCAAATTTGTAGCTCAAAGCATTACATAAACATCCCCATATGCATACACATGACAACCGAGATATCAATATATTTAATGGACGTACTCGAATTGAAAGGTGAGAAGGATCGAAGCTTGCATGTGAGCTATGGCGGGAGAGCAAGAGCAAGAAAGAGAGAGACAAGAAATGGAAACTCCAACAGTCACAATGTGTGATCGGGCCTTCCTTTATTTACTAGTCACTAAAATGAATGTAAAGAATAAAGTGACGTGACGGGCGCCCACCACCTGCAGTGTGCAGTGGCAGGTATTGTCAGTGTAGTAATACACGGGGCGGCACGGCGAAGGCACCTTTACCCCAACAACCTCCCACTTAAAGGCGAATCTGCCCCAGCGAGAGAGAAAAGAAAAGAAAAAGATTGTAAAACTGTACATAGGTACAAGGGATGAGGAAAGGCAACATCTCATCCAATGCCCATCAATCTCCTAAGGAAGGCAAAGCGCTCAGTAGTGAGGCTTTTCATGAGCAGATCTGCAGGATTCTCGTCAGTGGGGATCTTGACAAGGTCAACAGACTTGTCCTCCATGACACCACGTATGAAGTGATACCTCACCTCAATGTGTTTTGTCTTCGCATGGAAGACTAGCAACCCAAGACAAAGTACCAGTGACAAGTGACCAAGTCAGTGCGTCATACGCATCCCAAGAGCATGACATACATGAAGCAACTGATGGAAGCAACCAACGAGCAATACATAATCCCAAAATAAGATCTCTGTCAACTCAATGACATCCGATAGCAACCAAGTAAATGATCAAACTGAGTCGAAAATGCTCAAATACATCCAAGGCAAAGCTCCCAATGTCGGTAAAGCATAGACGAACCAAGCGGCATATATCACGAACCAAAGCATGTAATGTATGAAGCCTAACTGTCAAGCATAGACATGAGGCATAAGCGGTCCAACCAAGACATGAGACATGCCAGTGAATACCAACCAAGACAGAGCTTATGCGTAGCTCAAATGCATTCCATAGACTCAAACATGAGCTCAAAGTCGTCCCCAAATGTCAGATACATGATGACAAATCCCAAAGCATACATCCGGTACCAATAGGTAAGTGACAAAGCATCCAAAGTACCTTCAGCCCACTGTTATTACAGCCAAGTTTGACTATCAAAACTGAGAAATTTCAGCCAATATTTCAGGCCAAAATCATGGCATAATCATGTGCATACATTCCCAAGGCACTAGGCATCATGTAGGCCGCATACGGGCATCAAACAAGGTAACCGGAGTAGAGTATAAGCATCAAATGCCAATGCCAAGTGTGGCTACCCTGTTTCCAGCACTGTATAACAGTAAATAATAGTCCCAAATTAGAGAATGTCAGCCCCAAAGCTTCAATGCCAAGCACAAGGCCTAAAGAGGCTTTCAAAGTAGCTCAAATGCCTTCTAGAAACCATTGTTTAAGTGCTCATTTAGGAGCCAAGGCATATAGGCTGAAAACGTGATGAGTAGGCAGGCAGAAATCTAGCGCAAATTCAGTGTAGGTTGTCCTGGGAAGTGGCCGTTCCATGTGGCAATGTTGGTGTGGATGGGAGGTTCAAAGAGGCCCCAAAGAGGGCATACACAAAGCCATGAATGCCCAAAGCAAAGGGCAAGGGAGATATGGAGCTTTGAAGCTTCAAATGATGGCTTCCCCTCTTCTTCCACCTGTTTAAAACTGAGAACTGAAGTAAAACCCTTCAAACTTTGATGCAATACCTCGAGGGCAAGGCCTTGAAGAAGCCCAACAATGCCGGGAGGGAGCACGGGAAGCCGGGGAGTGTCGAAAGCTCGGGAAATCAGCTATGGCTGCCGGGATGGAGACCCAATGCGTGAAGAGAGTCGATGCGAAGGTAGAGAAGTACCGAGATGAGCTCGAGCAAGAGGAAGCCAAGTTCTGATACCAGTTGAAAGGTGAGAAGGATCGAAGCTTGCACGTGAGCTATGGCGGGAGAGCAAGAGCAAGAAAGAGAGAGACAAGAAATGGGAACTCCAATAGTCACAATGTGTGACCGGGCCTTCCTTTATTTACTAGTCACTAAAATGAATGTAAAGAATAAAGTGATGTGATGGGCGCCCGCCACCTACAGTGTGCAGTGGCGGGTACTGTCAGTGTAGTAATACACGGGGCGGCACGGCGGAGGCGCCTTTACCCCAACACGAATGTCATCAAACTAATTTATACATAACCTATCCCAAATAAGTACTAGATATATACTATATTACAATAGTAAAATGATAGTTAAAATTGGGCAAAATGCAAGCTCAAATTAGTCCAAAAACATCTTAAGATATCACTATAGCAACCCAGCTTCAACACATGTGCATATTAGTAGTTACATAGATCTCATGCAAACTTGATTTGATGAGAGTGAGAAACAAGAGGGGAGCTAGGTATTGACCCCTTTGCCCATAAGAATTGGTCTCACACCAAGGATCTAAAATAGTGCTATGCCAGCTCTAAAACAAAGGAGAGAGCTAAGTATTGACTTAACCCTAGGATGCTTTTAATTTATGCCTGGATTCCTAGATTTTGTGAGAAGCCACCCAACTAGATGGGTCTACTACCCATGGTCCTATCAAGGAGTCCATCCACCTACTTCCCTTAACTAAATGAGGCATACTTTAGTTTTTTAAACAAGCATGTTGCTCACAATATGAGACAATTAAAGGTACCTTTCTCACTATAAGGGAATGGGGACATATAGTGATGGGAGTTTGCGAGGAAAAATAGTGGTATCGCTATTTACGTCGCTATTTGTGTCGCAAATAGCATCACTTAAATGCATTAGCGATGCTATTTGTGACGTAAATAGTGATGCTAACTGTGACGCTAATTGCGATGCTAATTGCAATGCAAATAGCAATAGGGATCCGAGAAAAAAAAGGGTCGAAAACCCGAGCATAGCATTTGGCGCAAACATTTTCGAGAGAAAGTGAAAGTGAGAGCAAAAGAGTTTGTTGCCTTGAGAGAGAGAGAGGAAGAGGAAGAGGGAAAGAGAGAGAAGGAGAGTCCTCACCACTACCACCGATGTTGTTGTTGCCATATACATGAAGAAGAGTGAGAACTGCACAGCAGAGAAAGAAGGAATGTCGCGAAAAGGAGGCAGAAAATAATTCATCCTTGAGCCTTTGTGGTAGATACATTGCCTCTTCTTACTTTGTTTTTGTATTTTCTTCCTTCTTTTTTTTTGTTTTTCTTTGTAATGAGTTGCATTGAAAGAGAGAGAGAAAGAGAGGAAAGGAGAGAGAAAAAAAGAAAGGAAGAGGAAGAGAGAACGAGAGAGAGAAAAAGAGAAAAGATAACAAAGAAAGAGGGGAAGAGAGAAACGAGATATGAAGAAAGAGAGAGGAAGAGAGAAAGAGAGAGAGAAAGGGGGAAGGGTAACAAAGAGAGAGAGGAAGAGAGAAATGAGATATGAAGGGAGGGAGAGAGGAGATTGAGTGAGAGGTTCAATGAGGGGAGGAGAGAAACAAAGAGAGAGGCAACAAAGAAAGAGAAAGAGGGAAAGAAAGAGAGGGGGGAGGGAAAGAGAAATGAAGAGTGAAGGAAGAGGTGGAAGAAAAGGGTGAGGTACACAGAGGAAAGAGAGTAAAAAGAAAAGAGACAGAGGGAGAGGGAGATAAAGTGATAGAAAAAGGGATAAAAAAAGAGATAGAAAGAACAAAATAGAGGGTGAGAGAAAAATGGAAACAACAAGAGAATTAGAGAGAATGAAATGATAGTAAAACAAAGGGAGAGGGGGAACAGAGACACAATCTAACTTTGATTTTAATCGTAAGAGATGTGTTGAGTGAGAGTGGAGAGAAAAAGAGAGAAAGAAATAGAGAGAAAAAGTGAGAGTGGAAGGGAAGATGGGGGAGAAAACAAAACATTGAGAGAGAGAGAGAGAGAGAGAGAGAGAGAGAGAGAGAGAGAGAGAGAGAGAGAGAGAGAGAGAGAGAGAGAGAGAGTGTGTGTGTGTGTGTGTGTGTGTGTGTGTGTGGTAGAGAGAAACAAAGAAGGATGAAGGGAGAAAAATAAGAAAGGAGAAAGAGAGAGAGAAAGAGGGGTGGGAGAGAAACAAAGAAGAATGAAGGGAGGAAAATTAAAAAAGGGAAAAAGAGAAAGAAAGAGGGGTGGGGAGAGAAATAAAGAGGGGGGATAGATAAAGACAAAGAGACATAGAGAGGAAAGGAATGGAAAAAGAGAGATGGAGAGAGGCAAACAAATAAAGGGAAAGTGAGAGAAAGAGGATTAGAGATTAAAATGGAGGAAGATCACCAATGAGGGGAACAAAAACCTATTGTTTCTTGTAACATAGACCAAATGGAAAATGATGAGATGGTCGTGATGTCCAAGATCGCAAGGCATGTCTTAATCAGTGTGTCCCTTGTCATTGCACTCAATGTAAGCTTACAACAGATGAAAGCATCACTTGTTCATAGAACACATACGACTCTTCCGCAAGTTTCAATAAAAGATCATTGACCAGGTGATCTCAGGCTTTGAGTGAATGGTAAGAAAAGTGTATATCAATCATGTTTTACATTCGCAAAGTAATTGAATATCATATACAAAAATATTAGACATGCCCATAATATTTTTACAGAGAGGTGACACTTCATCCTAAGGAATGCACCTATTGTGACCCATTAGAAGAGTTCATGGGTGTGCAATGAATAGAGTGCTTGAGCCAATACACCAATTTGAGGGTACACCACAAACTACATCCTCGATACTAGAGGAGACAATGGGCCTTTCAGACCTTCCTCCAATCTGAAACTTGGGATGGAGGTAATGATCGATCCATTAATGCCCATGGACGTCGAGTCATCTGATCCACTAAGATAAGAAGCGTCTACACCATTATATGATGGGTGCCAAGTATCTCACCGCCTGAAGATGCTACTTGCACTCCTAAGTGTGCAAGCAAAGTATGGGTGGAGTGATGCGAGGGTGACCAAGTTGTTCAAGTACATTCTACACTTCATTGATTTTTGTGCTCTTCAAGGCATCTTTTGATTTTTTTAAAGGTTGCTAAAGTATCATATATTACCACCTAGAAATATGATGCATGAGTCCCATAATGATACACGATTGGTGTTATGAAAGCTTGGCATGGGCTACAACAGCATCCATGCATGTGTCAATGATTGCGTGCTATTTTGAGGAGACTATGAGACTATGGAGACATGTTTAAAGTGTGGTGCTCACAGGTATCGACAGGATTTGTAAGGACAAACCATCCCTTAGAAGGTTCTCAAACACTTTTCACTTATACTACTACGTATATGTCACATGTTTCATACATCGGGCATGGCAAGCTTGACAACATGGCATGTGCAAAATAGATCCACAGATGGAGTCTAACGGATATTAACAGATCCATGCACATGGATCCACATTGACTCCAACTTTTTAGGCTTTGCACGAGAGCCAAGGAATCTTCAGCTCGGTCTTGCTATGGATGGCGTGAATCCATTTGGTTTCCACTCAACTTCTTATAGCGTGTGGCCTGTATTCCTTGTTAACTACAACATCTTGCCATGGCTTTCTATGAAAAAAGAACACCTGATCCTTAGCTTGCCCATTCTAAGGCATGTTCTTGGGCACTAAAAAGTCAAAAACATGGATGTCTACCCCCATCCATTAGTTGATGAGCTCAAGATTTTGTGGGAGGAGGGGGTCACTGTGAAAGACATGAGTAAGCACGATAGTTGATGGTTTGCTAATATAAGAACCATTCTCATGTGGACCATGCATGACTTTCCAAGATTCAAGAGTGCTTAGGTAAGTGGGCTTCTGTTCTCCTTGGTGATATCTAACATAGCTCGTTCAAGTTTGTGTTGACAGATAGGGATATTGTGATAGGTCAGGTTACCTCAGGTTATCATGCATGTCCATTGTGTAGACCATAGTTAAACTCGTGAAAGTCACAAACCATGAAGAATATGGTATATCAAGGACACGCCGCTTTCTTGCTATAGGGTCATGAACTAAGGGAAGGTTTTCTTGGACGACCTCCAGTACGAATGAATGCCCATAGCCAGTACAAGTTGAAAATGGTTCATAAGGAGTCACATCCAAGCAGAATGCGACGGTTCTTAGTTTTTTACGAGCTGCCATATTGGACCCACTTATACAGATCAGCCATTTATTGGATCCCATGCATATTTTCAAGAATGTGGGCAGCTTATTATGGGACCACATCACAAGAAAGAGAGACACTGTAGTGGCACGAATTGATTTGAAGGAGGTAGGCAAGATGGAGGCACTTTGGCCACACTCGAGCATTGATGGTTGCTTGTAACTACCTCACTCTCCTTGGATCATATCCACTAAAGAAGAGTGCATCATGAAGCAAATTATCAGGTCTCGATGGTTATGATGTGTTCCCTCAAGTTTACTTTTTCTAAAGACAACCAACTACTATTAGGATTGAAATCCTATGATTGGCATAAGATATGTTAAGTTTTATCTTGATCTTAGTTGCAAATAGCCTCAATATTTCACTATTTAGTGTCTACTCGATATTTGTAATGATACTCCATTTTTGTGACAATTTGTACTATCGATTAAGATCACGGGGTGCCTCACTCCAAAAATACAGAGTGGTGGTCAAAGAGATGGTCTGTCTCTTTGAGAAGTATCTGCCCACGAGCATGCTCACGATACAAACTCACCTCCTAGTGCATCTGGTAGATGAAGTGGAGATTGCGAGACCTATCCATATGCAATGAATGTTCTTCTTGAAGCGCTCCATGAAAATCCTAAAGGGCTTTGTGCAACAACGAGCTCAGTCGGAAGGTAACATGGCTAAAGGTTGGCTAGTGTTGGAGGCATTAGTGCATATTTTGGAGTAGCTACCGATAGTGGATTCAGACAACAGTATGCTATGGTTGTTGAAGGATGATGATAGACTAACCGGAGATGTGGTGGTTGGAAATGGAGTAGAAAAAATGATAGATATTGCCATGGAGGAGAAAGTAAATCGTTTTTGTATATTGCATCATGCATCCATGGAGAAGTGGCTCGCTATGTACGAGCAGGTTAGAAAAGATCAAGAAGAACTATGCTTGAAATTTTGATGCAGTACATGCCATCAACCGATTCAATATCCTAAGGGCATGGAGGAGATGCCGCGGTTTATGTCCATGCGATGGTTACATGGAGCTTTGATCGCAACTTCTCATGAAGGGGCAGAGGTCTCTATCACGAGGAGTGGGAACTCTCGCCAACTTATGATTTAGGATTCTTGGCGATGACCTCCATAGGTCAGATCATGCATAAGTATACCATATCTCCCTACTTCACTAATTTTTTCACTTGTTTGGCATTGCAGGTCATGATGCAAGGCCTACTATTTGTGACTTGCTAAGGGGTTACTTGAACTAGAGCTCCTGGTTTACTAGGTCCTAACTTTGCATCTCATCACGAGACTCGAGGCTTTCTCTCCTTCATCTGCACTTTGGTTGGCATCCGACCTAGGAGTTGCATCCTTTTACATGATACTCTTACACCTCTCCTTGCATATCTGGCAGCATCTCATTAACTCCTTTGACAAACATTGCAATGACATACTTGTTATAGAACTCCAAGCCCAAAATGACTTCAAAGTCATCCATGGATATCACTAGAAAATTGAGTGTGGCCTTCCATTTTTTAGCTTCCACTTGTAACTATAAATACTTGCTTTACTTCCTTTGCTTCTCCTTGCACAAAAGTCACTCTTAATTCTTCTAAACACTATATTAGAGAATTCAGTAATCTCCCAAGTTTCACTCTCAAATTAAAGATAAAGATTTGAATAAAAGACTAAATCTTAATCGCTTTTTTGAAAATGGAACTTGATACTATTATCTTTATAATATCTTTTTAAAAATTCACATTCAAGAAATATCAAGAGAATAGTTGGTTACAAGAAATAGGTTATTTAGTATTGCATATAACCTTCATGTCTCGATGTCTCTTCGTGGCACCAACAAAAGAATGAGAGGGTGAGGATGGTGAATGCATGGGATGAGGTGTGCGACATGCTTATGTGTGATGTGACGTATGTAGTGTTGTGTGGAATGGGGGCTTGAGGGCGACATAGGAATCGTAGCTCTACCTCCTGACTCTGCCACTATGTGGGTCATGAGGATGTTGATGCCCTGCCCATGTGTTTTAATTTTTCTTTCTTTCTTTCTTAACAATGAGGGTTGGCCCATAGAAGATAATCAAGTTTGGTCTCTACCTTTCCATCCCTTGTATTGATGGACGTTGTGAAGAGAAATTAACTCCATCTATGATAATGACAATGTTGCTCTCCATGTGTGACAATTTTTTGTATAATGGCACCATAGAGCAACAGGTCATTAACCCACCAAACTTATGGTTGATTTATCATGCAAATACATGCATTCACCCTATACGTCTAAGAAATTTCTACATGATGGCAACATAAAGCAACATATTATTAGCACACCAAACTTGTGGTCGATTTATCATGCAAACAAATGCATTCTGACAAATCAATGCTACACTTGCCAATACTTGTTAGTATCATGCTTATACTAACTATGTGGTGTGTTTTAGGGAGTAAATCAAATATCTCATTTGCCCATTATACATTTACAAAGTTCTAAGACATTCAAACACAAGGAGATAAGTACATGCTGTGCCATTATAAAAATGTGACAAATCATGTTGTATGAGGAGATGATGCAAGGCTTTGAGTTATGTTTATGAGAGAAAATAGTGTTAAATTGCAAGAGCTAATAAGACTTCATAGCAAGGAATTGGGAGAATATGCATGAAAGGGTTTCTTTTAGTGAAAGAACAACTCCATTACCTAGAAGGGTTTGTTTTAGTGGAAGAATAGCTATAGTTGGAGGGTCATCTAAGGAAAGGAGAATCTATTTGCTTTAATAATGGGCACAACCATCATGATGTGCATATCATATAATTATGGTTGTGACTATTGGATGTTGGTGAGGAAGACAACCATTGCTTCAAATATGATCATAGGTATGAATCAATCCAATGAGCAAACTCTCTCTCTCTCTCTCTCTCTCTCTCTCTCTCTCTCCAAATCTATCTATTTCTATTCTATATATTTTTCAAAGCTTTTGTTTAGGGATTCCAAACCAACTAAAGACCCCCGAGCCTACATGGCACGAAGAGAAGTTTGATACGCAAGAAAAAAAGGTACTTCTTGAAGGGTGAGCCTACAGCTATTTAATTTCCATAAATATATACCTCTCTTAATGTTCTTGCTAAGGCAAGAGAGTGGCTCTGTTATTACACCAGTTGCATGTGCTTGACCTTACACAATAACTTCCAATACAATTGGAAAAAGAAATTGTGGAGCAAAGAATAGTGCCAGGCTACTTGCTTGCATCTTACGCAAGAACATCATGTTGGGCTCCATATATATCAGGGTCTTTACTAGGGGGTAGTCTAACAGCACCTCAAGAACCTAAAAATTGCCTTAGCACCTTATCACCATGTGGGAAAAATGGATAAATCTTAGGCAAGAGGAGTCAAGATATGAGAGAGAGACTTGCCACGCAAGTAGGAAATGACCCACAAGACCTCTCTCCCCTCTCTCTTTCTCTATGTCTCAAAGACAAGTCTAAGTCCTGGGGGCAGCAAAGGAGCTCAAATAAAAAAGTTGAAGTAGTAGCACTAGTAGTTGCGTGACTATGGATCTCTGATCAATTAGGCTCCACCAATGACTCTCTCTATATATATGTGTATGTGTGTGTTTGTGTGACACATATAATTCAACATCCCCATAAGCATCCCATACTAGTAGGACTGCCAGTACTTTGTCTACTCTTTCGCCCTCAATGAGTTCAAGAATATCCTTAGTGAGCTCAACCATAACCTTGAAAGTTGATTTGCATGAAGTTGAATATGATGTGGTCAACGATTGCAATGAAAGCAAAGTTGCATGCCATGGTTGCAATCAAGATTGAGCAGTGTTGAATCTCGCCTATCTCCCTTTGTCGTCTCCGTCATTTTGCTCTTTCATGTAGGGGCTAATAATAGTCAATGTGACCTCTCATTTCTAGATAGACCCTAAGTTTCAAATGATTTGGATGGATTGACAATAGGAGAAGGATGCTACACCATTCCAGTAGTAACATCTGTGTAGCTTCCGTCTGGCATGTCAAAGGCGGTGGTCTTTTGATGGAGGATATTTTGGATTGCAATTGATCACAGTGGCAACAATCATATCTTTTTTGGGAATGTAGTACAAGCATTGTTGTGAAGGTGTTGATAGCCAAAGGGACGACCATCCACATGCATTAAGGTGTGAAGTCTTATAGCAGTACTTTGTAAGGATGTGAAAATGATAACTAGTGTAAATTCTTTATCAACATAAATGATTCTTCAGTATCTACTATAAGCAAGACTGATAGAACCACACCTCCATCACCAGCTCTAGTTTTCAGACATGATCATCTTCAACTATTGCCTTGGCTATCAAAGGTATGAATTCACACAAGGTATCTGTACACCCTAGTAGAAGGCCTTCAGGCAAGTAGTCATGGTACTATTGGACGAGATCAACATCACCCATATGGCATGCATAGAAATTAAGAACTAGCTTCCATTGCAATCATTGTAGAGGTGTATGTGTGTACAACACCCTTCATGAGGGATCCAACCCAAATGATTACTTTTTGTAGAATCATAGTTTCATTCTTTATTTCTTTCTATTAATTTTCTATGGTCTCTTTCATTATTTCTTCATATTATTTTCATGTTTCTTATGACCTTCCCCAACACACTCATCTTATATTTTTGCTTCTTTAAATTCAATGTGTTTTTACATTACCAAATATTTTACTTATATATGTTTCTATTCTTTCGTGTGCATTCCATTTTTACTTATTTTTATGATACACAAAATTGAGTATTACATTATAGAAGATGACATTTAAACAAACATAAACTATCAATCATTGTGTAGCGGTAGCAATAACAACAGTAAAAACATCAACGATAACATTAATAACAATAGCAATAACATCAATAGTAGTAGCAACAATAGCAACATTTTAAATGATATAGGCATCGTAAGGTATTCTTAATAAATTGTATCCAAACATGAAGAAGAAGAAGAAGAAGAAGAAGAAGCACTCATAAGTTAAGAAGATAATTGGCTTCATGCAAAGTAGAAGCAACAACCAGTAGTAGTAGTAGAAGTAGCAATAGCAGCACTCGTAAGTTAAGAATTGCTAAGTTAAGAAGATAATCAGCTTCATAAAAAGTTAGAAACAACAACTACTGGTGGTGGTGGTGGTGGTGGTGGTGGTGGTGGTGGTGGTGGTGGTGGTGGTGGTGGTGGTGGTAGTGGTAGTGGTAGTGGTAGTGGTAGTGGTAGTGGTAAGGTATTTTTAATAAATTATATCCAAATGTGAAGAAGAAGAAGAAGAAGCACTCTTAAGTCAAGAAGATAATCAGCTTCATGCAAAGTAGAAGCAACAATAGTAGTGGTGTTGGTGGTGGTGGTGGTGGTGGTGGTGGTGGTGGTGGTGGTGGTGGTGGAGGAGGAGGAGGAGGAGCAACAACAATCGTAAGTTAAGAAGATAGTGTAATATTTCCACAAGAAATATTAATGAATTTTAACCTCTACACGCCGTGCAAAAGCATCTTAAAATATTCTCCCCACGACTAGAAGAACCCAAAGCTAAAAACCCCACCTTCACGCGCTGATAAACTCCAACTGCACGGTGCATAAGGAGACGCGGCTTGAAGACCAGAAAGCCGCGTGAGAACACCCTTCTTGAAAAAAGGGGCAATTTAATAATGGGTAAGATTAAGGAAATTTTTTTAATTAATTACCCCTCCCCTTAGCCGATGCATGGTAGGGGGAGAGGGAGCATGTGGAGGAGTGAGTTAAGTGGAGAGAGGGAGGAGTGTGGGGATGCATGAGGGAGGGAGGGCGGGCATGAAAGCCCTCCACGTGATGGATCTCCCCCCCCTTACACATTATAAAACCTCCCCCTTAGGCTTGGGGGGAGGCACGAATGAAGAGAGAGAAAGAGGATGATTGCTGTCGCGCTGTTAGGGGAGCTACCACCATCGCCGTCGCCACACCATGCAGGCCACCCGCAACCGCACTGCTGCCGCCACTCCATCCCCATCATCATCACCTGCATAATCAACATCTTCATCATCATAATTCTCCCCTTCAATCATTACCCTCCTTCCACATCATTCTGCTGTAAAGTAGAAGCTTAGAAGCTTCTAAGGATAAGGCTCCCATAAGCCTTGTGCACGCCGTTTCTTTTCCCGGGTTCTAAAAACCCACATCCTGTAAAGGGGTATCCCTGCGCAAGGGAGAAGTAGACAAATTTTGAGGCTGTTTTGCCAAGCTTGGAGGGAGTTCAAAGATCGCATAGAGGCAAGGACAAATCACAGAGTCCAAAATCCACAACATCTACGATGGCTCCAAAACAAAAGATACAAGGCGCATGCGCGGAAGTCTCCAACCCGAGCATACGTGTGGACATCCCTACGAGCCCTCAAGCTCAGGTTCTTAAAAGAGTGATTCCACATTAAAGCAATGCATTAGGCGCGTTAAGCATTCATGGGAAGAATGCATTTACACATGTTTCTAATTCACGTAGTCTAGCTAAAATACATTTGGGAAATTATCTCCTTGAACGATTCACAAGAGTTAGTGCATGTCGTGCAATGGGGTTGCTTGCATTTCCAAGTTGGAATTCCTAAGCGCATATTGCTTAGGGTTAAAAGATGAAATTTTTTAAATGCATCTTTGATTGGCCGCGGAAAGAACAAGCATATATTGCATTTAGGCAATAACTTCTTTGTTGTGATTCGCATGAGAAAGCCGTTAACATCCGTTAGATGTTGTCCAAAGAACTGCATGGCATGAAAATGAAACCATGGACTTGCATGTTGCATGCGAAGATGCTTGTAGAATGGATTAAGTCAACATTAGTCTTATAATATTCGTCATGCATGAACTTCATTTAACGAAGTTGTATCTAGAAAAGGTTGCATGTTACATATTCGTCATGCATGAACTTCATTCAACGAAGTTGCATCTAGAAAAGGTTGCATGTCATATCAAAGCCTGAAATTCAATTGCATTAAACAAAAGGTTGTAGGTAAAACTCTTGATGTAAATCTATGTAGGTTTTATGCAAGTTATTCTCCAAATTGTCAATCATTCTGATTTTACCAAGGAAAGAAATGGTCAATTGCAAACCTTATAATTGCATAGAAGTAATGAATCGCATATTTACACGTAATGTGATGTCTTGCAACTATTTACATCTTTTAAAAAAATTTAGCATCTCTAAGAAAAGATCGTTTCTTGTCGCAAGACAAGTAGACCAATTTAGCTAAATCTCTTGTAATGACATATCCCACATGGGATTCTTAAAAGCATAAGTAGATAGTACAACGAACACCCCAAAGTGTTAGCTAGGGCTTATCACATTAAAAATTCTGCCTAGTATCACACTTGGGACGCCAAGTCGAGACCTTTTAAACCCAAAGGTCCTATCCACATTCATGGGATGTTTGGGTCAATTGGATGCCCATACACTAACTATCTAGGGTTTCACCCTAAGGATCGATCGACCTAATACTAAACTTCCGATTGAGTTTAGAATCCCTAGGACCAAGCGTGGTGACCTTGTAACCTTAGGGATTGGGTTGGGTAAGAAGACACCCCAAACCCTACATCTTGACTAAACATATTTCTTGACCAAGAAACGTCGTTGATGGGAGATTGATTCCCACAAGTTAGATGCGACTCCTATGCAACAAGTTGCAACATCACATGGTTGTGTTAAATCACAAAGTAGAGTTGCCATTCCTTAGAACAAGGTTGGCAGGTTCTAGCGCAAGTCTAAATTGCAAGAGGATGAGTAGACATCCTGGTACATCACCCTTCTTGGGCTGATTTGCCAAGTTAAGGGAAGTTATGTATTGCCTAGTAAGCAAACGATCAATCAAGTTAAAGCGACATGGTTGCTAGGATTTACTCTCTTAACTTAAGGAACCTAAGGTGTTGGTTAATTTGGGTTGACAGGGTATAAACCCTAACCCAAGGATAAAAGGGTAAACAAACAAACCCTTGGGGATCTTGCCAAGTCGCAATTGATCTCGGATCGAATGTTGGATGCATTCGGAGAGAAGGATTCACACCTTAGCAGTTGGCCAAATAAAACGACCACTGGATTGATTGTGTCTATACAGTTTAGGAGCACTGGTTGTATTGCTTTGCTCAAAGAATTAAAGATGGAAAAATAATTAATGCTTCAGGTTGAAGGCCTGGAGGGAGAGGCAGCATCAGTTACCCCCGACTGTTTGCCGGACCCTAACCAAGGGGGTTGTTAGCGGCGTCGGGAACGTGGACCGAACCCGCCGCGAGAGGTCTCTCCGTTGGGTGCTACTTGGAGCAGGAGGACGCTTGGGTGCCAGGGGGCTCTAGCCGTAAATCCCTTGCCTTTCGTGTCCTGCAAAAGAGGCCGACATGACTCGGGATTAGATCTTGAGACCTGCATACTAGTCTATGGGTAGAATCTTGGATTACTAATTCCTGTGGATTGCTGGATTGCCTTCGGGCAGATTATGGATTAGCCTTCGAGCTGGATTTTATGATGTATTCCAAAGATAAATAAGATCAATTGTTGTAAAGGAACTTGTTTGATATTGTTTTTCTATATCAGTGCTAAGATTACGTGAAGGATCGGCTAATTAAGGAAGCTGTTTTATGCATGTCCAATTAAATGTGGTAGGTAATTAGACAACTAAAGCAACCTTGAGGAAAGTGCGATGGATGTGGCCATGGGTTCGTCCTACAGGTGGGTCGTCTCGGTTGGCCGCGGGAACTTTTCTCAAAAGAAGTTGACAGGAACGATGACCTAGAATCCCGATTTATGCTATTTTAGGGGAACGGAATGGGACTATGCCTTATGGGCAGAGAGGTCGAGCTTTGCATCCCTCTCATTTTCCATTCTCCTTGAACCAAGTGGAGCATGAATCTGCTTCGACCCTGACGTTTTTGCGTAAAGTAGTTCACCTGGGGTTCGACGCTAGCTATCGTTCTAGGAATTTGACCACTAAGAGAACCCTGATTCAGGTCAGCCTTAAGTGGGAACGGCCGGAATGCTTCCGCTTCATGGCAGACTCGAGAGGACCTAGATCGCAAACCCTGTAACATTCCATGGGAGTTCCAGGTGGCGCTTTCTAGACTCTCTTCCCGATGGGCTGCTAAGACGTGTCCTACTAGCGAACAGGTGGACACGTTACAGTTGGTATCAGAGCGAACCAACGAAGGATCTGTCTTTATAAGAAAACTTAATAAGGTGAAGTAAAGCAAATGTTGTTGTAAAGAACATTTCCTTACTTATCAATGCTGACTTGTAGAGTCATGAAGCATGGAACAGATTTTTGGTATTCCAGATTATGTTTATGACCGCAATGCGTGCCTCAGATTATCGACGGAGGATCGATATGATGAATATCCTAGACCGCATCTACAATCCTTCACCACTGTACGTGGAATGGAGATGGACGGGTGATTCAAGAATTTATTACATAGCTGCCCACCGATTTGCGTACCTTTAAACCAACCTAAAGAGAATCAAGTGGTTGCAGGACCTGAAGATCGTGAAGTTGTTCATCTTTATTGAGGCTCTAGCAAACACAACCCTACATGTTGAAGGTCGGAAGGTCAAGCTAAACACGCATGTGTACGAGGAAGTGACTTGAATAATCCTTGCTGATAGAATCAAGGTGTTGGGATGTTACGAGAAGAACGAGTACCAAAGGAAAGGATACCTTAATCTTCCAATGACCTATCGATTCTTGAAAATCCATGACCCCAATCCATACTATTACCCAGTTCCCGTAGCTGAATGTAACACAACCTTATTCTCCCCAAATTAATGTATCAACTTGTTCCACCTTCCTAAGAAATATTGTACTCCGAAAGGGCTATGCCCATATGAATGAAATAAGACTCTTTTTATCAATGATTGTCTTGACTATGAGTATTGATAAAAAAGTTAAGTGATTAGGTCTCTTGGCTGAAAGCTGAATTGGGCATGAAATGTAACGTGTGAAACGTTTAGCGAGTTGTTAACGTTAAGAATCTCAATGTCCAGGCACAACCTCAAGTGCAGATTCCTTGTCCGACCCCTGCACCAAGTATGGCTGTGATTCACGAGAAGAAGTTTCTTCTCAAGCAGATCAAGCCACCAGAATTCGATGGCAAGGGAAGGTCCATCCAAACTGATGCCGAGATCTAGATCGAATCCATGGAGGATTACTTTGAAGCGGCACTACACCCAACAACCAAGCAATGCTCACCAAGCTGAAGCTTAAGCAAGACTTTGGTGGAAGCAATGGTGCAGAGACCAAGGGATCTCAGAAGGATCCGTTACTTAGGAGAAGCTGAAAAGAGCTGTGCGAGGAAGATACTTACCACTTGCCTACCACACGCAGAAGATGAAGGAGTTCTATGAGCTGAAACAGCTTGGTCTATCTCTTGACTCATACTACTCAAAATTCGTCTCTCTTTTGAAGTATGCGCCACAAATGGATATGACACAACATGTGTCGAAGTTTTGTGCCGGATTAAACCCACCTGTAAATACCCGCCTCGAGTCAATGCGCCCAACAAACCTTCATGACGCACTTATTCGAGCTGCACCCATAATACAGGAAGTGTAGACCAGGCCAAGAAGCAACAAGACTTGGTCTTACAAGGATCAGAACAAAGGAGTGTATAGGTCCCAGGCGAAGAGAGTTCAAGGTCAAAACCAGGGACAAAGGAAGAAATCTAGAACCAACAATGTCAATAATTTTGTTCCTACCCAAGGTAATGGCCGCAGTCTCCGTTGCTTCCATTGCAATGAGCCCGATCATTTCAAAAGGCAATGTCCCAAGCTTGGCGGAGGACAATGTCAATGACCATTCCAAGGAACCACCCATGGCCAAGGAGCCGCCATCCAGGGCAGAGGAAGAACCGCCTGTGTTGCCGATAGGGAGATATGTGAAGAAGAAGACCCGACCATGGAAGCAAACTTTGAGAGGGCAATTGTCCATGCCGCCCTTCACAAGAAAGGTCCGAATCGCCAATTTTTGGTGATTCAGACACCATCGGCCTATCAAGGTAAAGGCTTCAAAACTTTGATTGATTGTGGTAGTACTCATTCCTTTATTTCACCAGCTTGTGCAAAAATATTAGGAATAGCCACAAAAGATGCACCTACCTTACTTGTGGAATTAGCAAATGGTCGTGAGGTCACTTGTACCAGGCAAATTGCTAAGGTGGAATTCTTACTGGGAAGAAAGTCGACTTCGGTCAGATTCAAGGTTATGAACCTAGGTATCCATGAGTGTTTGCTCGGAATGGATTGGCTTAAACCTAATGATGCCCACATTCATTGTGGAAAGGGCCAAGTTTCCTTTCGAAGTTATGAAGGGGAATTGGTCACAACTCAAGGAGAGATTGGAAAGCCAAAAATTCAATTGGCCAAAGCATCTCGGATAATAAAGGGAGTTAGAAAGGGACTACCTATCTATTTGATCAAGCTTGATAAGCTAGATCAGAATCAAGAGTCTAGTGAAGAACCTTCATGGCTAAAGGAGTACGCAGACGTATTTCCTGAAGGGCTGACAGAACTCCCACCTCAAAGGGAAGTTGATCATGAAATCAAGCTAGTGCCACGAGCTGCACCAATCACAAAGAGGCCATATAGAATGTCCATCCCGGAAGCAATTGAGTTGAAGGAGAAACTCAAGCAACTGTTAGATCAGGGCTACATCCATCCTAGTAGTTTGCCATGGGGAGCTCCAGTGTTGTTCCAAAAGAAGAAAGATGGAAGGCTTCGATTATGTATTGATTACAGAGGGTTGAATCAATCAACCATTAAGAACAAATACCCTATTCCAAGAATAGATGAACTTATTAACCATCTTCAAGGTGTGAAGATCTTCTCCAAGATTGATCTCAGGTCTAGATACTATCAGATAAGGATCAAGGAAGAAGATATCCCAAAGATGGCATTCAGCACAAGATATGGGCATTTTGAGTTCGTGGTCATGTCATTCAGTCTGACAAATTCACATGCCACCTTCAATAGGTTAATGCAGGATATCTTTAGACCATATCTTGATGATTTTGTACTCGTCTTCTTCGATGATACCTTAGTCTACTCCAAACAAGAAGAAGATCATGAACGCCAGCTTCGCATTGTCCTTGAGACAATGAGAGCACACAAGCTTTATGCTAAGAAGAAGAAGTGTGCATTCTTCAAGCGACAGATTGAGTATCTGGGATTCATTGCATCAACGGAAGGGATTTCAGTAGACCCGGCCAAGGTCAGGGACGTTCTAGAATGGCCAATACCAACAATTGTCAAAGAAATATGCAGTTTTCTTGGATTGACAGGATGGTACAGGGTCTTTATCAAAAACTATGCTTTGATTGCAGTGCCTCTGACGGATCTACTGAAGAAGCAAACATCGATTGTATGGTCAACTGCTGAACAATCTAGCTTTGATAGACTAAAGCAAATTTTGCTATCAGCACCTATCCTGAAACTTCTAGACCTTAGTAAGGAGTTTGAAGTGATAACTGATGCTAACACACTTGCCTTAGGATGTGTGCTTATGCAAGAAGGTCATCTTGTAGTATACTCTTCAAGGAAACTGAAGAGCCATGAGAAGAATTATGCTACCCACGATCTAGAGTTGTTAGCTATCATCCATGCTCTCAAGCTTTGGAGACACTACCTACTGGGTAATAAGTTTACCCTAGTAATGGATCATAAAAGTCTTAAGTGGATCTTTACCCAGAATGAGCTCAACATGAGGCAACATCGGTGGATTGAAGTGCTGGAAGAATATGATTTTGAAATCAAATACCGGTCTGGAAAGGAGAATGTAGTTGCCGATGCACTCAGTCGCAAGGCATTCGTAAATTCTCTAATCTTGCAAGATCCATCAACAGCTAGATCTCTAGTCACAAAGGTATCCATGCCAAACAACCCAATACTTGAGCTAGCTAGAGAAGAGGCATGCCATGATCCAACCTATCAGAAGTTGCTAAGGGAAATCCCTATCAAGGATCAAGACTCGAAGCTATAGGCAAAGTATCTAGAATTCTCTATCAATAGTGGACTTGTCTACTATAGAACGAGATTATGTATACCAACAAGCCAGTCACTCAAACAAAAGATACTTTGGGAAGCTCATGACTCCCCTTTTTCAGGACATCCTAGCTATGCCAAAACCCTCAATGCAATCAGAAAGAGCTATTATTGGGAGAGGCTTAAAGGTGACGTTCTCAAATATGTCACTGAATGTTTGCCTTGTCAACGCATTAAGGCCAAACATGTCAAAATGCCAGGGAAGTTGCAACCACTTGACATTCCCCAAATGAAATGGGAATTCATTAGTATGGATTTTGTTGTTGGCCTACCCCAAGTTCAGGGAGGATACAACTCCATTATGGTTGTGGTGGATATGCTAACCAAGGTTGCATATCTTATTCCTATTAAGACAAACTATAAAGCCTCAGACATCGCGAGATTATTTATTAAGGAGATATTCAAACTTCATGGGTTACCTAGAAGAATCATTAGTGATCGTGACTCACTCTTCACATCACACTTCTGGAGAGCTATCTTTGAAGCCATTGGGACTCAACTCTGTTTTAGTGCAGCTTACCATCCCCAAACCGATGGTCAAACAGAGCGAGTCAACCAAGTCATTGAGGATATGCTAAGGGCACACTACTGCCGTGAACCCAAAAAGTGGATCCAATATTTGCCACTGGTTGAGTTTGCCTACAATGCTTCTTATCAACAAAGCATTCAGATGACCCCTTTTCAAGCATTGTATGGGCATGACTATTGAAGTCCTTTAAACTTCTCGGATCCAACCTTAAGGGTTGAAGCTTCAAAGCAGATGCTAGAAGATATGGACGACCAAATGAAGGCAATAAGATAGGATATCCAAGCCGCCAAGGATAGATAGAAGGCTTACGCGGATTTGAAACGTCAAGATAGATCCTTCGCTGAAGGAGATATGGCCTTCATTCGCGTACGTCCAAAGAAGAGTTCCCTATCCTTGGGTGAATGCAAGAAGCTAAGTCCAAGGTATTGTGGACCCTACAAGATCCTCAAGTGCTTAGGACCTAATGCTTATAGACTTCAACTCCCTGAGAACCTAAAGGTTCATAATATATTCCATATCAGCCTACTAAAGAAGTATGTATGTAACCCTTGTAAAATATTACACGGCGCAGCGAACAGAATCTGAGAAAGAGATAGAGAGTACACAACAGATAAGAGGAGAATCAGTAAAATTCTTTAACTCCAAACAACTGATACAAAGATGGCTCTGTCCACCCATGCGCTTCCACTAAATGAAGCTTAGATGGCGATCTAGACAGAAGATAGGTAAAGAGCTTAAGGCTAGCTGGAACAACAACTCTGACTGGGTGAAAGATGAGTGTAAGATGGCTACGAAGGGGTTTAGCTTTTATAGCCCGCGAAGGTCGTTAGGTCGGCCTATTGACCGACCTACCATATGAGCCTCCACTAGTCGGCCAGGGAATATTCCACGGAATATTCCCTTTACCATCGGGCCGGGGGCGCTACCCCCGGACCCCCGCCAGGGGGGCCGCTGGCCCCCCTGGGACCCCCCAGCCAGGGGCCGCTTCCGCGGCCCCCGGACCCCACAATAGGGTCCCCTTTTAACTCCCTTACCACGCAACTCAATGCAATGTGCCTCGAGTTGCTACCAGCTTAACCACTCTGTCTAACCCAAAGATTAGACCCACAATGGTCACCTTTTTGCCATCTGGTCACATAGACCTCATCTGATATACAAGTCAGGACTCCACCAATGTCCGGGCTCACACTTGGCTTCTCCTCATAATGGGGGCCTTACAACTTTGAGCACCATGGATCATTGGTAGTACCTAATGAGGGTGGGGCATTGATCATATCTAACACCCCCCCTCAATGTCCACCCATAGGTGAACTATCTCCTCGGCCCAATGCCGAGTCTCTGAAGATGAACTTGAAGCAGATCCTTCGTAAGTGCTTTGGTGAAGATATCTGCTCCATTCTCCTCTGTTGGACAGTAGACCAGTTCCACTATCCCATCCTCCATCAAATCACGCACATAGTGATACTGGATCTCTATATGTTTGGTGCGTGCATGAAACACTGGATTTTTGGCGATGGCGATGCAACTCTGATTGTCACATCTCAGCACAGTTGGTTCTTCATCCTGCACTCCCATATGCCATAGAATCCTTCTCAACCATACGGCCTCACATGCAGCAAAACAAGCTGCCTTGTACTCTGCTTCGGTAGAAGACAATGCCACTGTTGGTTGCTTCTTACTAATCCAAGAAAAAATTCCTGAACCCAAAGAGAAACAATAACCAGAAACTGACTTCCTGGAATCAATGTCTCCTGCCCAATCTGAGTCACAGTTCCCCACAAGAGAAGTTCCGAAACTGTATGTGATACCATAGTCAAGAGTTCTCTTCAAGTATCTGAGCACCCGCATCCCAGCCTTCCAATGACTCTCATGAGGTTTGTTTGAGAACCTGCTCAAAACACCAACAACAAAACTGATATCTGGTCTGGTGTTACACAAGTAGATCAGACTGCCGACCAACCTCCTATACCTCCCAATGTCTGCTAGTGCTAATGTATCCTCAACGGATAACTTTACATTCACCTCCATAGGTGTAGCTATCTCTTTGCACTCGGTCATGCCAAATGCCTTCAAGATCTCCCATGCATACTTCTTCTGAGAGATGAAGATCTTTCCTGGCTCTTGCCAGACTTCAATCCCCAAACAATAGTGCAGCAAGCCCAAGTCTGTCATTTCAAACTCAGAACTCAAAGGCTTTCGAGTTTGGTTGATCATATCTTCATAGTCACCTGTAATAAGAAGGTCGTCCACATATAGGACAATCACTACAGACTTTTTACCATCCCTGTAAACATACAAGTTAGCATCTGAGGCACATCTTTTGAAGTTTAGGTTTAAAAAGAACCTATCTATCCGCTGGTACCATGCTCTGGGGGCTTGTTTCAGCCCATACAATGCCTTCTTCAGTTTACACACTTTGTTCTCAGAATGGGGGGCCTCAAACCCTGGTGGCTGAGCCACGTACACCTCCTCCTTGAGGTCACCATTTAAGAACGCTGACTTAACATCCATTTGGTACACTGGCCACTTCTTGTGGGCAGCCACTGCAAGTACCGTGCGAATAGTGGTCATTCTGGCAGTTGGGGCAAATGACTCTTGAAAATCAAACCCTTCAACTTGTGAAAATCCTTGGGCAACCAGTCTAGCTTTGTACTTTTCTAAGGTACCATTAGCCTTGTACTTTACCTTCCAGATCCACTTGGTGCCAATAATCTTCCGCTTTGCTGGCCGATCCACTAGCTCCCAAGTGTCATTCTTCATTATGCTGTCATACTCCGCCTGCATAGCAGCCTTCCATGATGGATCTGCAAGTGCTTCTTCTAAGTCAGTTGGCTCCTTTACTTCTCTCATAATCTCAACCATCAAGGCCATGTTGACTATGTGAGCAGAAGCCCTCCTTTGCTCCTCTATTCTCTGAGACCTCCTTGGTCCGTCTGCCTTCTCCTCAACAGATGCAGGCATAGGATTATTGTGGTCATAGAGCTGCTTCACCCAGCGCGGCAATGGCTTTTCCGGTGGGGTGATGTCAGGTTGGTGAACTTTTTCCTCATCATCTGAAGATGATGCTTCCTCCTCCTTAAGGATAGGGATAGCTCTCGGGACAGGTTCATAGTGGACTACTTCTTCGCTTGATGATAAAGTGGAAGACCTTGCCTTCTCCTCCTCCACTGTATGCGGCTCCTCCTTGAACACCACATCACGGCTCGCGATGATCTTCTTTGCCTCTTGGTCATATAACTTGTAAGCCTTCTGCTCATCACTATAACCCAAGAAGATACATTTTCTGCTTTTTGGTTGTAACTTGTTTCTCTTCTCATCTGGAACATGTGCATAACATTCACATCCAAAAATTCTGAAATGTGAAACAGATGGTTTCTTACCAGTGTAAGCCTCATGAGGTGTTTTTCCCTTGAGAGCCTTTGTGTAGCTCCGATTTAGAATGTAGACTGCAGTATTAACAACTTCAGCCCAAAAATGGTTAGGCAATCCCTTGCCCTTTAGCATGCATCTTGCCATCTCCACAATGGTACGATTCCTGCGTTCCACAACACCATTCTGCTGAGGTGTGTGAGGCGTCGTCAATTGACGCTTGATCCCTTTGCTCTTGCAAAAGCCTTCAAACTCCTTTGAGTTGAACTCACCACCACCATCTGTTCTAAATTTCTTCACACTTTTCCCTGTTTCATTCTCAACAAGTATTAGCCATTCTTTAAACTTACCAAAAGCTTGAGCCTTATCACGAAGGAAGTACACCCACATCTTCCTACTGTAGTCGTCGACAATCAACATAAAATAAGAAGATCCCCCCAAGGCCTGTGTAGGCATCTTACCACACAAGTCAGCATGCACCAACTCCAGAGGAGCATGTGCTCTATTCTTGCTTTCTTGTGGAAATGCCTTTCTCTGTTGCTTGCCCATCATACAAGCTTCACATGGTTCCTTCAATTCAGTTATTGTAGGTAGGTGAGTAACCATACCTTGCTTTTGCATCTCCTTCAATACTGCAAATCCGATGTGTCCAAACCTTTCATGCCAAAGCTTACTTGTGCCCACTCCAGCGGTGGCTGTAAGAGCACTTAACTCATACAGGTTGTTCCTTCTTTCTCCTTTGCCAACAATTGTGCCAGCACTATCAATAATTTCTGCACCTGTCTTCTTGAACCTCACTTCATGACCAAGATCAGTTATGGCAGCAACTGATAAGAGGTTTTTCCTGATTTCGGGAACATACAACACATTTGAAAGCTTTTTGACTTCACCATTTGCAGCAACAAAAGAAATAGTACCTGTGCCCGCAGCAGGGCATTTAGCATCATTTCCAACCATCACAGTGATGGATTCTTGTAGAGGCTGCATAGAACTGTATAGACCTTTCTTGTTGGTCATGTGACAGGAGGCCCCACTATCCAACACCCAAGAGTCAGTGGTAGATTCTTCTTGCGCCGAGGAGCACACTTCCTCAATGGTCGCCATGAATAATTCCAACTCTGCTTCAGCCATATTGGCTGTCTCTTTCCCTTTAGTTTTAAGGGTACCATTCTTTTCATCTGCCTTCTTGACACGACAATCTGCAATTGCATGTCCTTTCTTCTTACAGTAGAAGCACTCTCCTTGAAACTTCTTCTTGCCGCCCTTTTTCTTTTTGTCACCATCATTTTTGGTGGAGGAAACACCTTTGCCTTTTGCATTGGCAGAGAATGCAGCATCTCCATTGTTGCTTCCTTCTCGGGCTTTCAGCCTCAACTCCTCCTCCATTAATAATGCACAAAACTCCTCAAAAGTCAAAGCTTGAGGTCTCACCTGAGTATTAAGGGCAGTTACTAGTCCATCAAACTTTTGTGGACAAATCCGAAGACACCTCCGAGCTAGCTCTTCGCTAGTCTTTTGTATCCCAGCGCCAGCCATCTGGTCGCGCAGATTCTTAATCCGAGTGATGAATGCTTCAACCGTCTCTCCTTCAGCAAACTTCTCTGCTGCTAGTTGATTCTCCAAGTTTTGAATCCTTGTTTGGTTTCGTGTTTCATACTGACTCCTTAGTACATTCCAAGCCTCTGACGCTTTGGTTGTATGCTGAATCAGAGTCAAAACACTGTCAGAACAGCTTGTAACTAAGGCACACAATGCATCTGCATTCCTTCGTTTCCAAGCTCGTAGAAGATCTGCATTCGGAGGAATCATCACACTAGGATTTGATGGGTCGGGGATAGGCTGTGGTTCTGCGTCAGTCCCCAGCACAGTCTCCAGAAGCTCATAAGAATCAAGGATAGTTGTAATTTTGAACTTCCACAAGGTGTAGTTTGTACCATCTAACTTGCCTTCGCTGAAGGTTGGTGGACGAATCCTCAGTGTTTGAATAGCCGGTACAGCAGCACCACCTCCTGCACCGCTTCCTGATGCGCCAGAACTGCTTCCCGGAGTCGACATCGTTTCTCTTTGCTGTTGAAGCCTTTGCCTCTTGCACGCTCTCCGATCTCTAGAGCCCCCTGGGCTCTGATACCATGTAAAATATTACACGGCGCAGCGAACAGAATCTGAGAAAGAGATAGAGGGTACACAACAGATAAGAGGAGAATCAGTAAAATTCTTTAACTCCAAACAACTGATACAAAGATGGCTCTATCCACCCGTGCGCTTCCACTAAATGAAGCTTAGATGGCGATCTAGACAGAAGATAGGTAAAGAGCTTAAGGCTAGCTGGAACAACAACTCTGACTGGGTGAAAGATGAGTGTAAGATGGCTACGAAGGGGTTTAGCTTTTATAGCCCGCGAAGGTCGTTAGGTCGGCCTATTGACCGACCTACCATATGAGCCTCCACTAGTCGGCCAGGGAATATTCCAGGGAATATTCCCTTTACCATCGGGCCGGGGGCGCTGCCCTCGGACCCCCGCCAGGGGGGCCGTTGGCCCCCCTGGGACCCCCCAGCCAGGGGCCGCTTCCACGGCCCCCGGACCCCACAATAGGGGCCCCTTTTAACTCCCTTACCACGCAACTCAATGCAATGTGCGTCGAGTTGCTACCAACTTAACCACTCTGTCTAACCCAAAGATTAGACCCACAATGGTCACCTTTTTGCCATCCGGTCACATAGACCTCATCTGATATACAAGTCAGGACTCCACCAATGTCCGGGCTCACACTTGGCTTCTCCTCATAATGGGGGCCTTACAACTTTGAGCACCATGGATCATTGGTAGTACCTAATGAGGGTGGGGCATTGATCATATCTAACAACCCTAGCCACGTACTTGATGATCAACGGGTTGTAATGCCTAGCCAAGGAGTCCTTGAGCTACAGCTTAACATGATCTTAGATGTTAGGGAGAGACATTTGAGATCTAGAACCTTGAGAGAATATCTCGTCTAGTGGAAAGATTATCCCGAGGAGGATGCCACTTGGATGGATGAAGGTACTCTCAACCAACAATACCCCCAGTTCTTCTCGAGATGAGGACATCTCGATTCCTCTAAGGGGGAGAGAATGTAATATTTTCGCAGGAAATATTAATGAATTTTAACCTCTACACCGTGCAAAAGCAGCTTAAAATATTCTCCCCGCGACTAGAAGAACCCTGGGCTAAAAACCCCACCTTCACGGGTTAATAAACTCCAACTGCACGGTGCATAAGGAGCCGTGGCTTGAAGATCACAAAGCCACGTGAGAACACCCTTCTTGAAAAAAGGGGCAATTGGATAATGGGTAAGATTAAGCAAATTTTTTTAATTATTTACCCCTCCCCTCAGCCGATGCATGGCAGGGGGAGAGGGAGTGTGTGGAGGAGTGAGTTAAGTGGAGAGAGGGAGAAGTGTGGGGATGCATGAGGGAGGGAGGGAGGGCATGAAAGCCCTCCACATGGTGGATCTCCCCCCCCCCCCCCCCCCCCCCCCTTACACACTATAAAACCTCCCCCTTAGGCTTGGGGGGAGGCACAAATGAAGAGAGAGAAAGAGGACAATTGCTATCGTGCTGTTAGGGGAGCTGCCGCCATCGCCGTCGCCATGCCACGCAGGCCACCCCCGCAGCCACACTGCTTCTGTCACTCCATCCCCATCATCATCACCTGCATAATCGGCATCTTCATCGTCATAATTCTCCCCTTCAATCATTACCCCTCCTTCCACGTCATTCTGCTGTAAAGCAGAAGATTCTTGGAAGCTTCCTTAGAAGCTTCTAAGGATAAGGCTCCCATAAGCCTTGTGCATGCCGTTTTTTTCACCGGGTTCTAAAACCCACATCTTGTAAAGGGGTATTCCTGCGAGAGGGAGAAGTAGACAGATTTTGAGGTTGTTTTGCCAAGCTTGGAGGGAGTTCAGAGATCGCATAGAGGCAAGGACAAACCGCGGAGGCCAAATTCCACAACATCAATGATGGCTCCAAAACAAAAGATGCAAGGTGCATGCGCGGAAGTCTCCAACCCGAGCATACGCGTGGACATCCCTATGAGCCCTCAAGCCCACGTTCTTAAAAGAGTGATTCCGCATTAAAGCAATGCATTAGGCGCGTTAAGCTTTCATGAGAAGAATGCATTTACACATGTTTCTAATTCACGTAGTCTAGCTAAAATACATTTGGGAAATTATCTCCTTGAATGATTCACAAGAGTTAGTGCATGTCGTGCAATGGGGTTGCTTGCATTTTCAAGTTGGAATTCCTAAGCGCATATTGCTTAGGGTTAAAAGATGAATTTTTTTTAATGCATCTTTGATTGGCCACGGAAAGAACAAGCGTATATTGCATTTAGGCAATAGCTTCTTTGTTGTGATTCGCATGAGAAAGCAGTTAACATCCGTTAGATGTTGTAGGTAAACAAAAGGTTGTAGGTAAAACTCTTGATGTAAATCTATGTAGGTTTTATGCAAGTTATTCTCCAAATTGTCAATCATTCTGATTTTACCAAGGAAAGAAATGGTCAATTGCAAACCTTATAATTGCATAGAAGTAATGAATCACATATTTACACGTAATGTGGTCTTGCAACTATTTATCCCTTTAGAAAAAATTTAGCATCTGTAAGAAAAGATCATTTCTTGTCACAAGACAAGTAGACCAATTTAGCTAAATCTCTTGTAATGACATATCCCACATGGGATTCTTAGAAGCATAAGTAGATAGTACAACGAACACCTCAAAGTGCTAGCTAGGGCTTAGCACGTTAAAAATTCTACCTAGTATCACACTTGGGACGCCAAGTCGAGACCTTCAAACCCAAAGGTCCTATCCACATTCACGGGATGTTTGGGTCAATTGGATGCCCATACACTAACGATCTAGGGTTTCACCCTAAGGATCGATCGACCTAATACTAAACTTCCGATTGAGTTTAGAATCCCTAGGACCAAGCGTGGTGACCTTGTAACCTTAGGGATTGGGTTGGGTAAGAAGACACCCCAAACCCTACATCTTGACTAAACATATTTTTTGACCAAGAAATGTCGTTGATGGGAGATTGATTCCCACAAGTTAGATGCAACTCCTATGCAACAAGTTGCAACGTCACATGGTTGTGTTAAATCACAAAGGAGAGTTGCCACTCCTTAGAACAAGGTTGGCAGGTTCTAGCGCAAGTCTAAATTGCAAGAGGATGAGTAGACATCCTGCTACATCACCCTTCTTGGGCTGATTTGCCAAGTTAAGGGAAGTTATGTATTGCCTAGTAAACAAAGGATCAATCAAGTTAAAGCGACATGGTCGCCAGGATTTACTCTCTTAACTTAAGGAACCTAAGGTGTTGGTTAATTTGGGTTGACAGGGTATAAACCCTAACCCAAGGATAAAAGGGTAAACAAACAAACCCTTGGGGATCTTGCCAAGTCGCAATTGATCCCGGATCAAATGCTGGATGCATTCAGAGAGAAGGATTCACACCTTAGCAATTGGCCAAATAAAACGACCACTGGATTGATTATGTTTGTACAGTTTAGGAGCACTGGTTGTATTGCTTTGCTCAAAGAATTAAAGATGGAAAAATAATTAATGCTTCAGGTTGAAGGCCTGGAGGGAGAGGCAGCATCAGTTACCCCTGACTGTCTGTCCAACCCTAACCAAGGGGGTTGTTAGCGGTGCCGGGAACGTGGACCGAACCCGCCCCAAGAGGTTTCTCCGTTGGGCACTACTTGGAGCAGGAGGACACTTGGGTGCCAAGGGGTCTCTGGCCATAAATCCCTTGCCTTCCATGTCCTGCACAAGAGGCCGACATGACCCGGGATTGGATCTCGAGGCTTGCATACTAGTCTATGGGCGAAATCTTGGATTACTAATCCCTGTGGATTGCTAGATTGCCTTCGGGCGGATTATGGATTAGCCTTTGAGCTGGATTCTATGATGTATTCCAAAGATAAATAAGATCAATTGTTGTAAAGGAACTTGTTTGACATTATTTTTCTATGTCAATGCTAAGATTATGTGAAGGAACCAGTGACTAATTGGCTAATTAAGAAAGTTGTTTTATGCGTGTCCAACTAAATGTGGTAGGTAATTAGACAACTAAAGCAACCTTGAGGAAAGTGCGGTGGATATGGCCATGGGTCTGTCCTACGGATGGGTGGTCCCGGTTGGCCGAGAACTTTTCTTGAAAGAAGTTGACAGCAAGGAACGATGACCTAGAATCTAGGTTACTAGAATCCTGATTTATACTATTTTAGGGGAACAGAATGGGACTATGCCTTATGGGCAGAGAGGTCGAGCTTTGCATCCCTCTCGTTTCCCATTCTCCTTTGAACCAAGTGTAGCATGAATCCACTTTGACCCTGACGTTTTTACATAAAGTAGTTCACCTGGGGTTTGACGCTAGCTGCCGTTCTAGGAGTTTGACCACTAGGAGAACCCTGATTCGGGTCAGTTCTAAGTGGGAACGATCGGAATGCTTCCGTTTCGTGGAGTGCCGGGCGGCGCTTTCTAGACTCTCTTCCCGATGGGCTGCTAAGACGTGTCCTGCAAGCGAACAGGTGGACACGTTACAGATAGTTGGCTTAATGCAATGTTGGCAAAAGAAATTGTATGGAATTGGGATGATAAAAAGGATATTCATGAATCACTAGGAATTAATCATTTCACTTTGTTGATAGGTGAATAGAGTCAAACCAAGCATGATAGAGTAGCTAAAAATCATACTAGGCAGATCCATGCACACCACACATGACCACACACACACACACACACAATATTAATAATATAATAAAGCTTAGAAATGTGTTTTTGAGACCACTATGCTTAACTATATTAGTATTTATACTAATATGCTTAATGATAAAATTAATATCTTTGATTGTATGTAGTATATCTAATGTTATCAACTATCATTACTATACTTTTTTTAAATAATAGTAAGTATACTTTATATTTAATGATAAGTTTACTTGAAATTCCAAGGCACACATATGTAGGAGTTCTCTACAAAGTTCAATTTCGATGGATAAACTTTGTCTTTCACTACGCAAGCCTTAATAAGTTATGATATTTATTGTGTGGAGTATATATGGCCAACAATGCTCTTACACAATAAGTGTGGCTTAGGGCATGAAGCACACTCTCTTTTCATATGCCATGCTTTGCACAGCCTAGGTGCAAAGCACTTTACCATAAGAGAGACACAAGTCTATGATTTATCAATCATGTGACGTATTGCAACCAAGAAAACATTGGCTGATAAGGCACATATTTTGGTTGTTTCAAAAACATCCATTAAGACCTTTAAAAGATGGTTGGCTAGCAAATATCTCTTCAAATGTGGATTTCTATGTTATGAAGCTTATCCACAATCTATATCTATATCTATAAGATATATTAATAAGAGGTCTTAGAGATATGCCATGTGGTATGGTTTGGAGGTATGCCATGTGGTATACGTTCAAAACCTCCTATGAAAAATTTCTTTAACTCTTTTTTTTTAAACCTAATCATATGGAGTTGCTCTCTCTCTCTCTCTCTCTCTCTCTCTCTCTCTCTCTCTCTCTCTCTCTCTCTCTCTCTCTCTCTCTCTCTCTCTCTCTCTCTCTCTCTCTCTCTCTCTCTCTCTCTCTCTCTCTCTCTCTCTCTCTCTCTCTCTCTCTCTCTCTCTCTCTCTCTCTCTCTCTCTCTCAACTCTTAAGTCATGACAGTGATTAATTATGAAATATTTGTAATATTGAATTTGGATTTTTATCTAAGGTTGAAAATTCAACCTTAAAAGACAATAGAACATGTAGGGTAACTACATGGATAGTGTAAGTGATCCAAAATCACATCGGATTCATTTTAGTCCTCCAATAGGATCAATATTTTGCAAATGGGTTATGGTAGCCAGCACCAATTTGGTAAAAGAGACAAAAATCAAGCTACTTGACCTTCTATAATGGATCAAGTGGATATTACCCTTGCAAATAGGAGAGATTTTGAAGCGTGGTACTTGGAAGGATAACCTCACTAGAAGCATCATGTAGGAGCATATGCTTCATGAAGCAGAATAACTTTTTGGTGATGTCATGTTGACATTAGAGAAGGATGTTGGTTTAGCAAATGCATGGTTAGATTTTGAATGCTTAATAAGAGTTATGTAATAGTGCTTTCCAACCTAAAAGAACTAGGTTTCAAAATACATACATACATACATACATACATACATACATGCATGCATACATACATACATACATGCATGCATGCATGCATACACACACACACACACATACATACATACATACATACATACATACATACATACATACATACATACATACATACATACATACATACATACATACATACATGCATGCATGCATGCATGCATGCATGCATGCATACATACATACATACATACATACATATATCATATGGAAATTTAAAGAAAATTAAGTGTGAGCAATATTACACATCACAAAGATCTTACAATAATGTACCAGCTTACCTTTCTCTTCATGCAGGCATTTAGTTGGTATACATGAAGGTTGAATTTGCAAAACTCACATATGTAACTAAGGCTATGCTCATAGATTTTTTAACATGCTTACATATCACTTATCTAATATTTATGATTTCCCCTTTTGAAATATTCATAGGTTCAATAAATTTGTTATAATGTTTGCATATAATTGATTCAATATTTTCCTCTTTGGGTCCAAAATATTCCATAAGGAATATCATTGCAAAGTAAGATGTATTACACATCACATTGTTTAGCACTTGAAGTGTTTGTCTAAGCATTGGGGAGTTTTGCTTAAAGCTAATCTCTACTTGAATCATCCCAAGACAAATGCACCTTGTAGTAGATTTTTGGTATTATTTTGTGAGTTATCTTGAAATACTTCCATCCCATAGTTTTGGACTTTTGCTGTTGAACTATCTCAAGATAATTGCATGCATATGTACAAAGTCTTATATGAATCATAGTAATATTGCTTCTAAAGATATTGTACTGAAAATCATAAACTTCTAATTGAATTACCCACATCATGTGATTGTTAATAGATCTTGCCATTGTTGTACATGGGATATTCAAGAGAGCTGTAAGAGTGTGTGCAACTACATATTAACGTCTAGAAAAAGGCTAACATGGTGGTTGAAGAGGATGGTTTTCATTTTGATTTCATTCCCACCTTGCTTTGGTTTTTGATTGATGACAATGAAGTGACAAAGAATAGGAAAGCGAGAAGTGCAAGTGACTCAAGGTGTAGGTCTAATTGCAAGTGAAACAAGCTCCCTATATATGCCATTGAGTGCCCCAACTAAATATGGGAGAATTGAAAGGACTAAGGGAGTTAGGGAGAGAGTTGACCAACCAAAGCTACTAGGCATACCTAACTTGAGAATACTTGGATGTGGTGCCATGATAGTATATGCATATTAATGTCGATTTTTCTTTTCTTCTCTTCTCTTTTCTTTTTTTGAATCCATAATATCAATGCCATACAATGAGGCTTTTGTATCGAAAAAGGGATTAGAATGATAAAGAGTTTGAAAAATTGAATTAGTGAGCAAGCCTTAATATTCGAGATTTAGTTATTGACAAAGAATTGTCATTTGTGAGATGATTGAAATGTCTAAAAAGCTATCATACTTCTTGTTAAAATAGTAATGGACTTGAGGTAGCAATCAGAGTTGAATTTGCTTTTGGCCACATCTTCAACATCCTTGTGTGTAATATTTTCATAATTTACAAATAAATATATTTCCTTCTCACATGATTCATCTTGGGCATGACACAATAATTTTACTATCAAATTATTCCAAAAAAATTTAAGCTCATCAATATCATTCCACCTTCACACAAGGATAATGCATGAAGAACAAGAAGTTGTAAGCAAAAAATGATGCATGCAAAGTACATGGACAAGGGAGAGAGCAAATAATGCAAATCATGTAGGAACAAGCTCTAAGTAATAAGGTTTTTTTTTAAAAGAAGATTTTTAAAATGAAGAGGGTGGCCTAATTTGACTGCCAACTAGTCATCTCCCATCCCCCTCCCCTGGTCTACCACCTCAACCCATCACCCTTATCATCATCAGTACCCTCTTCCTCATTCCCTTCCACCTTCCCCCCTTCCCTCCCTCTTCAATTATTGTAGGGTTAATGAGAGTCTCTCTCTCTCTCTCTCTCTCTCTCTCTCTCTCTCTCTCTCTCTCTCTCTCTCTCTCTCTCTCTCTCTCTCTCTCTCTCTCTCTCTCTCTCTCTCTCTCTCTCTCTCTCTCTCTCTCTCTCTCTCTCTCTCTCTCTCTCTCTCTCTCTCTCTCTCTCTCTCTCTCTCTCTCTCTCTCTCTCTCTCTGTGTGTGGCGCCCCTTGGCCCACTCTAATAAATTCACTCGATATAGGGTATACCCCCACCCAATTATTGGGAGTTCAATGATAGTACCCCCTCTCCCTTTATTTATGAGGACATTTTGTACTCCCCCCTAAATTGGCATGTAAACAATTGCAATTAAGACATTTTAACACATGGATTGTTGAATTTAAGACACTTAAATATTTTCTTCTTCTCTTGTCACAAGCTGACAAATCAAAGATCCCATGATGTAAGCAAAATCCAACCTCCCTTCCCCTTATAAAAGGAAGGCCAATTGTGAGTAAATGACAAGAAATGTAGGTGAGAGCATAGTGACGCTAAAGATAGAGAAGTGATAAAATTCTAGTGTTTGAGAGACAAAGAGATGAGAAAGATCAAGATTCTTGAAGTATTTTTTTCCTAAGCTGTAAATCCTACCCACTTTCTTTTTACCTCATCCATCATTCTTTACCTCATTCAATTCACTTTCTTTTTCTTTATACGTCAGGCCCCTCACAAAAAGGTCAGTGTGTTTAGCGAGGTATGACCTTCCAATGTGGTGGGTCACTCTTTAGTGACATTGAATGCAAGAGAAATCATAGCGAATAATGCTAGAAATTCTAATGCCCAAAATCAAGTATTTTAAATATTCTAGAAAAATTTAAGAGAATAATAGATTATCCACATCTCTAACAGACTTTTTTTGAAAAGAAGAAAATTATTTTAACAACCTTTTTTTGAAAAGAAGAAAATTATTTTAACAACCTTTTTTTGAAAATAAGAAAATTATTGTTAAGTCACCCACCCATGCACTTCATAAATTTTGATGTTAGCAATTACATAAGGCATGTGTTAAGACACAAGAAATGATGCATAATCAATTAGTTAAATTCTTCAATTCAATCCTGAATTGTTATCATTTTTTCCTTATATCATAGAAAACATAATGGTTATACCCATCTAATGATTAGAAATCATGAGGACAAGAGATTGCAAATATTAATCAAACCACATGCTAGGTGGAACTGATAAAAAGTTAAGATGATTTGCACTTGATAAAACACACATATTGGTAAAAGTATGTAATTCTAGCTAGTGGTGCATGGCTAAATTATCAAAGAAGTGAATAGATAGATATTGATACAATTGCTCAAATGAAAGAAGCTTGGACATATTAAAAGTATAAATATCCTTTCTTAGTAAAAAATAAAATTCCACTTGAGAAGGATTGGCTTATTATTAGTTAATTAATATAGAATTATTATTCAATGGAAGTGTCTTAGCCAAAATGGATGCTATTGGTGGAATTGCTACTTCATAACTTGGTGTTTAACCCAATTAGAGCCATTTTTGGTTATGTATGAATGTGGTTGATTTTGGATATGTTTAAAATTATGTATGTCAAAACTCAAGTGGATAAGATGTAAATATGCAGTAGGCAAAAATCTGTTAGTGTAGATTTGCCCCATGATTTGCTACAAGAGGTGGTACTAAGGTTGGTGCCGATTTACTATAAGAGATAGCACTATGGTAAGCATTTACTCCCCTAAGGTCTAAGCGATATGGCTTACACTCTGTCAAGGCTGCTATCTATCTAGAGTGAGATTGCCACCTAGATGGGAGTTCAAATATGCAAGAAAGGTTCACCCCTTAAAACAGTATGAGAACTAGTGGGGATCTGGTTGGAATACTCAAAGTTGGTCCTATATAGGGAAAGAATCCTCAATGGGAACAGTGCATGGGGCTCGTTCACTAGAGAGACCCACCCTAAGAAGGAGAGAGGGTATAATGTGAGAAAAGGACTTAGAATGAGGTCAAAAATACCAAATGGTGAGGGTGAATATCCAATGGTGAGATGTAAAGTCTCAGATGTGACACTAGAGACAATGATCCAATAAAATGGGCACAATTTTTTTAAAATAATATTATTTTTGTGTATGCAATTAGAGGCATGAAACTAATACTATGAACAAGACAATTAAGGAATATTTTTTTGAATGTCAAAGATCATGTTAAGTAATAAATAATTAAAAATATAGATTGAGAAAAGTGGGAGGGTAGATTCTTGATGGATCATGGTCTTAGTAAGCCAAGAGGTTTCCATCAAAAGCATTGGAATTAGATTTTTTAGAAAAGAGCCGATGAATGAATTTTCCTAGGGCAGCCCGCTCTTATATCCAAGTCAATCACATGTTGGTTTAGGGGAGCAAAGATGTGATTTTGCCTTATGGACAAAGGAGTAGAGTTCAACTCCCCTTGCCTCTCACTCACTATGAACCAAGTATAGTGATTGACTACTCTCAATCTTAAAGGGTTAGAATAGAATCGCTTGGACTAAGCACCAAAATGTTGTTGCAATCTGTTGGGTCTTTTAGGAACCTATCCTAGTGGGTCAAGACTAATCGCTTCATAGTAGTGATGTAGACCTAGGGCCACCCACTAAGACCAAATTCTAATTATTCTTGTGGAGTGTGGAAAATTGCAACTAGGATAAACCCTCGATGACAACCAAGTGTTATCTTCCACACTTAAGTGATGGGTATATTACAAATGGTATGAGACTCTTGATGACTACTAAGAATTACCTTTTGCACTTAAGTAGTGGATATGTTACACATAGTATCTAATCATCCTGGATGACTACCAAGCATAACCTTTTACACTTAAGCGGTGGGTACGTTACATGTGGGATAGATCCTAAATGACTACCAAGCATTACCTTCTATACTTAATCAATAAGTACGTTAGATGTGGTATCAAATAAAATGGTCCTTACAATCATAATAAAGCATTGACAAAAATCATTCAAAGAATTTATCAAATGAAACCATGTACACTACTAAGGGTCTATTGGATTGCCAATAAATTTGCATTATTGGATTTGATTCTCGAATGAATACGAGATGTGCATTATTGTAAGAGCAATTCTTTATGTATAAATAGGATCAATGGATGAAATAAAGTAATAAAAATGCAAGGCTAAATGCTTATCAATTATTAGAATTGTTATCAACCTTGTAATTGAAACCAAATAGAGATTAATTGAAGCTTGTTGTGAAAATTGTGTGAAGGATGTATTGCAAGTGTTGCATGAGCTATTTTCCGAAGTATATCAATTTGATACTAGCAATTACGAAATGGAAGAGCTTCCCAATTTACCTTGGCAATGTTTAGGATTCATCCTAGGTTCCATCAAATCCAAAATCATGTGTAAAGTTTTCTTTTGAGTCCTAGTGCAAGTTGTTATGTATGGAGTCTTATATACTGAGGGGAGTCTTATATACCCTCATTAGTATATAAAACAAATATAGATATATAAGGTCATCACATAGAAAATTTTGCACCAAATGATAGATCTATTGGATTTGTCCTTGTCTATAAATTAATGGAAGGCATTGATTGATAGAAAATACTCATATTTCCATTAGGTGGCAAATCGTAAAAAGATGAGTCATAATTTGATACATGAGGTAAGCTCTCTTACTTCCTTATTGGTGCAAGATCGGTCCTATTTCTAGAAATATTTAGAGTTGGAAACCTTACCCTAAGGGAAGAAATATATTGCACAATGGTAGTACAAACCTTTATCCCTTAAACCCTCCTATTTAATCCATTCGTTGGACTCAATATTGAGGATGGGAATGTATCCAAACATTTCTCCATCTATATTGATTCAATTGGTGGTATTGATGTTAAAAGACACGTGGATCTAGAGCATGGCAGATGCTATGGCGGATGGAAGATGAAGACCAAACTCATGATGACATAGACAAGTAGAGACAAACTGTTACACAATTGAATTAGGTTCCAAGTTGGCAGCTTGGACTCATAAACACAATCTTGTGTAGGACTGACAAAGGCAAGACACTTAATTGAAGGTATAAAGCATCATGGCATTGTATTCATTCCATATATGTGTCAAAGTGGTAGTCAAGTACAATGCTTTATAGTTCTTGGATGGGTAGAAGTTTTCCCTCTCTGTGCATATGGGATTCTTGCAGCCTGCATGTCCTAAGCCCAGAATAGCCTCATACAAAGAGGCGACAATAGGTGTGATTGCAAATATCTCAACAATTGAGTATAATTTATGGAAGTTGCATTGGGTAAAAATATTTTCTTGGCTCAACTTTATATGTTCGACAAACCAATTCCATGGTATAGAGAGACAATGAGACAATGATCCTTAATCAGTGAGTCTATCAAAAGTCACTAAAATTGTCCAACCTATTGAGTTAGATGCAATGGATCCTTTTTGTAGAGATGCAGGTTGAGAGAGAGAGAGAGAAGAGATAGAGACACACGATTTGTGGTATTGAAGTGTGTAGCTCAATAATAATTTTAGATAGGTATATGTACTATGTACAACCTAGCCCTTACAGACAGACATGGGCATTGCTCTTTATCCTAACAACCTCCCCCCTAAAGGCAATGTGTCCAAAGGTAGAGGAAAAGAATCTGCTAAGTCTAAGTATGTACAAAAATAAAGAGACTATACCTATCCAATACCCATCATCTGCTGGAAATGGGCAAACCTCTCTCTGCTAGAAACCCTTCATGAGAAGGTCTATAGGGTTATCATTAGTTTGCACCTTGACCAACTCAATGTTCTTGTTGTCAAGTACCTCTTTGATGAAATGATACTTCACCTGTATGTATTTTGTCTTTGCATGAAAGATGGGATTTTGCGCTAACATGATAGCACTTTGACTATCACAGTGGAGGACAGGAACCTCAATGATACCAAGCTCAACAACCAAATGTGATAGCCATAAGGCCTCTTCACATGCCTCAGTTGCAGCCACATACTCTACCTCCGTAGTAGTAGACAATGCAACACACTTTTGCAACCTGGATATCCAAGAGTCAGACCCCCTGTGAAGTTAAACACATACCATGTAGTGGACTTCCTACAATCCACGTTTCCAGCATAGTCTACATCCATAAAGCCAATGATAGATGTATTTTGCTTACCAAAGTAGATGCACAAATCCTTTGTGCCCTTGAAGTATCTCATAATACCTTTCACTGCTTCCTAATGCTCCTTGCCAAGGTTTTCCATGTACCTACTCACCATTCCCACTGTAAAGGCAATGTCGGACGTGTAGCAACCATAGCATACATCAAATTGCCAATGCCTGAAGCATACAGAATCTTGGCCATTTCAACCTTTTCATCATCAAATGTAGGGTTGTCCTCTGCACTGAGTTTCACATATGGAGGCAATGGAACTCTGATTGCTTTCCCCCCTCCATATTGAAATGTTGCAAAATCTTGGATACATACTCCTATTGAGATAAATAGAGTAACCCCTTTGATCTATCTCTAAGTATCTGCATCCCAAGAATGTGATTGGCATCACCAAGATCCTTCATATTAAAGCTGTCATGAAGACTTTGTTTGGGATATAGAAGAAGTAAGACAAGATATGGTTTCCATTTTGCTAGCATAATAAGTTTGGATTTTTGCTTATTACTAAGAGCCTACCCAATGAACCTACTAAATTCTTTTAGGTATCCTCAATTCTGTGTTAACTTTTTCTCAAGAGCTTTGAAGTATACCTCCTCAAGGACACTCAACAACTGAAATGTACCAAATTTTCCATTATTGTGGATAAGAGTGAATTTACATTGACATTGCAAAGCAACACAAATCTAGAGTTGAAAAAATTGTGTACATTAGCACTTGTTTATGTAAGCCATAGTGGTGGTTCCGACAAAAGTTGGCCCCTTCGACCAACTCCAGCGTGGAGTAAGTAGTATTGCTTATCCTTCTCTCTTGTGTTTGCCATTCCAAAGTCTTCAGCTTTGCAAAAACAAGATTTGATGTATAGAGTCAAGTACCCAAAATGCCAGCACGCAATGCACTTCAATAACATGTAGTGCAACCAATTTTTATTGAAAATTTGCAGCAATAAACACTATTGCATTCTCAGCCAATACATGTGCTTCGTGTTGAGATATTTGCAATCAAACCTACTATAGCCTCTTTGTATGAGCCATTTCTGGGCTTAGGACATGCAGGCAGACTGATTCCCATATGCACAGAGAGGGAAACTGCTACCCACGCATCAACTATAAAGCATTGTACTTGACTACCACTTTTTTATACATATATGATGAATGGAATATCATGATGCTTTCCTCTTTCAATTAGTTTCTTGGTCATTGTTAGTATTATACAAAAGATTGTGTTTATGAGTCCAAGCTTCCATCTTGAAACCTAATTCACTTGTGTAATAGGTCAAGTCTTTGTCTATCTCATCATGAGCTTAATCTTTATCTTCCATCCACCATAGCTCCTACCATGCTCTAGATCCCATGTCTTTCAACGTGGTATCTGAGCTCAGTTGAGCATGGCATTGCCTCTCCAATCTCTTCTCACCTCTGATCATCTATGCTCAGCTCACATGCAGCTCAAGCCTTCATTAACCTCCATTTTCATCTTGACCTTGAGTTTGCCATAGCGAAACAGCACATACCTCTGTTGGAGCTTCTTGATCTCCTCATCTAGGCCATAACTCTTGAATCTTTCTTCTAGAGATATCTTCCCCAGGTCGAGGCGCTCCTCCTGGCCCATCAAAGCTTGACATTACTCATCAGATTACATGAATTCCAGCTCGCTGTTTTGTTTTGCGCCACCTACATTTCGTACATCCCAACTCCATGTGTGCAATGCTATCTGGTCTGTGACCATAGGGCTTTGAAAGTCCATGAGACTCCATTTCCATTTAAATTTTTTTGAAAATGATCAACTATTCAATTCACACGAGTTGAAAAACCACGCTGCCCCCAGAAACCCTAATACAAACTCCATAGCCAAAACTCAAAAGCTTCATCTCTCCTTCATTTTCTCACTCCTGTTGGTACATTGAAGCTATTGCTGCTCAAATTTGAAGATTCCAACAAGGATTTCTCATCAAGGAAGGGAAATTCGTGGAGACCTTAGTGGATTTGAAGATCTCAAGCATTATCAACTTCATTCTTCCCACTCCTTCCACTCCATTGGAGATTTTTCCTCTCTCTTTCTGAACTGAGTATCCAACAAATATTCAACTGAGTTACCAGCAAGATTTGTCCATCACATCAGCAAGGAGGGGACTCAAGAAATAATTTTATCAAACATCAAAATTTTAAATTTGCTAGTATCTCCTGATACTTAATAGTGCTTTTTTGGCACTAGTATCTCTTGTGTCTTTTGACACATTAAGTTTCAATTGTGTTGCTAGTCAAAAGATTAGAGATTTGGAGCTGATTTTCAATGACAAACATGAAGATGCCATTCATAAAGAGAAGTGCAATCATTTTTACTCACTTGTACCACATAGAAGATATACTTCTCTTACTTGCAGGGAATGATGGAGTTGTGAGCATTCAAGTGCTATCACTATTTTGAAGAAATGCCTCCTACCTTGGGGGGACAGTGCAAGAGATTGACGTCATTTCCACTGTCTCCTTTGCTTGAGGGGGATATGGACATGAAGACTAATGCAACTATTGCAAGCAAAGTTAATGAAGAAGTTGTTGAGTGTTGAAATAACCTATTTTTTGACTTATTTTTGTTGTTTTTGAGAGCTAAATGGTTGATTTTATGAGATGATTGATTGGTTTGGAAGTGGTTTGAGAGTGTTTTGGATAGGTTGGAATGGTTTTATTAAGCTCATGATGTTTATTAGTAGAGATGTGAAGTTCTGTTGATGTTCCAATATGTTCTGTTTGGTCCTGATAGCTTCTGTTGAGCTTCTGTTTTGTTCTGTTTTCTCTCTGTATGGAAGGATGGAGTATTGATTGATAGGGTTTGAGATTGTTTGAAAGCTTATTGAGTTATTTTTTATGGTTTGGAATGGTTTTGGTATGAGTTATGTGGTTCTGATGCTTTCTGTTGACCTTCTGTAACTCTCTGTTGAGCTTCTGTGAGCCTCTGTAGACCTTCTGTATGCCTCTGTATGTGTTCTGTTGGATGAGACTGTAGTTTGGAAAAGTTTTCTAGCCTTGTAAAGAGGTGAATACAAGTGCAAAAGAGCTAAAAGAAGTCAAAGAAGTAGCTGCTGAAGACTCAAGTAAAGATTGGAGTGAAGTGACAGTGGTGAGCTATGAAGAGTCACTGTAGTGGCTCTGGTGCCTCTTCATATCAGACATACCTCTTGGGAGGTGAATCCACGACCTAAGAAAGATTATTGAGGGTTATTATGAGAGCTATTACTATTGATGGAGAGAGAGAGAGAGAGAGAGAGAGAGAGAGAGAGAGAGTCAGAGATAGTAAAATCTATGAAAACAGTGTGATTGTATATGAGAGATTGAGAAAGAGAACTATGAAGACATTGAAGATGAATAATATGTGATTGATTTCCACTCAAAGATGGTTTATTCCTTTGTGTTCTTTGTTCTATTGATGGATTTTGTGAAGATGTTAGAGAATATGGTTGATTCTATCAAATCCGTGGAAGATATCTACTATGATGCTGCGTGAAGAATTGCTGTTTTCTTTGTTTTGATGATCAAAAGAATGAAATAAAAGCTTGTTGATGTTACAAGATAGATTTTCTTGCAAGAGAATTCCCTTTTCCTTGGTGTTCCTCTTGGGGCTCCATGTTTTTGGTGCGCAGCCGGGGAAACTTGCCATCAACAAGCACCAGAAGAGGCTGAAAATGAAGGAAATGGCATTGCCAAGAAGAGAAGAATTCAATGGATGTTTGTAAAGTTCCTTCTTCCCCTGAAGAGTTGGAATTTCTCATAATCAAAGCCACTTTCCACAAGAAGTCCATCCCACAATGGCGGAAACACATCACCATCATGATGCATGCTCTATGTGGTGGACAGTTTCCTCTTCCTGTTGAAGCAGCAGAAACTTGCATCTTGGTGGCAAACTGTTTGGGAACAAAAATTGAAGAGCAGAAACAAAGAGAATGACCATCCATGGAAGATTTGACATTCATTGAGAAGTTTCCAGACATCATCAAGTGGGAGATTGTGAAGAAGCTTCAGGAGTCTTGGTCTGTGGAGGTTCACAAAAATAAGAAGAAAAAGAGTTGGAATTTGTTCGTAGATGCTCAACAGCAAGATACATGGGATGCTTGGTGCACTGATAATCTCTATTTGTTCAATTAGCAACCCACTGGAATTTGGTAGACAGAGTGTTCTTTACAACATACACTGTTGAAACCATTAGAAGCTGGCATTACTATGATGATGGCACCACCACAATGCTTAGACGTATGCATTTTGACACCTTCAGAACCGAATACCTTCATTTGTGCAGTGGCATGAAAGCAAAATTCAGAGACGTTGAAAAGGAAGAAGTAGAAGAAATGTTGGCAAGAGAGTCCTCCAGAGACTGAAGTCTTCTATTATCCCTCTGTGGAGCACTAACAACATAGTGGAGCCAACCCCCTGATGAATGACGCAATAAAGAGGCAAGCGTTAGAACGAGTCCAGAGGTACATGAGAAGAGAGAAGGCAAGAATCAAAGCCGAGAACGAGCTCGCAGGAGAAGCCGACTTTGATGCCCTTGCGAAACTCTTTACAGAAGTCCCAATGGCACATCAAGCCCTTCCTCCTCCTGGCTGGAGGTCCACTTCCAAGCCAGATCCGTCCTGGAAATATTGATGACAGGCCAGCGAATGTAGTTCCATTGCCAGTTTTTAAGGGAGAGTACAATGAAGACCCTGATCTTCATGTAGCAGAGTTTATGGTAGCATGTGTGGCTAACAATGCCAGAACCCCTGAGCATTGGTTGGCAATATTCCCCGCCACTTTCAAGGGCGCGGCATTTCAGTGGTATGAGAGACAAGCAACAGGAACTTTTGGCACATGGGAGGACCTGAAGTTGGCCTTCCTCACTAAATTCAGGCTGAAGGTTTTGAAGAGCGGGTGCGAGAGGAATTTATGAACCTAAGTTAGGTGGCGCACTATACAAGAAAGGCAAAGATGAAGTGCTCAGAAGATGTGTTGCAGGAGATGAGATTGGGATTGTTTTGAAGGCTTGCCATGACGAGCCGTGTGGAGGCCACTTTGCAGGAGAAGCTACAGCTAGGAAAGCTCTGTTAGCGGGTTACTGGTGGCCGATCCTCCACAAGGATGCCTATGATTACTGCAAGTGATGTGATGCTTGTCAGCGAATGGGAAAACCCACCAAAACAAGTGCTATGCCACTGCAACCTATCCTTCCTTTGAAGCCATTTGAGAAGTGGGGGATTGACTTCGTTGGCCCAATCGATCCACCCACTAGAAGGAAACAGAACAGATACATCCTGGTATGTACGGGTTATGTCACAAAGTGGTGTGAAGCTAAAGCCCTAAAGCGGGACGATGGTAACAGCATGGCCCTGTTCATGTACGAGAATATCATCACCCGTTTTGGCAGTCCCCTAGAGCTGATAAGTGACAAAGACACTCATTTCATTAATAAAGTCATGGAAGAGTTAACAGAGCTGTATAAGATCCGCCATCGCAAGTCCACTCCTTATTACCCCAGAGCCAACGGCCAAGTTGAAGTCACGAATTGCATCCTCTGCTCAATTCTGACAAGAACAATTGCCGCACATCGTCGTGATTGGGATGATCGACTTACAGAGGCCCTCTGGGAGTACATAACCTCCCATAAAGCAGCAACAGGACAGACACCCTTCCAGTTGGTGTATGGTACAGAAGTTGTTTTCCCTGTTAAACTGGAATTGCCCTTTTTGCGAGTGGCTATTAAAGAGTGTTTGGGAGACGATGATTCACTGCAACGCCGTCTCTTGCACTTGGAATGTTTGGACGAAACTCGCAGGATGGCTCTACAGTGCATGGAAGCCACGCAAGCTTGACGTAAGGCTTACCATGACAACTTCATCAAGCACAAGGAGTTCAAAGAAGGTGATTTGGTCCTGGCTTATGATTCACGATTTGGCAAGTTTCCTGGCAAGCTCCAACAGCTGTGGATGGGCCCATATAAGGTACTTGTTGCTGTCAACCCTAATGGCTCTGTCCAAGTGCAGACCGTTGATGCCTCTGATGATCCCTTCATGATCAATGGATATCGCCTGAAGAAGTACTTTCCTCCTTGGGGATCTTGACAATCACGGTCACCTGATCCTTTCCCCCATTGGCGTGGCACTGTAACTCTTATGATGCTACTTCTGATAGCCATTCTTCAGCCACTCCTGATGAGGGGGACGCAACCCTCTGTCCCCTCAACCCCACCTCCCGCCCTTGATCTCTTATCCTCTATTTTCCACTAGCGACAGTGGCGAGGTGGGTTCTGACAAATGGTATTTCCACCATTCCCTTGCTTAATTCGAAACAAAAAAAGAAAAAAATATATATATCGGTCATGGGAGAAAAGGACTTCGGTCCCTGTCATGCTGACCTATTCTTCAAGAAAAGGTGGAGACACCCTTGGGAATAGGGGAAAACAAGAAAAAAAAAGAGAAAAAAAAAACAAGAAACGAAAAAAAACTGTTATGGGAGAAAATGAAGAAATTCCCTGTCATAGCAGGCCTCGTTCCAAGAAAAGGTGTTTAACACCCTTGGGCAGGAAGCTGGCTGTGGAAAAGGTGGCAACACCTAGCAGTTCAGAAAGTGGATTCATCAATTGACATCCCCAGGATCCAGTTCCGAAGCTGCCTCCCTTGGTACGATGTGTCATGTGCCTTTCTGCAGCGCGTTTGACAGTCCTCTAGCAGACGCCATGTTCCTATCTAACCCCATGTTCGATCTGATGGCTACCTCCTTGGGTACGCCTCTTCAATAACTCACAACGCGATCTTCATCGACAAACAATTGAGTGATGCGAGCTTTCATCCTAATCGGATGGGGAAGTGAGTATGGGTTTCCCTCTGTAACTATGAACAGAGAGTGAGACAGAGGGTGGGGCAAGAGACAAGTCTTTCCTTTCAAATCAAATGAGAGGTGAGAAGTGTGAATGGAGTGTTGCATGCACGGGATGGGCCTTTCAATGCACAAAGCACGATCTGTTTTTGTGCACTGCACCATAAGGTTCCCTGGCCTTCCTTCTCACACCGTATGCCAGCACAGGGCGGGATGCACAGTTGCACCATCAAATGCGCACAAGGCATACAACCTTTGCACAAGTGACTGTGAGGATTACATCAATGGGTTTCAGGACATGGTTGCCCTCCTGTATCTATCAACAGAGCGTGAGACAGAGGGTGGGCTGAGTGTGACTAGAGTTTCTTCAATCAATTACCGAGAGGTGAGATTGAGGGACGTTATAACCTGTGGAGTCAGGCACATTCTCGTTTCCCTATGCACCCACGGGGTGGGTCTCTACCGTCATCACAGGACACGTCACCCTGTTCTGTACACTGCACTGTAAGGCTCCCTTGCCTTCATGCTTGCACCTATGCCAGACGGGTTGGACGCACTGATGCACCATCTATTGTGCACCTTGGCATACTCCCTCTGCACCATCCCCCTTGTCGATTCCTAAACCGGGTGTACGCTATGGGTTTCATCATGAGTGATGTCAGTAATGGGGCGAGTGACAGTTCTTTCATTCCATTTGAGTGACTGTGAGTTGAGTGCAATATCCCTCATCATCGACACATTTCCTGTGATTCCTTCAACTAGCTACCTCCCTGGGTGCTGCCGTGTGGTCCCTGCCACGAAGGACGTGTGCTGTGAAGATATCTTGGCACTTCCTGTAGCCGACAACGACAATGGACGTGCCATCGACAGTCAACCTTGATTCTCGACAACATGGACCAAGTTTTTCTAACCCTACACCTTGTGTTGTCAGTGATGTTTATGTTTAAGTATGGGGACGTTCATGGATGGTCTGTTGTGTGGTATTAGGTCATTGTTGCTCGGTCAACCCTATCCGTTAAGGTTTTAAGTGTGGGGACGCGTCCATGTGCGTCTACCTTGCATACCGCCTTGTATATGCCTCGCTTGGCTCATGCATGTACACCATGACTTTTTGTTACCTTCCTGGGGTCCCTTCCCCACCCAACCGTCTCATGTCACCCCTCCCTTGGGGCTGTTCCTCCTCTATTTCTCTCTCCCTTATTTTGATGTGTTTCTAAGTGAACGTACCCTACGTTCAATGGCATCCCCATCTACCTTTATAGCCCTATTCGTCCCTTTGAACTGTCCAATTTTCCTCTTTATCTACCCCTGTTCCGATGCACGGTTTTTGAGTTATTCATTTTTGACGGATTTTACGTAAATTGGTCAGTTTTCCATGTGAACACGCTTTTCTTATTTCGAAAACGTGATTTGACATCATAGCCCTAACAACCACTTTCCCCCTAACATTTTTCCTTTTTACTCCATGTCCTTCCGATGCACGGTTTGTCCAATATTAATTTTGCGGTTTTTCGGGACTTTTTTTGTGCGTCTTTTTGACGTTTTTCCATGTGAACCTGCCCTGTTTGCATCAGAATTCCAATTTGATTTGACAGCCATGTCCACCACGCCTTCCCCCACCTTTTTCCTTTTTTCTCCACCCTCTTTCAACTTCTGGATTTTTAATTATTAATTTTTGAATGTGTTTTCGGGTGTATTTTTGGTGTTTTTCGCATGTGAACCCCTCCTACTTCCATCGGAACTGCGTTCTAACATCACAACCCTGTGCCACCCCTTCTTGCAGCCATTTTTTCTTTTTACTGCATGTCCTTCCGGCACGCGGTTCATCCAATATTAATTTTCGATTCCATTTTCGTGTCTGTTTTTTGGGTTTTTCCCATGTGAACGCATCTTATCTTAGTCGGAACCATGTTTTGACGTGATAGGATTGTCGGGCACGTGCTTCTGCACATTTTTTCTTCTTCCTGCACCTTGTTCTGATGCACGGATCTTCTGATATTAATTTTCGTTTGTGTTTTTGGGACCGTTTTTCGTGTTTTTTTCATAAGAACGCCCTTTACCCCCCCAGAACCCCCGTTGCACGTTTCCTTTGTCTTCCCCCTACCGTCCTGCATAATTTTTGTTTTATGCTATTTCGTTTCGATGCCCAGATTGTGAGATATTAATTTTTTTCTTTTTTTACGTGTTTCGCGCGCCTTGTCCCGCGCGTGAACGCACCCGTTTTCGATTCATGCTCCGTACCGACATCCCGGCGCCAGTCCAATTCTGTCACGGTAAATTTTTTTACCCCGCCCCGCGCACGCACGCGGGACGAGGGCCCGCCTTTCATTTCATTTCTTTTTCTTTTTCTTTTTAAATTAATTTATTAATTAATACTTTTATTTCCCCCTCCTCCCGCGTCCCTTCCCAACCACCCCCTATCTCTCTCCTTCTTTCTTCTCCTTCTTTCTTTTCTCCTCCTCCCTCCCTCCTCTCCCCCCTCCACCCTCTGCCTATCAACGCCTTCTCTGCCGCCCTGTTGCCCTCAGCACTGCCCTGGAGTCCCGCAGCGCCGCCCGATGCCACCTCCCGCGATCTCTCTCCCCGCAGCTGACGCCGATGCCGCCTCCTATTGGTAACGCCACCCGCCGTCCTGTCGCCCCCGCCTGGACGCTGACGACCGCCTAGCCGGGCTCCTGGTCCCCCGCCTAACACCTGGATGCTGTGCCTCGCCCCCGGACGCTGCCGCCGCGATGCCCGCCCGCCGCTCCCGGATGCTGACGCCGTGCCGCCTGGTCTTGGCCTTCGCCACGCCAGCCTCCCTGGTGTCGCCCGCCTGGCGACTGTGCCCCTGCCCGTCCTCGAGCCGCCTGTGCGTCAGGCCGCCACACTCCACTGTCCCGCCGGGCTCCAACCACCCTACCATCCCCACCATTCACACCCCATCACCCACCCCCCCCATAAGCCCCCCTTCACACCCCATAATCCACCCCCCCATAAGCCCCCCTTCACACCCCATAACGCACCCCCCATAAGCCCCCCTTCACACCCTCTTTCCCCTACCCCCCCGTCGAAGACCTAAAAACAACACAAAGACGAAACCCGCAGAAACCCTTCTCAGCCCCCTGTCACACACAGGGTGTGTGTGTGTGTGCGCGCGGAGTCGTATGTGCAAGTTCGTGCGCGCTTAGCGGCCGTTCACGCGCGAGGACGCGCGTTAGCTTCTCCGTGCGGTGGTGTGCACCAGCCAGCTGTTCACACGCAGCTGACACTCAATCCATTCCCGGGTATATATTCCCGAATTTTTAATTTCCAAACCCGAAAAACCTTTAAAATATATTTAAAAATTCAAAACTTCATTAAAAATCAATTAAAATTCAAAAAAATTACAAAAAATTCTTTAAAGAATTCCTAATATTTCTGCAGTCAATTGAAATATTTTTCCAAACTGAAAATCTCGGAAAAAAAAATCAGAAATTTCTAAAAGTAAAAATTCTTTCAAAAATACATACAAAATGAGCAAAAATTCATTAAATTTGATAAAAATACCAATTTAATTGCAAAAAATTTCTTGAAAATCTCATCAACTTCTTTGCTTATTTTTGGAATATTTTCTAAGTTGAAAATACTGTGCCAATTTATTCCATTATTATTTTATGGCAATAATGCTTCATTAAATGCCTAAATTCATGAAAAATCCTCTTTAATTCCAAATACAAGCTGAAAAATCTGGAAAAATCTAGATACCTTGGTCACATGTGGTGGATTGATGCTGAAAATCTTCAACATTTTTATATATGTTTCATTGTCAAAATTTTGCCACAAAGATCAACAAAAACACGGAAAAAAAACATTAAAACAAATAAAAAACACATAAAAACCAAAATATACAATCAACAATACACAATATATTTTTTTTTTAAAACAACAACAACATATAAGCCATCAGTCATCCAAACAAATTCATATACACTAATCTTGCTATGTCGTGTGTCCAATTATTTTGAGTTCGTGGTTTTTCTTTTTGGATTGCTGACCTACATTTTGGGGATTGAGACGTGCGCATTCATTGTATACACATACACCCACTTCCAGGTATTTTTTCTTTTCTTTTTTTTTGCTACCCCAAAATTCACGCTTAATTTCTAACATGAATCCTAAACACTACCATGGCACACGCGCTCACGCCAAACACACCTTTTTCTAATTAAAATCAACCAGCCGTTCACTTGGCATGCGCTGCGTGCGCTTCAGAGTCACCTTAATATTTTTAATAACAATAAACCAGCCGTCACAAAAGCACGCGCTGGCAAAAAAACGCTCCACATCACCTTAATTTTTAATAAATGAATTTGCATTTAGAGACCTCAGCCTGGTATCAAAATCCGGGATTCGGATTAAAGCACCGCTCCAACCTAATAATTTGTAATTAAAATTTTAAGAAGGAACCGCTGTTTTCTTATTAAGGTTTATCACTTAATAAAATGTCACCCATTGTTAATAATTTATTCCAATGAACCCTTCATTAAATTAATTCCCCCTCACTGCACTTATTTTCCCTTTTTAATGAACTCGCTTCGTGGGATGGGCGCATACAAATCTATTAGTTGCCACTGATGGTCAAGTCATGGTCCAGTCTTGATGTCCATTTTTTTTTGTAGTCTGATTTGTCCATGTGTTACGATTACGGGTACGGTGTGTAGTTCTTTTCTTTATTGCCTGATACGGGGATTTGGGTGTTTGCATGTTGCATCGCATGAAGCTTTCGGTCGCATATGTGTAGAGGTCATGCCAAAATTTTTCTAGACTGTGTATTGTCTGGGGTGGTACTTGGGTTAGTTACGTCTATATTTGTATGAGTGCCTTTCTTTTGGATTGATTCCTTTTTGATAGCCTTTTGGTTATTTTGCAGGCATTCTTTGTGACTGTCTGTGTTTGTGGGGTGTGTGTGTGTGTAACAATCTGAATGGCGCCCTCTCGTACTCCTCCCCCGATCCAGTATGTCCCTTTGGCTTTACATGATTATTCTTTGTTACTGGATTCAGACGTTGTCGCTAAAGCGAGCTTGTCCAAGTTCGTGAGCCTTTCTTTCCCACTGATTCCAGATGATCCTACCATTTGTAACGAGTTTTTAACCTCTTACAGTAAGAGGTCTGGTCTAGTCTGTGGCACTACTGTTCTTCTGATACCGAAGAGTCTAGGCAATGCTCTTGATCTGCCATATCGTGGGGAGTCCATCCCTGCTGCCAGACAGTTGTTCGCCAATGACGATATTTTGAAGCTGTTGCAGAAGCAGACTCAAGATGTTCTTGATTCGAAGAAGGTCATTACTACGTCAGGAGTCAGTGTCTCCATGATTTCCAATCCCCTATGGAAATAGTTATGCCAATTCCTTCAGGATAGGTTCATGCCTGCAAAATCCCCATCTCATTATCTTTCCAAGGAGTTGTTTGCAGCTTCACGAATGATTTTGAAAGGCATAACTATTGATTGGAGTACCTACCTCCTCTCCAAGATGGATCACCACTTTATCTGAGCTACTCGAGGAAATGTGACTAATGCTACATTTGGGTCCTTCCTCTATGTCTTCGTGCTACATGCTGCCCCTGCAAAGGAAGTTCCTTTACCTCTAATTGATCCTCCAAAAGTTCCTCCTCTGCCTCATAATGAAGATGATGATGTGATAATTGAGGATGATGATTCTCCTCCTCCCCTTGTCATTCAGAGAAAACGCCTCAAGAGGGTGGCTGAGTCAATGCCTATTCCTCCTCCTCCAATTCCAGTGAAAGTTCCTGCCCAGTCTTGCAACACCTTGCCTGCATTCCTTCAGACACCAAATCTTTTCAGAGCCCATAGAGACGGGATGCTAGAACTTACTATTCCTTTTGTTCACCGCCTGGTAACAGGAGATGCTATTCTGTTCCTGTGCAAGGATATCCAGAGTTCTATTGAACTTTCGATGACTGCCTATATCCAGCAATTATATTCTTCATTTTATGATGAAGTTCAGCAGTCTAAGGAGGAACTGAATAAGACCAATATTGAGTTAGCCTCTGCTCAGGAGAAATTCTCTGACCTTTGTACGCAAATGGAGCAGCAGAGTAAGCTCATGGATACTCAGAAAGCTGAAATCTCTAAGTTAAAAGCTGAGTTTGCTGAAGCTAGGTCTCAAGTGGTTGCTGTAACAGAGGAGAGGGATAAGTTACAGAAGGAGAGTCAAGAGATGAAGGAGGTGATAGAAGCTGCCCAAGCAGAGAAGTTTAAATCCACCACAACTATCTTAGACCAGAGCAATCTTAAATCCAGCAACTCAAAGATCAGTTGGCTCAGTCTCGGTCTAATACACAGAGTCGTGTGCAACCAGTTTCTCTTTTATCCCCTGCAGACTTGGCAGCTCTTCAGAGACGGGCTACATTATGTCCCTTATTTTAGGCCAAGGTGGAAAGATTGTAATCTCGCATGGATTTATTATGGTCTTCTTTTGAGCAGTATCAAGAATATGTTCCACCAGATCATTCCTTTTTTGTCCATTATCAACAACATAAGTTGGCATTCTATATAAAACTTTCCAAGATGGATTTACCTATTCCAGAGGATGGATGGAGTGGGGCTTGGTCATCTGATTTGCTGATAGAAGTAGTGAGGATGGTTTATGAAGACTCTGTCACTCCAGATACGATGCTTCTGTCCAATACGTATTTGAGGGGTGATTTACTGATTCCAGATGATGAAGATCTAGCTTGGTATGTCGGAGATGTGGTATTGCAAGCTTCTTTGTATGTCCGACATTTGGAGTTGAGGATTGATGAGATGTTCCAGGGATATTCTTCAAAGGTGGCTGAGTGTCCTGAGTTTTCATGGCACACTATGGTTGATGCTGTCATTTTGAGTCACCGTCAGGTCAAAGCTTCAGCTCATGCCCAGAACATTAACCAACTGAGGGTGGATATTTTAGCCTATCTCTCCAACCAACCCCCATTTGATACTTCTTTCTTTGAAGCCTATCATCGTAGATTAGCTTTAGGTCCGTCCTTACCATGCCTAACTCATTATCAACAAATGGCCCATAGGTATGATGCTTATATTTCCCTTTTTCAATCTAACCCAAATGTCATTTTACCCCTTCTTTTCCAACCTCAAGGATCTCCTCAAATTCCTATATTTACTCATTGTTCTTTTATTGAAGATCGAGTTTTTCTACCTCCTGATCCTTGTCCTTCCCCATCCCCTGACATTCTATCAACTTTTCCTGCTTATCTTTTAACGCCTTTCTTAACCGAATCTCCTCAATTTTCAGCAAATCCATCTTTAATCCATTCTTCATTTTATGATTTTGTCTATCCATCGCTTCATCCTCTTTCATTAGTCCCTCTTCCGTCTCCTAACACTTCTATTCCTAATCCTCCTCAGTTGGTTAGTGGGTATCAAGGTTTTGATCAGAAGATTCTTTGAAGAAGAGACTGGAGTTCAAATGATTCCCTTACTGGACCTCAAATCAATTGGCCATTGATCCTAGGAGAATGGATAAGTGCTAGTCAGGCTTATCAAAATTATCTGCATTTTGCTCAACAATATTCTCAGTCTGCAGATCCTTCTGTGCGCTTAACTGCTCATTTTACTTGGTACATGGCGTATATGCATAGGCATTCTCATAATGATTCAAAACCTATTCCAAAGTTGTGCATGAATATCAATGTGAGTATTGATTCCCAGCAACTGGATGTCTTGTACTTTCATGCCCTCTGTTTGCCTAGCAGATACCTTGTCTTGTTGAAAAGGATGTACTGCCTTCAATTTTTTCAGAATCCTCCCAAGACATTTGTAGATGAATCCTTGTCCATGGATCGTTTTCGAAATCACCAAGCCTTCAAAAGGGATCATCTCCATTGATACCTTTGCAATGTATTATGGATAATTTTTAATGATAAATCTCTCTTTTTGGAGGAATCATTCAGATGGTTGTGTTATGTGTAGTGTTTGTGTTGTGGGTTAATTTATGTGATAAGATCGTGATGGTTGCCTATTCAATTTGCTTTCGTGCAAGCTACATTTTTGGAGAATTGCGGTGATGGTGTTGCTGGTTAGATAGTTGAAGATGCTAATGAAGAAGAAGAAACCTCTTATATCCTTTACAAGTTTGTTGTGATTTCTAGTTTGATAAGAAGTGTTAATGTATAAAGGGTTTTCCTTTCGTTGTATTCTTTATATCAAATACAGGTTATAAGTTGGGGTCGTGGTTGGATGGACTGTTTTTGAAGATTTATTGAAGATCAAAGTTGAGCTCTTGAATGAACTTGTATTCCTTTTTTTTCCTGGGTCACGAGGACACTTCCTTATTAAGTGTGGGGATATGTTGAGTGTTGAAATGACCTATTTTTTGGCTGATTTTTGTTGTTTTTGAGAGCTGAATGGTTGATTTTATGAGATGATTGATTGGTTTGGAAGTGGTTTGAGAGTGTTTGTACATCTGCTTGGTTGAGGATTACGTATTGCTATGTTTATTAGTAGAGATGTGAAGTTCTGTTGTTGATGTTCTAATATGTTCTGTTTGGTCCTGATAGCTTCTGTTGAGCTTCTGTTTTGTTCTATTTTCTCTCTGTATGGAAGGATGGAGTATTGATTGATAGGGTTTGAGATTTTTTGAAAGCTTATTGAGTGATTTTTGATGGTTTGGAATGGTTTTGGTATGAGTTATGTGGTTCTGATGCTTTCTGTTGACCTTCTGTAACTCTCTGTTGAGCTTCTGTGAGCCTCTGTAGACCTTCTGTATGCCTCTGTATGTGTTCTGTTGGATGAGAGTGTAGTTTGGGAAAGTTTTGTAGCCTTGGAAAGAGGTGAATACAAGTGCAAAAGAGCTAAAAGAAGTCAAAGAAGTAGCTGTTGAAGACTCAAGTAAAGACTGGAGTGAAGTGACAGTGGTGAGCTATGAAGAGTCACTGTAGTGGCTCTGGTGCCTCTTCATATCAGACATACCTCTTGGGAGGTGCATCCACAACCTAAGAAAGATTATTTAGGGTTATTATGAGAGCATTGTAGTGAGGATATGATGTACTATTGATGGAGAGAGAGAGAGAGAGAGTCAGAGATAGTAAAATCTATGAAAACAATGTAATTGTATATGAGAGATTGAGAAAGAGAACTATGAAGACATTGAAGATGAATAATATGTGATTGATTTCCACTCAAAGATGGTGTATTCCTTTGTGTTATTTGTTCTATTGATGGATTTTGTGAAGATGTTAGAGAATATGGTTGATTCCATCAAATCCGTGGGAGATATCTACTATGATGCTGCGTGAAGAATTGTTGTTTTCTTTGTTTTGATGATCAAAAGAATGAAATAAAAGCTTGTTGATGTTACAAGATAGATTTTCTTGCAAGAGAATTCCCTTTTCCTTGGTGTTCCTCTTGGGGCTCCAGAAGTAGACCAAGAGGACCTAGAAAAAGAGGACCAAAAGATCAAAGTGGTTGACACTGAAGCTGCAAGCAAAGTAAAGAATAAGTACAAGATCAAGCTAGACTACATCAACAAGAAGACCTTCAATGAATTGAATATCTATGTCAATAGAAATGTAAAAATCTGCAAGGGCCTGATGGTCCTTGATCCAATTTTTTACTAGACTTTTTTAGGCTTGTAATGCTGCCTAGCCCTAATGCTTTTGAGATAAGCTTGTAAACTCCTCATATAGCCTTGTACTATAGCCTCTATATACTTTGTGAGGCCCCCGTTACAGCCTCTAGATGTCCATCATGTTTGTGGTACCCACACTTAGCCTTTTCTACGACAGTCTCTGGTGTTTTGCCATGTGTTTGGTGTGCCCACACTTTGCAGGTGTTGCTTTCACTAAAGCCTCACACACTTTGTACTTTCTGGTTGTGATTGAGGAGGGGTGTTGAGATATTTGCAATCACACCTACTATAGCCTCTTTGTATGAGGCAGTTCTGGGCTTAGGACATACATGCAAACTGAATCCCATATGCACAGAGAAGGAAACTACTACCCATCCAGCGACTATAAAGCATTGTACTTGACTACCACTTTTTCATACATATATGATGAATGCAATATCATGATGATTTCCTCTTTCAGTTAGTGTCTTGGTCATTGTCAGTCTTATACATAAGATTGTGTTTATGAGTCCAAGCTTCCATCTTGAAACATAATTCACTTGTGTAATAGGTCAAGTCTTTGTTTATGTCATCATGAGCTTAATCTTTACCTTCCATCTACCATAGCTCTTGCCATGCTCTAGATCTAGCGTCTTTCAACACTTTGCTCCCATTCAGCCCCAATTACAATGCCTCTAACAAACCTACATTTCAATCTAATGTGATGACTGCAAAAAAAATCATATGCACATGATTTGCAACTTTCATTTTAATAATCTTCCGAAAAGATTTGCAAAGCCTGAAAACCTCAATTACTAGCCTTCAACAATGCCATTTCTACCATTTAGACAGCTTCTTGGACAGAGTGTTCAAAGACTACCTCCTTTTAGAGCTTGTCTTCATATTTGGATAAGGGGGTAATTTTTTCCTTCAAACCCTTCCTTTGTGGATGCCAACAATCAGTTATGCAGCCTGTGAATTTGGTTCAGTGGGATCGCTATTCATCATGTCCCAACAATGATCAAATATATACTATGGGAAGGCATGGCGAGAAGTAATTGCTCGCTACAGAGTACTGGTCTCTGAATTTCCTTAAACACATGACCTCTTTTCTGATTCAACACTCCATAAATACCACATAATGCCTGCTCAGGAGCTTGAATTTCCACAATATACATTGGCTCCATAAGCCTTGGCTTTGCAGTTAGCTAGGCATCATACATAACATGATGGGCAGTGGGAATAATCAGGCCACTGTTGTTGTGAATCAAGTGGTTGAGAATGATTACCGTCCTTCCCTCTACTTAACTGATCAATAGCACTTTGGAATCAATCAAGATGGTTTTCTTTCTAACAAGTTTGAAACGTGATTGCTGGACTTGGATGTTATAGTCAGCCTGCACTCCACCAAAACTTGATGGCATCGTTTTAGTCTTTCAAACTCTCCTCATTGTCACAATCCACAAGATCTCCTAGTCAGCCTCCATCTACCCAAATCTTCTCAACCACATCAAGGGCTTGCTTGTTTATTCTCCACGAGGTTTGTCCCAATGTATTCAATGCCTCAAATACAAGCCCCAGTTTAGACTTGGGGTATCGTGCAATTGCAATTTGTTGATTCTTAGCTCCATGAGTGCACATTAGCTGACTTCGAAGAATTAAATACCCCCCTTTCTTGTATGATGTCCATTTGATAGGCTCGACCAACATTGGCATGTAAGTTTTTATATATATTTCATTGTAACGTATCCGCCCTTAATTATGTGACGGATAACGTTTTAGTAGTTGCCCAGAGTTTACCTTCCAGTTGTCGCCATCCATACTCTAACCAGAATGATCAGATTTTGTCCAGCTAGTTAACCCTAGGTCTACCCCTCAAGGGAAGTGTCCTACCATTATCCATGGAGGACCGACCTAAAGGTTCTTAATTGACCTAACAGTCACCTATCAACAACTAGCTCACATTCGGAGGTGTCCTTCGAGAGGCTTCTTGTTTAAAAGGAGCGACTGCCATTACCCTTGGGTCATGGAGTACAATGCTTTTTTCTAGTAGCAGACTAAGGATTTATGAAATCTCTCACAGTGCTCTGGCATAGCCGTCGTACCTTTTCCCTAAGATAATTTACAATTTGGGTTCTAAGACCAAACCCTAGGTAAGTTAGCGAATCGGCCCTTCCTAGAGTTTCTTTCTAGTGACTACCATTACCCTTGGTTCATAGAGTACAATATTTTTTTCCAGTAGCAGACTAAGGATTTATGAAATCTCTCACAGTGCTCTAGCATAGCCGCTATACCTTTCCCCTAAGATAATTTATAGTTCAAGTTTTGAGACCAAACCCTAGGTAAGTCAGCGAATTGGCCTTCCTAGAGTTTCTTCCTACCGTTTGTTTCTGGGAAAACCTCTTGACTAACCGAGGCCACCCTCCCATAGGACTTGATAGAGCATGATCTGTTTAGAACAAGGCCCCATCTTCCTACCAAGAAGTTTGTAGATCCCTCTACCCAAAGAGGTGCCTTGCTGATACACAAGGAAATGAAGATACAAGATGATTTGGAGAATGTGAGATTTCTAACTACCATATATTTTTATGCGACGAAACTTGACGGTAGGGTGTATAGGGTCCCCTGGAGTCCACCGATGAAATCTTGGCAAAAAATAATACACTCTCCTAAGTCTGGCGTCTAGGGCCACTTTCTGGGGTATCATTTTTTGCCAAGATTTCACCAGTGGACTACGAGGGACCCAACGCACCCTACCATCAAGTTTTGTCACTTTTTGATAACTCTAGGTTAGTTGCTAAATATATTATTTGATTTTTCTTTGTCATTCAAGACATACTGTATATAGATGAGTTTGCATCAAGGTAAGGAGGAGCTCGACATGCGCATCGACAAAAGGATTTAGCTCTGAAGGAGTACATTGGCAACCTTCTTGTAGACTTGGTGGTCTTCCATAAGAAGTGCTCACCACGAGGGCAAGAAATAATCATGAAAATTCAAGATTTTTTGGACCTTTTCGAGCGATACCTATGACATCTAGCTTGGAGAAGGTGGTGCTAATCAAGCGGTCAAAGCTTCTTTACTTGTTTGACCAAACGCGTGGTGGAGCAATGTGTATGCTTGCTACATTAGGTAACCTTGCTAAAGTGTCAGATCCGCTTCTCCTCGAGAAAGAGCTGAAGGGGGAGTGCATCATTTTTGAAGCAAAGAAGGAACTTATATTTTCATCGGAAGCTGGCCTCTTCTCTCCACCGATGAAAAAGCCAAGTAACAATTGAGAGTTCTTGTTAGCTATCGACTTTTGTATCTGCCATCACTATCAGTCATCGCATGTATTTTTCTTGATGAATATAAGATATTTTACTTTGTCTCTATAAATAAATATTTATTGAATAAATGTGTGGTTTGTATAAGTGTGACAATAATGTGTGGTACGTGAATGACACATTTGCATACGCTAACATAATCCAATTTAATTATGTTGACGCATAGTACTGCACTTGTGATTATGCATAAGCAATAACGTAACTCATATCCATACGTATTACTACTTTCGATGCATTTATACGTTTTAAAAAAATTAAGAGTCGTGCGTTTCAAGAAACAAAACAAAACAACTTTACTCGATTATTTGAATTCAGTACACATCACATGAGATATAATGTATATATAAATAAATATTTCAATGTGGCAGAGTATACAAAATGTTTTGGTCTTCCAAGATACTATGGTGCTATTACACTCATTACAAAACCTTGCATCATTAATCTCATAACCTATGGAGAAGATCCCTTGTTGTATTGAAGCTGAACGATAAAGTTCATGTCTTTATCTATGATTGTGACACGCTTTGTATGGATGGCCACTAGCTTTGTATCATCGAACAAGTCAATGAGAAATCCCTCTGCAGCTGTTTATAGGGCCTCCATAGCTGCAACATTCCACCTTCCTGTTGGTGGGCCATCCCACACGCATGCCCAACATCTTCCCATCCCTTTCAGCTCCAAGTCTTGCATGACTTCCTAAATAACCTTATGAAAAGATATTTTCGGGATGAGAAGCTCATATCTGCGTTGGATTCTCCTTATCTCCCGAAGGTGACAATGCTTGGTTTCCATCTCCTCTTCTTCTGTGGTGGTTATTGTGCTCTATGGGGAGCACCTTCTGCTCCACTAGAGGAGGCTCCACCTTGTGCTCTAGGTGATGGGCCTTGGCGTGAGGTCTTCTCAAGGCTAATGAAATGGTGACATGCTTGCTTGGTGCATGCCATGCAAGCTCGAGGAAGGCAAGATGGAGAAGAGATGGAGGTTGGGGGTGTGAGAATGGAGGAAGCAAAAGAAAGTAACATGTGAAAATGAGAAGATGAATGAACTTTTAACCCATTTAAACCCCAAAATTGGGTTAATGCAGCTTCATACGCACTATCCATCGTGTGATTGTAAATCCATAACCTTGTATCGGAATGTGGCGAAACTTCACACCGCATTTGTTAGGTGGCCAAGAGCCCAAAATTTATTTTTTTGGAAACAAAAATACATGCAAACCCCTCGTCCGAAGCCTGGAGTCTAGAACCACTTTGTGAGGTGGCCAAGAGCCTTTTTTTTGTGAAAAAAAAAATGCATGCAGACCCATGGTTTGAAGTCTGGCATTTGGAGTCACTTTACCACCCCTAGTCCGAAGTCTGGCGTCTGGAGCCACTTTGCCATCCCTAATGACATCTAAAGCCCTGTTTAGTATTTTAAAAATTATCCCACACCAAAATTATGGATGGATTGATAATCTAGAAATCAACATCGTGACTATTGGCCCTTAGAAACTTCGTACCACATAGACTGTACAAAGGCATCAAGAGTAAAGTCTATAATAAGAAATTGCAAATTTTTACATGTTTTTTCTATTGAAATTGACAGTGCTAGCAAAAACTATAAGTAATAATTGAAAATACAGCGAAGATGCACAATCAAAGTTGAGAGTGAAGGACAAGAGTAAACATTTAATTCATATTTTAAGGACGCGTACAATAGTTTTGCACTAGGATATAGTCATATGTCCAATGCACAACGAGAACACTATGCCAAAAGAGATAACATTAAAAAAAGTGTTCATTCCATTGGAACGAATGCATCCTTCACCGCTTGAAGATTTCTTACAAGTTAGAAGTCCTTGGGAGTTATAGTGACGCACTTTGCATGCATTACACAACGTTAAGCAACAATCATCAAGTCAACTAAAAAGGCCTTTGTAGCACACTGTAGAGCATGAATACATTCTTTTATGAAGTGATCAGGTCTATCCTCACCTTATGCTAAAAACCATCTCCTACTTTATATGTAGTAGAGGTCTTGCACAATCTTGCGAACAAGTCTCGAGAAGCTCGCCTTCAAAATGATGAGATCAAAAGAGCATTGATACCTCCTAATTTCTCTCAGGGCCACTGTACCTAGCTTCCACTTGCGTTTCTTGTGGGGATGCTGAGGAGGACCCTTGTGAAGGCGGCTTGAGGAAGCTATGTTAGGTTGAGAAGGGGGTGCATCGGAGCTAATAGATGCTCCAAGGGGCTGAACATGATATGGGGCTCTGAGCGGAAGCTTATTTGCAACTCAGACCTAGCCATTTTTTATGCATAAGAGATGTGAGAACTCAATGAATAAGATAGAAAGTGAAACCCTCTTTTATATAACCCTAAACTGTAAGACTCATTCACATAGATGCACACTCTCTCTTTCTCTCTAAAGCTATGAATTGCATTTACACTGAACAAATTTTTCATCTTACTATCTTAGCTCTCTTCGAACCCATTTGCTACCTTGTCAAAGCCTTGTTTCTAGCCAGTTGGCATGGTTTTCTTTGGCACTTGAGGCTTGATAATGCACTCTTTTAGTGAACACGACATGATTCCATCATGTTTGAAGCCAATTTATTAGCACTTTCATTTGCTCTCTTTTACGAGAGTTTAGCTTCATCCGCTACTATGCTCCTATACCACCAAGATAGGAATTGGATCATTGGATTGCTACCATTCACCCCTCCACCATGATCAGTTTTTCTTTGGTATGCACCACAGGCTATCAAATGTGAATTTTCCATCCCTTGTGTGGACCAATTTCCGATGCTTCCCTTTTCTACAAAGTGGCCCATGTGCCTCAAGGATATGCTACAAAGACGCATATCACACAGGAGTAGAACTATACTCAATAGTGTATACCATTCATACAATTTTAAAATATTAACTTAGGACGCACCATGTAATGTGTGATAGAGCTTTTTCCCCATGCTTCCACCATGTTTTCGTAGAAGCTATGCATAAAATTGATAAATTCTTGCTTATCTTCATTGTTAAACACCATCTTGCGAAGTAAGGGAGACTTATCCAAACCTTAGCTTTGGCCAACCTTGTTTTTCCTTCATTACTTTGATCAGGAACTGCAAAATGTAACTTTTTCCACCCATTGTCCTACGGCCTATGAACCATGACATTCCCTTCCTCATTGATGGGTGCTGAGAGAAACTTCCTAGCCTTTGCTCCCCGAAAGCAAGGCTTTTTTGGCAAGTTATAATATTTTTTTGATCTCTTCTTATCTTTTTCAATCATCACTTGATGCTTGTATAGCCCAATTTCTAATAGCACTCACTCCACATTCCTACACGTTGCAATGGCTTCTTTTTCTAGTTGCATCCTATAAGCAAAGAAAATGTATTCATATAAAAGTTTCTCTATGATTCTGACAAAAGCATGCAATGAACAAATGTGAATACAATCCAATGGAATATTGAAGATGGGCTTCCAAGTGGAATCTTCTCTATTGTGGGTCGGTGCAGCACTTGTCACCCTTTGCCAATTCTTCTTTTCGTCCTTTTCTTCCAGCCTCTCTATCAAGCAATATAGGCATGGATTCTTTGTATTTGCACCATTGGAGATTCTACACATGCATTTTAAAGTTTTCAAGTCTCCTACAAGATGCCATTCAACCAAGTATTGACCATACCCTTCAACCGAGAGCATCTCACCATGTTCCTGACGATCGATGATCCTTGGAATGCTTGTGTGCATAAAGAACAGCTACAGCATCTCAAATTTTTCCTTAGGAACTTCAAATGTAGCGAGCCACCACACATGGTGCTCGGATTAAATACTAAAGTTTTCTAGGTTATTCTTGTTGAATTGTAAAGCTCTATTCATCACAGTTACACTAAATCTTTTAAGATTTACTTCTTTGATAACCTCACTTTCATTTAATTTTATTACAAATTACAATTTACCATTACATTCCTCAGCAGATATATTGTAGTACATTACCATTGTCGACTGCACCTTGTACAAATCTAAATAGTAATTGTTGAGTTCTGTGAACTTCACCTCATATGCATTTTTAGTCCCAACCTTCAATGTTTCCACGCATTGAACATGCATGGGATCTCCTATCAGCTCCAAAACCTTTGTATTAAGTTGTTGTCAGGCCTCTATGAACTTTGAAGTTTGAGGAAGAGGCACAATTCTATTTCTCTTGAGCACATGACTAAACCCATCTTTCACACCTTTGAATATCTTTGAGTAAGTCATTATGCTAATATCGGCCCTGTCACAAATGGATTGTGCATCCATAGCTGAGAAATCATTTGACACATCTTTTAATGTGCACTCAATCACCTTTTCCTTCATAGCCTTAAACTTAGGATTACTCAAAGTGTTTTCCAATGTACTTGCCTTCAACAATCTACTAATACATGATCCAACCTCACCCTCACCTAGGTTCTCATTCTAAGCTACCTTACATGCTTTGATATGTCACATCCACTAGCTACTATTCACAATTAACTCATTGATTGGCTTCTTCTTTTGTTTGCCCTCCTGTGTTAGCTTGTTGTTGATATTTCTTAGGTCGTCCAATTGTGCCTTTCCCTCCTCATATGAGATACCAATGTCATGGATAGTGTCATGCATTGAAATAATTTGATTAATTTGTTGAATTATAGTGTCATTCAGCTGTACCACTTGTCCTATGAGCTATTGTATGTGAAGTTGATGTACAACGGTCACATCATGATAATTTTTTATGGTTGCTTGGCAAGTTGTAAATACTTTGAATGCCTGATCATTGAGTCACCTAGTGTAACCGAGCAACCCATTTTCACCCTCGCACACATACTTTAGCAAATTTGTGATTCCTAAGAAAGTTGGAGGTCTATTGTTTAAGGGGTCAATTTGGTAGATTCCCCCATTAACCCACAAGTCCATATGTTTCAATCCCATTTGCCTGCAACTCTACAAAACATGAGGGTTAATGTTGGTACGCCAAGTTCTTTTGAATAATGGAGCGTATTCAGTCTCTACCTCAATATGCAGCTCCTTATTTTCTGTATTCATTTTACTATTAATAGAAACAATGAGCCTACTTGGTTATCACATGAGGTAGAATGGAGATGCACAAAGAGGCACACAAAGGTGCAAAGGGAAAGGAGGGTGTAAGTAATTCACTGTGTTAATAAAGGTTGCATAAACACAGAGAAGATGTCATAATAGAGCCATGAGAGAGTATAGATATGGGAAAATAGCTCAAAGGGTAGGGATGTCCAAGACTTTTCGTATTTTAGACATTTCTAATTTATCTCCAAAAACATTTCCAAAAAACACGGAATTTGACTAGTTGGTTTGTTTTTTTACCAAAAGCTAGAATATAAAAAATCCCCAAAATATCTTAAAAGGAACTTCTGAAATTTCATTTTCCTTGTTCTCGATTAAAAAATCAATTACCTCGTATCTACTAATCATTTTGCATTGAAAACAAAGCACTATACTCCCGTAACCAACTCCTTTTTTAATATAAAATTTGATTGAAAAAGACTTCTTGAATGAGGAGAGAGAGAAGGAATCTGAGTATATCTTTGTAGATAATATAAAAAAGGCAAAACGAGATTGCAAAAGTGGAGAGAAAACAGAATTATTTTACTATTTTTCTCTCCTCCTTTCCTTGTTTTAAGGAGGAGAGAGGGGGGGCTAAAAGGCCCATTTGTGAGTTCATTTTTTTCCTAATGACAATTGTATGTTGTTTTCTTTGCAGCACTTCATCACAAAACGCAATCCCACCATCTTGGAGACTCAATATGTAGAGAGAAACGGTCTCACTGCACTCATCGATAGACTATAGGCATGCAACGGCCCAGTAAGTCAATCATCTTTCTTGTCCATAGTTACTTTTTTTTTAAAAAGGCATTATGTATGGTGGATTGATGTGTAGTTATTTATTTTATAGAGTCCGTTCAATGCTTCTTTGTGTCATCTGGACGAGCTTTCTAATGGCGAGGATCTGTGGTAGCCTCGTGCTTAGATTCATGGAGCGCACATCCTCTTCTTTTTTGGTCATGTGATTTGTGCATGCATTTTCCATGTACTATTCCTTAGATGTACTTATCATCCTTTGTATAAAATCGTATCTTGCGATAATTACAGATAGAATTTCGTGTTTGTTTTGGCTCTCCTCTCTCTCCATGGTTCCATGTAATGTCATGAGTTTCATCAGCGGTCTTGTACTTATTCTATGAAACATTAGTCTTGTGGGTTCAAGTAGATTCTGCGCTTGTCTTGACGACCATTGCATACCCAATATGTAATTCATTTATAGAATATTATATAGCACATTGTGCTACCCTGCCAACCATCATGGCTATTAGCGTCGCTAATTTCTCTACACGTGTGTGTCGCCATTGCCGTCGCTATCCATGTTGCAAACGGTTGCTATATATGTCGCTATTTGTGTCGCAAATGCAACTCAAATAGCGACTCAAATAGCGATGCAAATAGCGACGATTTCTATGATGGTTTTATGGAGATGCTTATACCAATACTTTTAGCAATGATAGATGATAGGGACAATTTTTTTTTATAAACGTTTGTGTCACTTTGAATGTCAGTATGAGGCTTGTATCTTGTAGTGCAGTGTCATCCCTAAAGAGAGAGGAGACAACTACAAAACAAAAGAAGAGAACATGTGAGGAGAAGTAGAAGGAGAGAAGCATGAAAGGATTCTTCTTCAAGCTTTGAGGTAAGTGCATTCTCTCTTCTCTTTTTTCTTCACTTCTCTCTTTTTTTTTAATGGGGAGAGAGGGAGAGGGAGAGGGAGAGGGAGAGGGAGAGAGAGATGAAGAGAGAAAGGGAGGGAGAGATAAAGTAATAAAGAGAGGATGGAGAGAAAAATGGAGAGAGCATTACAAAGAGGGAGGAAGAGGGAGAGAAAAAGAAAGAAAATAAGAGAAAATAGAGCGAGAGAGAGAGAGAGAGAGAGAGAGAGAGAGAGAGAATTAGATGGAGGGAGAGGGTGATAGAAAAATAAAGAGAAGAAAAAATAGAGAAAGGGAGAGAGAGAGGGGGGGAAGGGGAGGGAGGGAGGGAGGGAGGGAGGGAAAGAGGGAGAGAAATAAATACAAGGAGATGGAGGGAGAAAGAGAAGTGCAAAGAAGAAGGAGGGAACCCATGAAGGAAAAAAAGAAGAAAGAGAAAGTGTGACAGGATTCTTCTTCAAGCTTTGAGGTAAATGCATTCTCTCTTCTCTCTTTGTTTTTCTTTTTTCTTCGCTTCTCTCTTTCTTTTTGTTTATGAAGATATGCATGGAGAGAGTGTGTGTGTGAAATAGAGAGAGAGAGAGAGATAGAGAGAGAGGTAGAAATAAATAAAGGGCAAGGAGAGAGAGAGGGAGAGATAAAAGAAAATGAGAAATGTATTTCATCTATGTTTTAATAGAGTAGAATGCTCTTGCCATGTATGTATCCACCAAGGAAAAAGGTAGATACCAAGGGACCTTTTCTCACTATCAAAGATCCCAAAGGGGTGCGACCAACAACCCAAGGTGGACTTTTCCCTCCCCTGGTGATTTGGAGCCCATCCCACTAGCAAATCCCTCACACACAAGTACCATGAGTGGAGAAATTGAAGACTTGAAGTTTTCAAGCAAAGTGCATTCAAATAAGACTGATCTTATTTTAGGGATTACATATTGTTGTTCCTAGGTTCTTTTGGCCTTTATTATTATTATTAGTGGCATATATGTTATTATAGAGAAATAGGATACTAGGGATCATTTTGGTAGCATTATTCACTTTTTATTACAGATACTATAGGGTATTTCAGAGTTTGATGGCATTATTCAGTTTTTGTTACAAATGCCCAAATTCTCCCCCAAAAAGACTTGAACAAGTTTAGAATAAGCTAGAGTGAGTAGAAGATTAATGGGGCTTATGCATACCTTAGGGTTTGACTACCATGAAAGCTTGAAGGGAAGCTCTTCTTCTCGGGCCTAAGCAAGTGATGAAAAAGCTCCTTAAGTAATACTTTTTTGAATTGATCATATCTAGCTTTTGCAATCAATGGATTTCTTGTTTTTAGAGAATTGTGATGCACAATTTTTGGACGTTAGGTGTATATTACATTGGTAATGTCAGAGAGAGAACTAGGGAGAGAAGAAGAGGAGAGAGAAAGATTGCAGAGGAGAGAGAAAGACTGTAGGAAGAGAGAGAAATAGAGTGACGAGGAGAGAGAAAGACTAGAATTGGAGAGAGAAAGACAGGAAAGATGAAGAAGCCATGGAAGCTTGGAGCAAGAAGGGAGAGAAAGATTGTAATTATATTGATATGTCAAAAAGATGTGAAAAATTACAACTTATCTCCTTATATACCAATGTCAGTGTGACATAGCATATTATCAACATTTAAACTATTTCCAATTTCTTACAATCCATCCCTTCCCAAAAGTTTTTGTCCTCAAAAACAAACCTAAAAGACTAGAAAAGGATAGATGAAATAGAGTACTACTCTGATACAAGGGCTACAAAAATAGGAAAAGCACTAGTTTGTACTAAGTAATGGAGAGGATCGTAAGTGGGAAATGAAGGTGCAAAATCTTGCTCAAAACCTCCTGGATCAAAAGGTATTCCATCATAATGATTGTCCAAGAGAATAGAATGCCTCTCAACCACATACTCCAATCCACCCGGATCAAATGGATACGATGAAGTATCCCCATAATCAAATCCATGATCACATCCAAAATCCCCTGGATCATAGGGAAGCGCAATGCCACCTTCATATTCATGTATGCCCAAATCATATATTATATCATCATCAAACATGTGCCGGTCATCATAACCATGATCAAGGTACTCATTATCAAATGCATTCAATGGCTGTTGTAGACCTTGATTAAGTGTAAACTGATGCCCAAAAATATCATCATGAGATTTCTCTAAGAGTCTAAAACCTTCAACATGACCATCTACATCTGCAAGTGTTTCATGTGATTCATCAACGAAGATACCATCAGCTTGTACATCTTGCTCTTCATTGTTCACTTCTTGTACATCTTCTTGGACTCGTACATCTTCTTGGTCTTCTTCTTGCTCATCCTCTTGTTGATCATGTTGTTCATTATCCAAATCTTGTTGTTGAAGAAATGGATGCTCATAAGCATAAGCATGTGGACCATAGTAACCATTCTGCTGCCAAGGTTCAATGGAATGATACTCTGCATTATGATATGGTACATCATATTTATAAGCATTAACATGCTGTCCAGATGTACTTGCATACTACTCATATTCATTTGCATATTGTTGCTGTTCATATTCATAAGATGCATGTAGATCATAATGTGTACCATCAGCATATACATGTTGTCCATAAGCATAAGCATTTGATTCAGGTATACCATCAGCATATTGATGCTGGCCATGAGCATAACCATTTTTTGGAATGCCTCTTCTTCCAATGGTCCCATCTCCATGACCATTTTGGTTGGATGGCTGAAGTGGGACTGAAAGGTCACTATTTGAACAGGCCTTCTCACTAACTTCTTTTGATGCCGCTTGCAATTGTAAAAGTTTAGAGATTTGTGCCATGAGTAAGTCGTTGGATATTACCAACCTATCAATGGAAGCCTTGGTCTGATCAGTAGATTAAACCATCTGATCCATTCTTGACAGGATGGCCTCATGTCATTCCCTATGTCTCAACTCATGGGCACACAAAGTATCAGTGAGTATACTGATTTGCATCCCCAAAGCCTATATATCCTCAGATGGTGGTTGGTTCATGGATGTTTTCCACAAGAGAGCTAAAACATGTTGATCAGAATTCTACAAGTTCTACAGGTTCAGTGATTGAAGAATAGGACTCTGTTAATGAGGCTTTGGTTGCTGCTCAAGCATGTCAGGTCTATTGAGTTGGCGTCTGTTACAGCTCGTAGCAAAATGTTGGAAGAGCTAGATGAATTGAAAGTTAAGCAGACATATGCTGCAGAAAATGAATTCTCTTCAGGATGTCTGTTGCCACACTTAAATCTCCGAACTCTGCGTATCAGAAACCGAATGACAAAAGGTGAGTTGCAAAGCAAGCTTTCTGAGATAGGAAAACCAGCTCTCTCTGGATAGGCCTGTGGTACAATGCAGTCAGAGCCTTCTGAAGGCACTTCCGCTAGCTTCAAATGCTTCTATCCACTCAAATGGTTCAGCAGTTGTCAAAAACCAGCATCTTCTTCTGGTAAATGCCTGGAGCTGAATAAATTTTCTGATTCTGGTGGCCTGGTTAGTCTGTCGTGGAAAGGTAAAGCCAAAGATGGTTCTGGTGCCAGCCTCGCCAAAGTCACTGGCAAGATGGAGCTCCCATATATTGCAGATGAAAATGCCGATGAAGACCCTGAACTCAAGGTCTCTATCTTGGATGAAGGTCCTGTGGGAAAGAGGTTACGTGAAGCCTGGATGAAGGTCCTGTGGGGAAGAGGTTACGTGAAGCCTTCTTGGCACAAGGAAAGCCTCTAGTCCTTGAGAGAATTCGTCAGTTTGTCAGTGAAATGCAAGCAGGCGGCCTGGCTAAAGATGAATTAAAGGGTAAATCTGAAGTGCCCTCTCTGTTTTGCGATGATTTGCAGGTTACGTGAACGGTTTTGATTGATGATGTACACAGCTATCAGGTGGGTGATTATGTTGGATTTACACTCCTGAATCGAGCAAAAGGCTCCATAATCCCTTTTGAAAAGAACAATCCTATCATTGGCACCCTACCATACAGCAACGATGGACAATGCAAGTTCACTCTAACTTCAGAAACAGAAATGACAGCAATCAAAGCTATTGCAGAACTTTCAAGTTGGGCGGAAAAGGTGCAGAAGGAATCGAGAATCAAATACAGTATCTCGAATCCTAGCTCGAGAGATATTCTTCCACAATTGCAATTCTTGCACAAAGGCTTGAAGCTTGTGAGTGCGAGAACCGACGCGGCTGGACTGATTATGTTGAGTTTAGGGAAATTTTAGGATCATCGTCGATAGCCCTGAGAAGTGATTTCACAAGTTACTCTGGCCCATTGGTTACTTGCAGGCCATCATTGACAGCTGCAACAAGACCGTTGTTGTCAGGAAAAGCATTATGAAGCACGGCATCACGCAAATGGCCATGATCTTAGGCGGAGGAATGACGGCCTGGACCAATAAGGAAACGGAATTGAAGAATTCCTTGGAGAACTATGCCTGGCTGAGGCGGATGAGTTAGCAGACAAATCCAGCAGTATATTGAGTTGATTGAGATTTGCAAGGGAGGATGGCCTCCGGACAAGAGATTGTTCTACAAGGAAAGCTTATTCAAGGAAATGAGCTGGAACAAAGGAGCGGGAACCAATCCTGACAGGTATTTATGGGATAAATCAAGCTCCGAAGGGATGTGTAACCAGCCAACTGAGAAGGGAGATCCATGCTTGTACCAGCTCTGTTTTCCATGTCGTCTCCTTTGCATCAATAGAGTTTTTCAAGATGAGTCCAGCTAGCCTGCGGCACTCTGGAGGTTTCTCATTGTTTGCAAGCTCATGTGCAAGAGACAAAAGGAACACTGGCAGATTCTGTTCTTGAAATTGCTTCAAGTTATCTTCAGCAAGCTTGTGAACAGATCCATCAAGTGACTGAGCATTGAGAAGAATTTGTGTAACCTCCATTGCGGGATGTCCAAATTAATGACAATTTTGCCAAACTCTCTGAGGCTCATTATGTTGCAGAGTAGAAGGCCAGAGAAGCAGTGGAGATGACTACAAAAACAGGATTCTGATTACGTATTGCCATTGGTCTGGATGCAGGTCTGATCAGCCTTGATGAAGGCTTGAATCCATCATGCCTTTGCATGAAAGCCTGATGGAGGTCAGAGATTGGAGGCTGATCTTGGCAGCAGTTGCAGCTGGGACTTGCATCTCTCTTACAGTTTACTGTGTCTACACCTTCAAATGCACAAGCTTCTGCAGGTAGAGGTCAGCATGTTGCAGGACCACAAAGTTTGCCCACTGCCCCAAGCTCCTCTGCAAGGGAGGCAGAAGTCAAGAGCGTGGGAGGACTCTTTCACAGCTTCGAAGTCCGCTATGGAAAGGACGAAGTACAAGCCGAGGTTGAAGTGAAAGAAGCAGTCGGAGGACTCTTTCACAGCCGGATCTCTTACCGATGTTCCTAGATTCTCATTCTTTCAATGACTTGGACTTTCAAGGCCCCTACTAAGGTTGGCTAGAAGTAATGCCTTCAAAGCAATAGCAGACATTGCTGAAATGAGCCTGATATTAATCGAACTTGGCGCTGAATGCCTGCTGTGAACAAAAGTTTTCACTTCCAACAAGTATGGCTAGCAAGTTGTCCCCTGCTACTCCCCGACCTAAGCTCCAGAGGGGTCCAGGCTTGGAGGTAGACAGAACCACCCCTCCTGCAGCTAAGACAGGTACCAGTATCTTTGGAGAAAACAGTCCAAAGACAGAACCACCCCTCCTGCAGCTAAGACAGGTACCAGTATCTTTGGAGAAAACAGTCCAAAGGCAGGAGCGGAGAGGAGGTCTCTCAGGCCAATTTGTTGCCAAATGCAAGCAGCTGAAGTCCTTGCTTTCCAAGCTTTACATCTATAGCAAAATGCAGAACGAACTAATTGCAAGCCTCTCCAAGTCAAGATCTCCTGCTTCTAGATGTCACACGCTTGAAAGACTCCAAGAAAGCTACAATGGTCTGTGTGGTCTTCATGAAAGCTGCCATTAATGCTCCTGCATGCAGTCCTTGTGGTCAGGAGGTGTAAACTCCCAAGAAATGTGCCATTAATGCTTCTGCATGCAATCCTTGTGGTCAGGAGGTGTAAACTCCCAAGAAAGCTGCCATTAATGCTTCTGCATGCAGTCCTCGTGGTCCAGAGATGCTTTGGAAACTCCCCTACTGCTCCCGTACTTGTGTACTTTCAATTTTGCATAAAATTTGGTGACGTCCAGCCATTTAAGCCTTTATCCGCCATATCTAACCTTGAATATCTCCAGATGTAGTCACTTGCTAACTGTAGTTGTCCTGCAGCACTCCACTAGTCACTGTCTTGTACCATTTTTGTCTGAAATTGGTTTTGAAATAGGAAAATAGGAGTGAAAATGGAAGAAAATAATGGATCAAAGACTGAAGCTCTGATACCACTTGTCAGAGAGAGAACTAGGGAGAGAAGAAGAGGAGAGAGAAAGACTGCAGAGGAGAGAGAAAGACTGCAGGAAGAGAGAGAAAGACTAGAATTGGAGAGAGAAAGACAGGAAAGATGAAGAAGCCATGGAAGCTTGGAGCAAGAAGGGAGAGAAAGATTGTAATTGTATTGATATGTCAAAAAGATGTGAAAAATTACAACTTATCTCCTTATATACCAATGCCAGTGTGACATAGCATATTATCAACATTTAAACTATTTCCAATTTCTTACAGGTAAATGAATTATGCAAGAATATTCAGTGCATATAGCAAGAAATGTGGTAGGGTTACATGTCCATGCCACCTATTCTCTTTTTCACTCTATAACCTTCGCTATTTGCGTTGAAAATTTACTCTATAATTGTCACTATTAGTATCACTAATTAGAATTAGTGATGCAAATACAATGTTAATAGCAACGGATTTATCACGTCACTAATAGTGACGCGAATAATGATGATGGAGGTAATTTTTTCCATGAATAATTGCATCGCTTTAAACATCAGTATTGGGTCTATATGTTGTAGTGATGAGTGTTGAGGAGTTGTGGAGCTTTTTATGTTGTGATGTTGGATATTGCATTATCTTGGCTTAATCAACTAGCAATGGGTGATTCCTCCTTTATGACTAGCTTATTCATGAGAGGATGCTTTCAGAATTAATCATGAATTCAATGTTTTGTACATTAGCAAGTATTATTAATGAAATTGCGGCCATGTAAGTCAAGTCATGCAAGGATTTGCATACACCTCATCTGTCCTTGATAAGAGTCATTATTTTGGCACCTATTTTGGAGATCGATATGTGCATTAGGTACCTTCTTTTATCAAACTCACTTGTTTATTTTGCCTTTAGTTGCATTGTCTACACTATTTCATTGACATTCGTGCAAGTATCTGTGTATAAAATAAGTAATTAAGAAAAGGTCTTGAGATTGGCATATGTTTCTCAAATTGATGTGTTATTTTTGGATAGTGATTGCAAATATATTCATACTCATCCCTTGTCACTAGTTGGTACAGAAGTTGTCACATTCTTCCAACAAACAACCAAGATAAAATTGCATTGTGACACATGGTAATATTTCAATTTTTTTCAATATCTTTGTAGCATTCCATTATAGAACATTTATTACCTCGAGCCTTTTCTTCAGCTAAGTCCATATGACATTTTACTGTCTACTTGGATCTCAAGTTTGCAAGAGGGTTTTAGTTGACTGGAACATGACTGACCCAATGAATGGTAGTTAGTACCTTCAACTTCAATGTTGTAGCTTGATTTGTTGAACTACTCGGGATTTGATTTAGGATAGAGTTCAATGTTTTTTGTCACAATCGAGAAGTGTAATAGTTGGGTTTCCACTTTGGTATTGGAAGTAGTAGCTACTAAATTAGTGGATTTTCTTGTGGGGGAATTGAGGACAATTGTGTAGCTAGATCCTTAGATAATTTGGAAATATTCTTGGTCTTGCTAGGTTTATAAGCACTATCAATGGGACAATTCTAGTTTGTTGGCATTGGAAGTAGTAGCTACTGAATTAGTGGGTTTGCTTATGGGGGCAATTGATGACAATTGTGTAGCTAGATCCTTGGATAATTTGGAAATATTATTGGTCTTTTTATTGTTTTTTTTGCATTTCTATTTCAATGAGGATAGTTTTGATTTAGGAGAATTCAATATTTTAGCTGAAGTAGAGGTTGTGGTTAGCTCTTTCTTTCCTACCTTTGATGTTCCTTCTATCTCCTTATCTTCTTGATTAGAGTGAGCAAATGTGCTAGGACCTTTTTTTTCTATATCTTGAGAATACGGCTTCTCATAGGTTCTAGGCATAGCATGGGCATCACTCTTAGCAATAGTTTTGGAAGCATTCTTTGTTTTTTCTAGCGGGATATTCTATTTAGATTAAGCAATTCTAGTAGGTAGCTCTGTTCAAGTCTCATTCAAGTTCCTACTCCTTAGGAAATGAGATGGCTTCAACTCTATGATGAGGCTCAATTACTATTGGAGGCTTCCTTGGTTGCTATTCAACAACACAAGGTGGCTTGGTGGTCTTCTTTTCAGGATTCTATCGAGGGGGTGGAATTATGGGTTCTAAATTGGCAAAGGCAATGGCGGGGAGAGTTTAGGCAACCAAATCCATTAATTTCTTGCATAATACCCTAAAGCACCTAGCAATACTTTGGGGATCCATCACGACATTGTGCTAACTCTCCACTGATGTTTGTGATGATATTCCCAAGGGCTTCACTTTTTTTAGGTGGATAATTTTTTAGTAACATTTGAATAGTGGCTTGAAACTTCATTCTATTTCTTTCATAGTATGTGGCCTTTCAATGTCATGTATGGATAGAAAAGTATTGGGTGACCTTCTTGGGGATTTAAGGGGCACTTTCTTGGTCTAACTTGGACATTGATGATGTATCGCTTATGGTGATTTATTTCTTCATACTAAGTTTAACCCTTTAGAATTCTCCTTTTCTTTCACTTTGACCATAGCTCTAGCTCTTTGTTGACTTAGTTGAAATATAATATTTTCTTGGTGTATGAGAACCCCTTCAAGCTTCAAAAGGGCCCAATCTCAGGAGGATCGACTAGCCATCTGACTACAGTACAAAAAGCCATAGCATAACTTAGAGCTCAAGAATACATATAGAGACATCATAAACACAACTAATTTTGACAATGTAGACAGAGACATGATAGGTAAAGCAGCCTCAATTAGAATGGCAATGACTCATGGGTACTACTTTAAGGACACCCATCCACAGAGAACCTCCAAATGTGAGGACTATGTGCAAAGGTTAGTAGGCATGCTATAGAAGGTCAAATGATTATTGAGTGGAAGGGTATTTATGATTTTCAATGGTTTTTTAAATAACCCAACATATGGTAAAATAATGGTTTTAATATTCTTGTTATACGAAACTATTAAACATTATATGGTATTTTCACATTGATAGTGACAAGTTTGGAAAGTTTTAGCTACTATTTTGAATTAGTATTGTTAATACAGGCTTGTTAAAATTTTGTAGATGTCAATTTCAATAATAATAATAATAATCCATTAGTATCAATGACAAGTTTAATATTGGGCTATTATGTAGTGTTCATGATATGGAAAAAACCTTAGATAGTGAAGATCTCCTATATTTGTTGTTTTAGACTAAAGAATATTTGGTTTAATTTTGATAGTGTTGTGAGGTATGCAATTTTTTACACTTAAACTAGTATGCATCATAAAACTAAAATAAGTGTCCAAATATTCTTTGTTTACAATATTGTTGTTGAGGCAATCCTTGTTTGTGAAGGCCTCTCATGTTTCCTAAGTAAGTTTCTAAAAGGACACATAAAGAGAAATCAAGTCTTGGAGGGGCTTCCTTTGTGGAGATTTTATTGAGACATCATTTGTATACTGTAGTACCAACAACTTTCCCAAATGTCACTACCAAATATTGCAATCTTGGTAACTAAACCACAAAAGCAAGTCATTAAGTTTCTCAATCGGTCCAACTTATGAGTGCCATTAGGTACAAGCTAATTAACATCTTTGATCACTATAATATATGAATCCATTGAGGTAATTGGCTTGTACTTGGTTAGGGTCTACCAAGGCTTTGAGAACATTGGCCTCTTTGATTGGTCCCTCAAGCACTTTCTAGTTTAAATATCATAATAATATTTATGAAATTACAAACAATGACAATACATGCAACATTGATATATATATATATATATCACTCATTTGAATATTTTCTATTAGTCTATTTGAGCAAAGCTTCAAAGACATTGAAAATGATGCTAATGAAGAATGCGTGGCTTTAAGTATATAGGAAGTCCTTTTTCAGGGCATGGCATTGGATCCACAAGTATCTTCTCAAGTGGATCTATAAGGCTCCATGTAAAACGATTGACAAGGTGGTGAAGAAAAATCAAGATCTCCATCCGCACAAATTCGTTGCCTGGACACATCCTTGGGCCACCTCCAAATGGCACGAATGTGTAGGGGGTTGGCCCTACTCCATCAAAGCGTGATGGATCAAATTTAGAAGGATTTGGAAAGTACTTTGGATCTCGATGAGTGGAGTTGGCCGACCAATAGATCTACACCCCATAACCACAAGAACATCTTAGTTAACATGTTTTACATAATGCCAAAATTTTATTGATTTGTTAAAGTATTTCAAATTTTCATTTCTCACCAATCAATTATAAAGTACCTTCAACAATAGTATCTATTTGTAAAAAGCTCCGGAATCAAAACAATCTACACTAATCTATATTATTATATTATAGTACAATTTTAAGGTATTTTAAAATATCAAAACAACAAAAATCTTTAGCAAACACCAAGCTATCTCCTATAATTCTCTATCGCCTAAATATAGAGGTGGCACATGGTGTTGGCATACTATAAACATTTTCTCTCCCCCATTTTATTTTTACTCTTTAAATCTTTAAAAAATGCATAGCTCTCCCCCATCTCTCTCATCTAAATCATTAAATGTGACACATGGCATTGTCATAATGAACAAAAATAGTACATGTTTTAGCCATTAATCCTTCTCTCTCCAAAAAGCAACTTCTGGGCCGATCTTCACTAGTGGCAAGGGAGCTAGTGAATCAATGTTCACAAAAAACCATCCATTAGTGATTTTTTCATATAAGATTTCTTTAAAATTGTTAAAATTAAATGTTGTATTTATGTGAACTAGCTTTTTGGCAGTTTAGTTGTAAAACTAGCTGTCCCCCCCCCCCCCCCCCCCAAAAAAAAAACTAGCTAGGATTCAAACTCTTCCTTTTCTCTATTGGATGGGAAAAGAGTCATTCAAGAGTATTACATAAGCTACAAAAACAAGTGAAGATGTCCAGTTACTACATGGTATTCTAGCATGGTATTCTAGTAACTAAAGAAGAACAACACTAGTAGCAATACTACTCATGCATTAAGACGTTGTGATAGTAATAAGGAGGGTTCAAACTCTTCCTTTTCTCTATTGGATCGGAAAAGAGTCATTCAAGAGTATTACATGAGCTACAAAAACAAGTGAAGATGTCCAATTACTACATGGTATTCTAGTAACTAAAGAAGAACAACACTAGCAGCAATACTACTCATACATTAAGACGTTGTGATAGTAATGAGGATATAATAAGAAGAAGCAATGATATTGAGATGGAGATTGATATGCAGTTGGGTAGGTGGGTGGGTGATTTAAAGAAAATCTCTCTCTCTCTCTCTCTCTCTCTCTCTCTCTCTCTCTCTCTCTCTCTCTCTCGTGTGTGTGTGTGTGTGTGTGTGTGTGTGTGTGTGTGTGTGTGTGTGTGTGTGTGTGGAAAGGGATGTATCTATAACAAATCATCTATATAACATGCATTCAAAAGGTATTAAGAAATACACTTTCTTTATATGCTATAAGGTTATAAAATGAACCCTTTTACTTTAGTAAACTTATGAAATTTTTCAAAACTTCATTTAAATATCTCTTTTGTAAACATAATCCTATAAATTTTACTAAATAAAATACCCTTTCTTTTGAATGTGACATGTGGTATCTTACATGCTCTATAAGGTGCACCCCCAAGATGTGTATGTATATACATATTAAGAGATAAGAATTTTTATCATACCTTCAAGTAGCTTAAATAAACATATCATAGATTATTACGCTCTATAAGGTGCACCCCCAAGCTGTGTGTGTGTATATATATATATATTAAGAGATTAGAAAAATTATCATGCCTTCAAGCAGCTTAAATAAATATATCATAGATTATTACGTGTGTGCATATATATTAAGATATAAAAATTTGTATCATACCTTCAAGTAACTTCAATAAATATATCATAGATTATTACGTGTGTCATCAAATAAATATCTAATAATGTATGTCATACCTTCAACTAGCTTAAATAAATACATCATTTAAGCATGAATTGTATCATTTGTTGTGCTTGATTAGATTTTTGTGAGAAAAATGAAGTTTTCTCACAAAAAAACAATGCGAGTGAGGCTAGCCTCACAAGCTTCGCAATGACATTGACCATGTGAAGTGTGATTAGCAAGCTAGAGTAGTAAATATACATTAAAAGCTCTCAAAAATTAGGAAAAAAAAAAGGAGGAAAATTTACACAAAATCTTCAAAAAAGAAAGGCTAATAAAATAAGGAATGTAAAATGTTAACTCAATGGGAAAAGTGAGCAAAAGAAAAAAATAACCATGATGGGGAAAGTGATATAAGATAGGAGGCATAAAGCATTTAGAAAAAGCAAGAAATGATGGGCCTCAAGTAGTTCACATGATATAAGGTAAGGGTAGTAAGGTCTAAATGTTTAGCTTCACTTTTGAGAATGTGAGTAGTTTGGAAAAAGCATTACCTTCGTTAAGATCATGCAACTCTATTGAGGATAAACCCTTGATAACAACTTGGAATTGCTTTAAACACTAGTAAACATACATTCACATACAAAAATATTGAACAAAACCTCGCCTAATATTTTGTTAGCATGTATTAAATGCAGTTAAGCTAGAAAGAATGCAAACAGAATTGTTACCCTCCATGATTTTGGGATTCTATAACCCTTATGTTCAAAATCCTCAATGGCCATCCTAAATACTCCTTGAGCAGGTGGTTGTAGCCTTAGTGTCTCTTGGACTACTCTCCAAGATAGTTTCATGCATTGAAGGTCCATCCAATTGAGTGGCTCATGAGGGCCTTTTCTTGTAGCAATTTCCTTGTTCTCTACATACACAATTAGTATATTCATACTCAATCCATCTAAAACAAATTACTAGGAAAGCTTTTCGATTTTGCAAAGAATCCAAAGAACTTGAAGAAAATCTATAATAAGTAAGTTCATATATCAATTCAATCGATAGAGAAACACGATTTTGATCACTCCCTCACCTTGCCACACCTCTTCCAAGATTGTTGGGTTCTCAGCAAGGAACTTGCACATCATGGTTGCCACAACTGTACTTGTGTCATGGCCTGCAAAGAGTAGCAATAAAATGTTGTCCTTGATATCTTCATCTGTCAATAGCTTACCATCATTATCCTTGAAAGCCAAGAGGCAAGAGAGGAGATCCTGGTCATTTGAGGCAATGCCTTGTGCGAGATTGCTTCTCCTCTCATTGATCCATGTTTGGAAGTGGTCACGAAGGACCTTTGAAGCTGCAATGGCCTTGGAAAATCTAGTGCCAGGGAGTGGGATAGGCAAGTTAAGGAGGCCTTTCATCATGGTAGTAAAAGGCTCTTCTAGGAGTACTTGTTCTTCCTTATGGGACCTGCTCATGAGTAGCTCACAAGCTAGGGAGAAAGTAAATTGCTTCATGAGGGGATAGACCTTGAGTTGGGACTTACCTTCCCAATGGTCTAATAAGAAGGCCCTAGTGAGGCGGTCGGTTTGGGTAGTATAGCGCTGCAACAAGGAAAATACTCTTATTAACAAATACACCAATTAAAGATCGATAAAGATTTGCAACCCATTTGTTTAGAATTTGTAGGTTTTTTGGGTTGCCTAAAATATTTCCAAACTAAGAAATTAACTCTAAATCGTGTAAGCATTTTTATCATGAAATTGAAATATATATGAATTGACTAAACATATTATGAGGTCTTTGTCATATTATACTAGGTTTATAAATACTTTCGAGTCTAGATTTGGTACGTTCTTTGGTGTTCCATTGTGATTGAATTGAAAGCCTTTCAACCATGAAACTTGATTATTGTACACGACTCTAAGTAATGGAAGTAAGATATTTCAACCAAGGGTATCAGAGGGAAAAGGTAAACAAAGTTATTTTTAGTTGTAAAAACTAGAGAGGATAAACAAAGCTATAATCATGAAAAAAAATCTAAATTTTAGAGAGAGAGAGAGAGAGAGAGAGAGTGTGTGTGTGTGTGTGTGTGTGTGTGTGTCTCCTCTTCCCTTAATTTAGGCAAGGTATGAAGAGATTGCAAGGGCACATAGCTAATTTTCTCTCTTCAAGACATTTCTTGTAAAAATGCCAACATATTTTCCGGGTGACGTGCGTAGTAAGTAAAGCGGACGGTGCACCTGCAGAGCTTCCGGGCGCAAGAAAGTCATGAAGGCGCGACGGATGCGCATGGCGTCGTGGTCGGCGGAGGAGAGGGCGACGAGGGAGCGGGGGCCCAGCACTGCGGGGACGCTGCGCGGCCACGAGACGCGCACGATCCTGTTCTCGCCCGTGAACAGGGCCTTGTGGGCGGCCGGGCCCGTGAGCACCACCGTGGGCCGGCCCAGAAGGCTGGTCTTGAACACGTCGCCGTGCTTTGCCAATCGCCTCTCCACGAACCCCCACGCGCCCCCGGCTCTCCCCCTCGCCGCCAGCATTTCTAGGGTTTCCCCGATCAATGGCAGGCCCAGGCTCCCGGGCGGCAGCCTCATCCGCCCTGCGGCCGCTGTGGATCCTTTCATACCACGGCTGCGGCCCCATATTATCACTCGCCATAGCTGCTGCAAGCACAGGCTCGCACACAAGATCCCTGCCGTCCATGCCACAAGCCTCCCTCCTGCCGCCGCTGCTGCAGGCGTCCGGCCTGATATCGTTATTATCCTCACCGGCTCCCATGATCGAAGCTGCTCCATCAGCGCCATTATCCAGTCGCTGAACATAATTAGCTGGCTGGCTTGCCTCTGATCCCTGGCGCATCGACGACAGCTGATCAGACGGTTGCGTGCATTCCTCCTCTCTTTGATCGTTTGCGCGCCTACTTTGACCTTACTAATAAGGTGTCCATGGAATTTGTCTGTTCCCAACCAGCATCTCCAGGGTCTCTGCAAGTGAGCATATGCTGTAGGCTGCTAATACTATACCGGCCACCATGTCTCGTTGGCCGGCATTGTTGATTCCTCTTGAACCAAAAACACACCAATTACGGTTCACGTCAACCTCCCCTTAAGAACTTTGCTTAAGGTTAAATTCCCTCGACATTATAATGATCAATATTGAAAAAACATTATCGCAACGAACTTTTAATCAATCCCTATATACGAAAACGATATCTTCTCTATTGCAGGAAATGTTGCAATATTTCCTATGTGTGTATGGATGTATTCCCTATATACAACTAGGAAATCACATTCCCCACATCTATCTAACAGTAGAGAATTAAAGGTAAATATAGACTATTTCCTACATCTTTAAAAATTCCCTATATTACAGGATACACAAACATAATTCCCTACTTCTAATTGTAGGGAATCATAGGTCACTATGTCTTAAGAATTCCTAAGTTCTCTCAAAATTCCCTATATAGGCCCCCCCACTCCCCACACATATACATGTTGCATGCCCATGCGCCTACATGCATAAATGCACACATAGATACATGAACACATGTGCACATGCATACACACGCACATAGACACACACACACACATGCAACCCTCTTCACTTTTAGTCAAAAGGCCATATCTAAATATAGTCATGGGCTTGTTTATCCTAGCACTAAATATTGGAAACGACCAAATCCATGTTGTGGAAAAAGGAGGCCTCAAACCAAGTAGTTACATACATATTTTGTACACCATTGCTTCTCACTTTTCGTATGTTCTTTTGCAGATTTCTTCTCCTTCCTATTGCCGTAGTGTAGTGAGCCTTGTGAAGGTAACCTATAACAGATCGATAACTAAATTTTAACCACCATTTGACATAGCTCAATACTTACAGAGACGGTATGACTAATAGTTGATTGTTAATGAGGAATATTCAACTACTAACACAGATTAGTTATAGATTACTTTTATTGTTATTATTTAGTAAAACTTAATTAATTTTTTGTATTAGAGAAAATATTTTGATTAAGGAAATTGGCTAGTTTAGTTCCTAGTACAAGGTTAATATAAAGCAATTCTTAGCTTTCTTAATTATCATGAGTTAAGGATATATATAAGACTAAAAAATACCAATATTTTTTTAATTATATGCATTAGTCCATTCTAGCCAAAAGTACTTCACTACTTTGTTTCCACGTGCTATGTACACACACAAGGTGCACATTAAGAAAATGGTTATTTTTTATTTAGTTTAGTAAAAAAGAAATTTACAATTGAGGAGCAAGAAGGGTTTACCTCTTTTCACTTGCAATAAGGGTGTTTGGGGGGCAAGGGGTGTGTCGCATCACACCCAAGAAAACCTTGATTAGTACCTCAAAGCTAACAATGGCATTCTAATCATGCTTTAATTGGTTTGGAATCCTTGTGAAGCGCATGAGGCTACACCTCACTCACTTCACATTTTTGTAAGTGCACAGCAACTTTCCTTTGCTTATAAAAAGACATCCTTCATGTGTAATAAATATAAGTTCACTCTACATGTAATGAAGTGCAAAAGCCAACAATCTCAAGAGGAAGATTCACACACAATTAAAATGTATTTCTCTATAGCAAAGACCATAACTTCTAATTATTCATGATACACTTCTACGAAATATGTGTATGCATGACAACACAATTGAGTTAGCTAAAAGAAAGAGTATGCCATCAAACAAACAATGGCACAGTGAATGGTGTAAGTGGCCATCTAGGCTAATGTGGTAATTAGAAGGTTGGGTGCCAAGGTTTAATTTAGATCTTAAGTGGTACAAAGCTATAGGCGGTTGTAAAAACCTAAACCAAACATCTTAAATAACCTTACAAAAAAGAAGCTTATGCAGCCAAGTCCAACTTGCCCAACTTGGCCACCACACAATAGTTTCTCAAGCCCATCTTGCGAAATAGAATACCATGTATAATTGCTTACGAAACCATGTATAATTGATTACAAAACCATGTACAAAAAATAAAGGAATTATAAGGCTTTATGATGATATAAAGACATCTTGAGACATGAATGATCATGTCCTTTACCTATATGCCCAATACATCATGTTTGGCTTTCAAAAGCTATCTTTGCTACATCAATTTACCATGGTATCTCTCAATGGTTGAGAGAGAGAGAGAGAGAGAGGGAGCGAGAGAGAGAGAGAGAGAGATGTTCTCAAACACAACACACCCACCACAAACTTGCACGATTGCTCTCTTTTTTCTATATTTCTCTTCGAAACCTCTTTAATATGATTATATAAGATGTGTATAAGTGTATGTGTAATGTTTTACATTAGATATACTTGTGTTTTTGAGGTGAGGGATTTGATGTATTTGTGTGTGGGTTTTTTAATCACAAATTTTTTTTTGGGAAAATGGGGTGGGTGATAATGGAAATCAAAGTAGAAACATGAAAAGAATGCATCGTAGATTTTTCTATCATTAACAATAGCATCTCTCCTCAAGTTGTGTGCACATGTAAGAGATGTGTGTACAAACTCTGGGTCATTAGGTAGCAGAAACACAACTACCTTTCTGTAATTTTCAAGTGGACCTCTATCTTTGTGCATGTGTGGATGCAATTGCTCATGTCGAGGATCAGACACATGTCTTGTCCCTGTATTGGTTGACTCTATAATATGTATACATCTCTATATTATCTACCTTGAAAGGACCAACTTGTCAAGTCTATATACGTAAAGAGAGGAAAATAGGGTAATAACAACATCATTTTTTGGCCGGTTAGGAGAGAAAGAAACTACCTTTGAAGATTCAAAGGCAGAATCTATACAAGATGAAAATATTGTGCACAATATGTTCTACATGTAGGGATTTGAGAATACATACGATACTCACATTTCTAAAATGGAAAATGCTTTAAGGGGGACAATGGTTACGGAAGCATTTAAGACAATTTTAATGGATGAAAGAAGGACAGATGGAGGGAGGAGAGGACCATGTTGATTGAAAAGTTAGTACATATGTTAATAATGTTCATGTGGTTGGTTTGCATTAGAAATTTGTGATAATTGGGTTTTCAATCTTTAGGATGTAGAGTCTTAGCTTCATGAGGAAAAACCTAGTCTAGAGATAGGTACATTTCATATGTTTGTAGAGATAAGAATTTCTTTCTATGGGAGAAGGGATTAATCATGCCCTTCTCACCCTTGTTTGTGGAGGATGCCATAATTTGATGAGGTAGAGTTTTCTCACCCTTGTTTGTGGAGGATGCCATAATTTGATGAGGTAGAGTTTAAATGCCCTTACTTAGATGCTTCAAAGGAGGTATTCCCTAAACTAGAATGCCTCCCAATGTCTTTTGGGTTTATGCAATATTAAGAAAAGCCAAATTCTAGGTAAAAGTTGGATCATCTTCCAGAAGGCTAATTAAACTAGTAAAAAACTTGTAAATTTCCTATTGGTATGGATGTAAAAACTTGAAGTTCTTAATTTTCAATTTTCCCAACTCACTTGACACAAAACACACACATACACAAGACACACACCTAGAGTCTCTCTCATGCACACTCACAACTTGAGAATATACTCACCTTTTTTAGCCACCAGTGACCATATAGGAGGAGCAACACATAGTCTCTTTATATATTTCATTACACAATAGTTCATCCCTCGATCATTTTGTAGGGGGAACATATACTTGAAGGTGGCGGGCAACAAGTGTTGAGAATCCTTTATTGAAATCTTAAGAAAAAGAAAATATCTTAAGAAAATAACTAAAGTGATAAGGTTTCTTATTTGACTTAGGGTTTGCAACATTCGTTTGGCACCAAACTAAAATATACGAGGGAGAGAGAGAATATAGGATAGAGAGAGACAGAGAGAGAGAGAGAGAGAGAGAGAAAGTAAAAGGATAAGAAGAAGAAGAAAAGAAGAACAAGCTATCACATTGGAAAAAAGATAGGAAAGTAGCCATCTACTGCAACTCTAGCTTGTGTACTTATTTCAAGAATATATCTTACTAGAAGTGCATCAATAGCTGACCAAGAGAAAGGATTGATTAAGGTGCTACTTTCATGTCCAACCGACCTAGCTGTCTAGGAGAAAGAATTGAAGGTGACCTGCTACGACCTCACACTGCGACCTGTTGTGACCTAGCATTGAAGCTTGCACCAATCACACATTGGAGTATAATGCTAGGACTTGTTGTCATGACCCCCAACATTGACCTACTGTGAAAGTTTGGGGGGACCTGCAAGTTGCATTGATCAAATATTCAAGTGCATTATTATTTTCTTCGCACAAACTTGGCAAAGATGGTTCACACATTTTTCTTTTCTATGTATGGAGCTACATTGGTTAGATCTTCAAGTGCATTTTTTTTCTACTCATGGGCATGTGCTTGTAGTGCCTGCACCAAGCCAAGATGATTCAACGAAGACATATATAGGTACATTTTTATTTTCCATCCATAAATCACTTATGCTTGCATGGCGGCCTGCACCAAACCAAAATGGTCAACGTGAGACATATATAAAGAATGTATGTGGAAAATTGTATTTAAAATATTTTCTTTTCTTTATACATTGTCGTATGCATGCCATTATTACTAGAATCTATCCCAATATGGGCTAAGAAAAAGTAGCATGCATATCATGTTCCATTAATCCTGTCAACATTATCTAGTAGCAAGGGATTAATATATCCTATTGCATGAACTTGGAGATGTCCACAACTAAAGGCAATATACTTGGAGCTATGTAGCCACTTGAACCTACAATTTGAGACAAGCTCCTCATGAGATTGGCCCCAAAGAGCTTTCGCTAGCCCAAAGTGTGCAACATGAGCCTCTCATCCAACAATAGATTGTTGGACTTAACATCTCTTTGGATTATGATATATGCATACTTGTGATGAAGATAGGCAAGACCCTTGGTAGCACCAATTGCTATCTTATATCTCATTACCTAGCTTAGTAAACCTCCACTGACTCCATGAAGGATCTCACCTAAACTCCCATCAAGCATGTACTCAAGTACTAACATGTTGATGTCTTTGTTAGAGCAATACCCAAGCAACCTTACAATATTCCAATGCTCGATTCTCCTGAGGGTTTCAATATCCATCTCAAACATATTGCGATTTTTATTCCTTCTTAGAAAAGCTCTCAGCTTATTGAGACCACCCAGCCATAAGTTTGGATCCATCGAGGGTTCCCTCGAGAGAGTAGTTTTAGTTATCTAATTACCTACCATTTTAGGTTCAACATATAAAAATAGCTTCTTTAAATTATCTCTAGATACAAATTCGTTACACCCTTAATTCACGACACAAAAACGTAGTAAAGCAATTCCTTCTTAATAGTTCCTTTCAAAAAAATGACCTTTTATAAATATTTTCATGTTTGAATGTATTATTCTCTCCAAGTTTCATTCCCCAACTAGTATTGGAACTTCCAAATAAGGTCTGGAAATCCAAGGGTAGTTGCAATTTGTAAGAGCCCAAGGAATTTGTGACCAAAGCCCCTTAGTATCCTTACCCCCTCATGCCAACTAGAGTTCCCTACAACAAGACCTTCTGTGTCATGATTGGTCTATACTCACTAACGCGACACAAAAGAGAAAAACCCTTAGAGTAGGTTTTATTCACGCTGGCCTTGGGGAGGTCTAGCACCATCAAGAACACTACCTCAGTCGGCATTGTGTGTTCACCGAAATACTACCTCAGTCGGTGATCTGTACTCAGTCATCCATCTTTTAGCCTGATGATTTTAGAAAAGATCAGTACCTAGCTTGCAATCACAAACATCTTATTTTGAATGCATTATACATAAACTTTTAACAAGTTTATTTCCAAGACAAATCTTTCTTTCCAAAAACAATAATACTGAGATAAATCAACATAAGTGGCAAAATAACTTTGAGACAAGATAACTTCAAGGCAATTCAGCATAAATAGCAACAGCTTCCAATAGTCTTCCTGGTCCTTTTCCTTGGGGGTTAATTTGGACTGAATTTAAGAAAGAATTTCATACTTGAGGATAACTCCCTTGGAGTTTCGTGAGTCTTTGCTCGTAATTAAAAAAAATCTTGGTTAGTTTAATTACGAACACTATCATTTGGCAATTGCATCTCAAGGTCTCTTATATACCGAGGATTAGATGATTACCCATCAGAGATTTTGTTTGATCAACACAAAAAAAAACACAAATATTGTATCTTTTAGAGACATAGTACCTTCTCGTACTTGCTTAGATTCAAATCTTGTACAGACCTAAGTTACCCGTTGGAATTTGCAGTTAAAATTTCCTCAAAGAAATTATATGCATGAATTGAATAAAATCTTATTTTATGCATGCAACTTCTCTTGCATGTTCACGGATCAAGACTTGCTAGTTGTTTTTATTTTTAAAAAATAGTACATGAAGATCCATGATGGGTGCTTGGTTGACGGTATTTATGGCTTTGTTTGTAATTTCCGTACTTGCCATTCTGTTTATAGTAATTGTGTCCACAACATTATTAGCAGCTCTTGCCTCCGCAATCTTCGTGCTTTCTTTTTCAGGGCCATGATCTTTAATTGTGAGATCGCAAAAAGGAGGAATTTGGCAAAGGAGCTTGGGGGTAATTAGATTGACAAAGTTTTGATTGACAAGGGGAAAAAGCGATCACCAAGAATTTTGTGAAATTGAGAAGAGTCTTGATTCCACTGGGGGGAATAGGATAGAAGGGATGGAGGTTCAATTGAATTCGAGAGCTCGCGGAGTATCCTCTTTGTCTTCTTGATGAGGAATTCTCCTGCTCGCGCTTCTCTTGCCCCACTCCCTCTTGCTCTATACTCCTGAGAAGGGCCTCTCCCCTCTAGCTCGGACTACTCTCACAGCTCCCCATGCCTCTTATTTATAGCTAAATTAGAGAAGAAGGGTTGTGGCTAAGAAGAATAGCTCTTTATGGAGGGGAACTTGGCAAAATCGGCAATCTGAAGCTTCCAAGATCTAATATGATACTCGGACTATAAATCTGATGGTTTCGTTGGCTCCAAAAGGGGGGTAAAACCCCAGGATACCTCATCAAGTGATAACTCTTTCAGATTGCTCCTTCCTATTCGGAGTATTGTTTACTGCCTATAAACTACGATCGCAACACGCACAATTTCACCAATCCTTCTTTTTGCATGAAATCTTCAAAACTAGCTGAAAAAGCCGCTTGTTTTGTTGTATACCCTATTCTAGATGTTTCCATAGCTTTTTAGGATATTTACAATTCAAAAATATGCTAGTTTTGTCCAAAAATATAGTATTTTTGGACTATCCATACTATAGACACTAACATTAATTACTAATATGGCTCATAACTCTTGTTCACACAGTAACTTCCGTGGTAGGTGGCTACAGTCCTTGTTAATTTGAAAAAGGCTCCTTGACTGGGCATTACAATTTGTTGGTCGTTTAGTACATGGTCTAGTTTAGGGACATATGCTTTCAATAGACTGTCATGAAATGCATTATGTACTTTCAAGTTGTTAGGGGGTTACAGCTTGTAAGTATTTGACCCTAGACACTTTAGCACCTTTTATGGCCCATAATACCTGGGACTTAGCTTCTTGAATTCCCCCAAAGATAAAGAACTTTTCTTTGGGCGAACTCGTAGGAAAACCATGTCACCTTCTTTGAAGATGCATTCTTGCCTTCATTGATTGGCATGTCTTCTGTCAATCCTTGGCGGCTTGAATATCTTGCCTTATAGCTTTCACTTGCCGATCCATTTCTTCCAACATTTGCCTAGATGCTTCTACCTATAGGGTAGTATTGAAAAAATTTAATGGCATAAGACAATCTTGTCCATATAGTGCCTGAAAAGGAGTCATTTGAATACTTTGATGATATGATACATTGTAGGAAAATTCAACTAAGGGTAGGTATTGGATCCACCGTTTGGGTTCCCTATTACAATAAGCCCTCAGTATGTCCTCAATAACTTGGTTGACCCACTCTGTTTGACCATCGATTTGGGGATGGTAAGCAGTATTGAAGCAGAGCTAGATTCCTAGAGCTTCGAACAAACTCCTCCAAAAGTTTGAGGTAAAGAGAGAATTGCGATCTGATGATTCTTTGGGGTAATCCATGTAACCTAAAAATTTTCCTAATAAATAGTTTGGCGATATCAGAAGCCTTGTAATTGGTTTTTACAGGAATAAGATGGGTAACTTTTGTTAGCATATCAATGACTACCATTATGGAGTTATATCCTCCTTATATCAAGGGTAATCCAACTATGAAATCCATGCGAATATACTCCCATTTCATTTGAGGGATGTCAAGTGGCTGGAGCTTTCCTGGCATCTTGACATGCTCGGCCTTCATTCGTTTCCAGTTTAGGCATTTGATAACATACTTAAGTACATTACCCTTGAGTATTTTCCAATAGAAGCTTCTTTTGACTATATTAAGAGTCTTAGCATAACCAGGATGACCCAAGAATGGGAAATTGTAAGCTTCCCAGAGTATTTTTCTTTTGAGTTTCTAACTTGCAGGAATACATAGTCTTGTCCTGTAATAGGCAAGCTCCTAATTTATGGAAAAATCTTAATATTTAGTCTTGAATTTTGGATTTGAATCCTTGACGGAAATTTCTCTTAACAAGTTCTGATAGCTTGGATCCTTCACTGCCTCTTCTTTAGCCATTTCGATGAGAGGGTTTTTGGGCTTTGAAATTATTCTGAAAAGAGTTCTATCCCTAGAGGGTTCTTCTAGGATTATAGCATTAAGGAATGATTTACGGCTTAGGGCATTTGCAATCACATTCTCCTTGCCTGGTCTATACTTTATTTCAAAGTCAAATTCTTGCAAGGTCTCAACCCATCGGCATTGTCTCATATTGAGATCTGGTTGAGTAAAAATCCACTTTAGGCTTTTATGATCAGTGACTAGAGAAAACCTATTACCAAGCAAGTAATGTCTCCATAGTTTAAAGGCATAAATTACAACAAGTAATTCTAGATCATGTGTGGTATAGTTTCTTTCATGGATCTTTAATTTTCTTAAAGCATAGGATATTGAATGTCCTTCTTGCATAAGTACACAACCCAAAGCAAGAGAGCTTGCGTTAGTTATGACTTTTAATTATTTACTAAGGTCAAGTAGCCTTAGGATAGGGATGGTACCAAACTCTTCTTAAGCTTCTCAAAGCTAGATTGTTCGACGGATGTCCATATAATGGAAACTTACTTTTTTAGAAGGTCGGTGAGAGGTGTGGGGATTGAGGCATAGTCTTTAATGAAGACTCTATAGTAGCCCATTAGCCCTAGAAAGCTTCGCACTTCCTTGACCATTGTTGGGGGGGTGGCCAATCTTGTGTATATTGGACCTTGGCAGGATCCACTGAAATGCCATCTGCTGATACATGAATCCTAGATATTCAATATGCTTCTTGAAGAATGCATATTTCTTCTTTTCAGAATACAGTTTGTGGACCCTCATTGTTTCAAGAACTGTTCCTAGTTATGGTTTATAGTCTTCTTCATTCTTGGAATACGTTAAGATATCATCAAAGAAGACGAGGACAAAGTCGTCAAGGTAGGGTTGAAAAATTTCTTGCATCAACTTGTTGAAGGTGGCAAGAGCATTTGTTAACCCAAATGACATCACAATAAGTTCATAATGACCGTACATTGTGTTAAAAGCAATTCTAGGGATATCTTCCTCCCTAATTCTTATTTGATAATATCCTGATTTGAGATCAATCTTTGAAAATATCTTTGCTCCCTGGAGCTAGTCAAGCAACTCATCTATCCTAGGAATTGAATATTTGTTTTTCAATGTCACCTGGTTTAATCCACGGTAATCGATACAAAGGCAGAGTGTCCAGTCTTTCTTTTTCTGAAATAAAATAGGGACTCCCCATGGTGAATTACTTAGCCAAATGTATCCCTAGTCTAATAGCTACTTGAGTTGTTCTTTCAACTCAATGGCTTCAAGGATTGACATTCGGTAAGGTCGTTTAGCAACAAGGACAACATCTGGAATGAGTTGAATTTCATGATCTACTTCCCTTGCTAGTGGGAGCTCTGTCAGGTCTTCTAGAAAAACATCCGCATATTCTTTTAGTCAAGATGGTTAATCCTTGGCTTCACTATCTTGTTCAGTCTTATTGAGTTTAATTAGATAGACAGATAATCCTTTTTTCAATCCCTTTACTATTAGGGAGGCTTTAGCTAGCTGAACCTTAGGGTTTCCTGCTTCTCCTTGAGTGGTTACTTGTTCTCCATTTGAATTCTGGAATGTGATTTGGCCCTTTCCGCAATGGATATGGACATTATTTGGAATTAACCAATCCATTTCTAACAAATACTCATAAGCCCCGAGCTTCATAATTTTGAAGTTTATTCTGGTGATATGAAAGAGTGGGTACTTCCACAGTCAATTAAAATTCGAAAGGGTTTACCTTGATAATCTGCGGGTGTTTGAATTACTGAGAATTTGTGATTAGGACCCTTCTTATTGAGAGTGGCATGTACTCTGGCTCTTTCTATACCGGATTCCATCGTGGGATATTTATCGTTACTGATCAACAACCTTTTCCCTGGCATCTTGACTTTGCTCGCAAAATTCACATTGGCCAAGCTTCAAGCACTGCCTCTTGAAATGTCCTAGTTCCTTGCAATAAAACACCTTAGAGTCTCATTGCTCCTTCATGTGGATATAAAGCTTCCTACTGCATTTGATTTGGCATTCTTCGTCTTGTTTGGTTGGTAGTGTCCTTGGGCTCTTTTTGCATAACCTTGGAAGTTGCCCTTATTCTGACTATTTTTGTTCTAAAATTTTACATTTCTTGGCCTTTGTTCAATCTCTTGAACTATTGCAGCTGGTTGAATCAATGCATTTTGTCAATCCGATGGTCTCATTGATTCAAAACGCATATTCAATGGTGGATTTAGATGCATATTTTAAAAATATTATGAATTTGGAATAGTAGGCTTCTAGACTTAAGGCTTAGCTGCTTTAGATTGAAGAACTCATTCACCTTCTGGGCTTAATATATTGGCGGAAGATATCTCCCATGTGCCGCATCCTTAATTGTGTCCTAAAGTGATAGCATCTTCCAGTGTTCTTTGGTCCTTGCACCACTATTTCCACCAATAAAGACACGCATCTCCTGTGAGTTTTAGTTTGGCGATCATGGCTTGATTTGACGGTGCAGTTCTTGCAACAGTGAAATAGTCTTCCATAGATTCTATACATGTTTCTGCTTCAGTTGAAATATCCCTTCCTTTACCATCAAACTCTAGTGGCTTGTATTGCTTGAGAAGAAATTCCTTCTCTTGGACTTCCATAGTATTCAGATTCGGGGTGACATTCTGAGGATTATGCAATTTTATGATCAATTTTTTTCCAACCATATTCAAAAAAAAAAAATGTTTACTTGCTTACTTTACCTCACTAATTTAGGAGGGAAATTATGTACTACTTGTCCTTCCAATAATGATCGAGGTTTATACTTCAAAAGAGAGTTTTGATTTTTAATTAGGAAAAAAAAGTCTATCTACTATTTTTTATTTATCAAGGAGGCAAACGGATGGACAAAATAATTCTTTACGTCAATAGGAAGAGAATACATTATTCGAGTAGTTCAGGAGCTCATATTATTCTTGAAAAAGATTTTTCTACCACAATCTAGGCATGGCATTGCGATACATCCATTGCATAGTAATTAGGATTCTGAGAATAGATATTCAGAAATCTATATTTTAGAGAAAGATTAGGTAATCCATCTTTCTTATAGTTGCGGCAACTGGAGCATCCTACAACCATGGCTCGATCAGTCAGTATAACCCTTATAACCTCCTTATAGATGTACCGGTTTAGTTTGGCATGTCACTCTCTAGTGAATATGTTCGAGTTTACTCTAGCCTCATAGAATAGATAAATCTTGGCAACCTTAAGGACTTTCATCCACCTTAATCTCTTTAAATTATTCTAGAGGTAAGCAAGACCGTTTGCATCAATTTAACAATACCCTCCGCTTAACATCCATTGCCCTTTATAATACATGGGTGAAGGATTATATATCTAATCTAATATCCGCATCATCTAGTTTCTCCAACTAAAGCTAGAGGAGTGCATTGCTGACATAAATGTAACTTGGAAAATCAAGAATTGTTTCCAAGATTTGTCTTTTTGCCAGAAATCAAAAACATCTATCAACAAGAGAAGATTTCACTATTTAAGAAAATGATATTTTTTTGTTGTAAATATAACTAGTTTTATTTACTTACGTCATGTCCTACATCAACATCCGCTCTAATACCAATTGTAACGTGTCCCCTAAGCTATTCCTTGCCGATATATTTTTAGTAGCCCATCAAGAGATTTCTTAGGAAGTGTCATCTGGGATTTTGATAAAACCCTCGGAGTTTGCTAACTAGGCTCGCTTGAGTCTATCCATGTAGTGAAAGTTCTGGTCGCTCCCATGAGGATCGACCTGAGTTTTCTGGTCAAATCTATTATTAGCGGCTAATTAATATTAGCGGATTCTAAAGTGATGTGAGTTAATTTTTCTGGTTTCTAATGGTCCATCAATTGCGATTTTTATTTTTTCTTAGGGAAGCTCTCGGCTTACTGACACCACCCAGTCATAGGTGTGGATCCGCCATATGGGGTCCATCCTCCCATTTCCCTTGAGAGAGTAGTTTTAGTTATCTAATTACCTACCACTTTAGGTTCAATATATAAAAACAACTTCTTTGAATTATCTCCAGATACAAATTCGTTACACGCTCTTAATTCACGATATAAAAACAGAGTTAAAAATTTCCTTCTTAATAGTTCCTTTCAAAAAAATAACATTTTACAAATATTTTCTTGTTCGAATGTATTATTCTCTCCAAGTTTCATTCCCCAACTAATATTGGAACTTCTAGACACAGTCTGAAAATCAAAGGGTAGTTGAAATTTTGTAAGAGCCTAAGGAGTTTGTGACTAGAGCCTCTTGGTATCCTTACCCACTCCTGCCACAACTAGAGTTCCCTACGACAAGACCTTTCGTGTCATGATTGGTCTATACTCACTAACACGAAACAAAAGAGAAAACCCCTTGGAGTAGGTTTTATTCATTCTGGCCTTGGGGAGGTCTAGCGCCATCAAGAACACTGCCTCAGTCGGCATTTTGTATATACCGGAATATTGCCTTAGTCAGCGATCTGTACTCAGTCATCCATCTTTTAGCCCGATGATTTTAGGAAAAATCACTACCTAGATTGCAATCACAAACATCTTATTTTGAATGCATTATACATAAACTTTTAATAAGTTTATCTCCAAGACAAATCTTTATTTTCAAAAACAATAATAGTGAGATAAATCAGCATAAGTGGAAAAATAGCTTCGAGGCAAGATAACTTCGAGATAATTTACCATAAATGGCAATACCTTCCAATAGTCTTCTTGGACTTTCTCTTCCTTGGGGGTTAGTTAGGACTGAATTTAAGCAAGAATTTCATACTTGAAGATAACTCCCTTGGAGTTTCGTGAGTCTTTGCCTACAATAAAAGAGAATCTTGGTTAGTTTAATTATAAACAGTATCATTTGGTAATTGTATCTCAAGGTCTCTTATATACCAAGGATTAGCATTCGTGATTACCCATGAGAGATTTCGTTTGATTAACACAAAAAAAAACAAAAATATTAAATCTTTTAGAGACACGGTACCTTTCTCATCCTTGCTTAGGTTCATCTTGTACAAACCCAAGTTACCCCTTGGAATTCAAGGTTAAGAATTCCTCAAAGAAATTATATGCAAAAATCGAATAAAATCTTATTTTACGCACGCAACTTCTATTGCATGTTCACGAATAAAGATATGCTAGCTGTTTTTATTTAAGAAAAATAGTACCTGAAGATACATAACGAGTGCTTAGTTGATGGTATTTGGGGCTTTCTTTGTAATTTCCATACTCACCATTCTGTTTGTAGTAATTGTACGCACAACGTTATTGGCACCTCCTATCTCCGCGACCTTCGTAGCTTTTTTCTTCAGGGCCATGGTCTTTAATCGTGAGATCACAAAAAGGAAATTTTGGCAAAGGAGCTTGGAGGTAATTAGATTGACGAAATTTTGATTGATGAGGAAAAAAAAAATCACCAAGAATTTCGAGAAATTGAGAAGAGCCTTGATTCCACAAGAGGGAATATAATAGAAGGGATAGAGGAATTGAATTTGAGAGCTCGTGGAGTATCCTCCTTGTCTTCTTGACAAGGAATTCCCGTGCTCACGCTTCTCTTGTCCCACCCCCTCTTGCTCTATACTCTTGAAAAGAACCTCTCCTCTCTTTCTCGGATTGCTTTCAACGGCTCCCCATGCCTCTTATTTATAGATAAATTAAAGAAGAAGGGTTGTGGCTGAGAAGAAGAGCTCTTTATGAAGGGAATCTTAGCAAAATCAGCAATCTGAAGCTTCTAAGATACAATATGATGCTCAGACCACAAATCTAATGGTTTCGTTGACTCCGAAAAAAGGAGGATAAAACCCCAAGATGCCTCAACTAGTTAGAACTCTTCCAAATCGCTCCTTTTTCTTCTCTCCGTTCGAAGTGTTGTTTGCTACCTATAAACTACGATCGCAATGTGTACGATTTTGCCAATCTTTCTTTTTGCATGAAATCTTCAAAACTGGCTTAAAAAGTCACTTGTTTTTTTACTTGACATCCTATTCTAGAAGTTTCCATACCTTTTTAGTATATTTACAATAAATAATATCAAAAATATGCTAGTTTTGTACAAAAATCTAGTGCCTTTGGACCATCCATACTATAGACACTAACACTAATGACTAGTATGGCTCATAACTCTCGTTCACATGGTAACTTCCGTGACGGGTGGCTACAGTCCTTGTCAATTCAAAAAAATGTTGGGTCATGATCCTTGAGTCTTTTTGCTTAAGATCTTTTCTATTTAATGATTTTAGAGTTCTTCAAGTCCATTTTGAGAGAAGTCAGTAAGATTTTAAATCAAAGTCGGGATCACATACACAAGTTCCCCTACACCACAAACTAAAACCACATGCATCATACACATACACACATCTTACACTCACTTAAATATCACATATCATTTGTGCCTAAACTTGCAATCCATGTCCTCTAGGTTTAATGTTAAAGAGCCTAAATACATGTCATTTTATGAGCATGGAGAAAGAAGATATTAAACCACACTCATAAGGGATAATTGTTGTGACGGACTTTTAAGTCACAGGGACACAACCTTTCTTTTTGTATTTGGTTTGGCATCTCAAACTGTCTAGTATGCAATTTTAGTTTTGTGTCTCTAGTATTGAGATAACTTACATTTATTCTAAGAATAATTTAATACCTAGTATTATAATAATGATTTAAAGCTTTAAAATAATCGTGCGATAGAAATTAAACTATCATCATACAAGGAGATATTAAACTACCCTCAGAAAGAATAACTATTGTGATGGACTACTAAGTCCCAGGGACACGACCTTCCTTTTGTGTTTGGTTTGGTATCTCAAATTGTCTAGTATGTAATTTTGATTTTGTGTCTCTAGTTTTGAGATAACTCATATTTATTCTAAGACTGCTTTAATATCTAGGATTATAATAACGATTTGAAGCTTTAAAAGAATCATGCGATAGAAATTAAACTATCATCATACAATGAGATATTAAACCATACTCAGAATGGATAACTCATGAACCAGATTACTAAATCCCAAGGACACAACCTTCCTTTTTGTTGTTGGAGGTAAAGGCGCCTTCGTCTAGCCGCCCATGTATTACTACACTGATAGTACCCGTCACTGCACATTGCAAGTGGCAGGCGCCCGTCACAGTCACTTATTCTTTATTCTTTTAGTGACAGTTTGAATAAATGAAGGCCCGGCCACACATTGTGGTTGTTGGAGTTCCCACTTTGAGTCTCTCTCTCTCTCTCTCTCTCTCTCTCTCTCTCTCTCTCTCTCTCTCTCTCTCTCTCTCTCTCTCTCTCTCTCTCTCTCTCTTGGCTCTTGCTCTCCATCCACCATAGCTCTCACCACCAAGCTTCTTTCTCATGGTTTCACTTTCCTTTCAACTGGTATCAGAGCAAAGGCATTGGAGCTTGCCCGGCATTCTCTTCAGCCCGGATTTGAAGAGCTTCAATGGCAGCCATGGTACCTTCATTTGCAAGCATGTTTTGATCTCCCGCCTCCTCCTCGAGCTTCCAGACCTTCATCGTCTTCTTTCCGGGCTGCATTGGATCCCCCTCGATATTGCCAAGTGCCCTCGAGGACTGTTGAAGACCCCCCAACCCCCAAAATAGCCAGCACAATTTTCAATGCATTTTTAGGAAGCTGGACTGATCTGCTCCCCACCATTCCCCTGCTCCTCAACTTCCAAGCACTCTTGGCAACCTTCTCGAGCATTGCTTGACTCCCCGGCATTAGTGCTTCACTCCTAGTGACCAATTCGAGTGCTTCCCCCTTCAGCCTTTTGCTGTATACACAGTCCCAAGACTATCAAAATAAGGCAGCACTTAACATTTACTGTTTGATGCTTCTTGGCATTGCTCGTTTGATGCCTATCGATGTCCGGTGATGCCCAGATATTATGGGATGCTACGTCTATGCTTTGGGACTAATTTGGAGCAGATTTGAGCACCATTTGAGCTTCATTTAACACTAAATTGCTTGTTGTAATACAGTGGGCTAAAGCTCATTTACTTGGTGTATGCATTGGTTCATGGATACGGGGTGCTTACTGGAGGTTTGAATGATCATACCGATGTATTTGGAGGTTGTCAAATGCTTCTTCTTGGTTCCAGAATGCTTTTGAGCTTGGATTAAGCTTTGACTTGGTCGTTCTTCACTGGCATTTGGCTTCAGTTAGCATGCTTTGGACCTGTCTATGCCTATTTTCACTGCTTGACACTTAGGCTTCTTGCCTTTATGCTTTGGTCAGATATGGATGCCACTTGGTTTACCCATGCTTAACAGTTACTTGGAGCTTTATCTTCAAATATATTTGAGCATTTTGGATCTACTCGACATTACATTTGGTTGTCAGTTACATACTCTTTGAATGCTTTCAGGCTTATACTTTACAGGTCTAAGATAGCTTGGGATTTATACTCCGAATATACCCTACTAGGATTTGGCATATCTGACGCTATGTATTCGATGTATTAGAGCATTGCTTGCTCTCGTTGTATCTGACTTCCCATTGGGATTCTCTTGGTATATTCGGATATATACAGCGTCTTATTTACACTTGAACTTGAGCTTGTGGAACAGTTACATACATTTGCTCTCTTGAGAGCTTTATGTCTGCAGTTTGTCTGTAGTGGGCTGATTTGATATGCCTATTGGGGCAGGCACCTATCTCTGTCACAAGTTTGTCAGTTTTGTATGCATCTTGGATGGTTATGTATTGAGCTACTTGCTCTATCAGTTGTGCTTGTGCTTGGTCTCTTCTCTTACCCCGAGACCCATTACATACATGACTTCTAGACCTATGAGATGTCTCTTACCTAACAGGTGATTGGTTTGACAGTTCTTGGTACCTTCTTGCCCCAGGAAATTCACTATTGGATGTATCTTGCTACCTAGCATTTGCAGTGATATATGTATCAATGATTGCTTCATTTTGGGACAGTTTTACATATTGCTATCATTTATTACAGCAAGCTGAAATCTGCAGATTTTGAGCACTTCTATGAGGATAATGCTTACTATTTGATATTATCTTTGTCATATTTAGTGGATAGATGCTTCTCTTGGTGAAATCCACTCTTTCAGCCAGTTTTAGTAGTGGTTTTAGTGCATTTTCTGCTAATTACAACAACCTGCAATTTTACTTTTTTGCTTTGATTTGGGACAGTATGGTTGGTCATCTGAAAGATACAACTCTCTTTAACATTGCCAAGTTGGATGGTACCAACTATGGATATTGAAAGTCCCAAATATGACAGGTTTTGGTGTAGAAATTGTAGATTAAACCCTTGTGTTTCAAGGGTATTAAACATGAGGATCTGGATGATGATGTTTGAATGGAAGTTGATGAGCTATGCAAGTCTACCATTATTTTGTCACTCTTAGAAGAGATCCATCATAATATTGTTGAAGATGAGAATTAGAGTGCATGGGATTTATGGAAGAAGATTCAGGAGCTCTATGCGCACCAGAGTTCTGCGTCACGGATGTATTAGCTAAAGTAGTTAATGGACCTTCGCATGAAGGAGGGGACCTCCCTTTCATCTCATTTCAGTCAGTTTCATACTATCATGAAGAGTCTATTGTCACAAGGTATTAAGTTCAAAGACAACTTGCACCCATTGTTTCTGCTTGGCACCTTGCGTGAATCATGGGATGTCTTCCGTACTGCCATATGCATGAACAAGCTTGATGGGCTGAAAATCAAAGATGTTGAGAGTGCTTTATTGACTGAGGAAATCAACAGGAAAAACAATGATGCTTCCCGCTCTTCAATGCTTTAACCGTTAGAGGTAGCAAACATGGCAGGCATGATAATGATCATGAGGGCAGGGACTCTCAGAAGTCTAGGTCCAAGTCACGTGGTCGCAGTAAGTCCCATGGACGAAAGTCTGAAGTCTGATCTTACATGTCATTATCGTGGGAAAGCAAGACATATTAGGCCGCAGTGCCATAAAATGCACGATGATAAGCGCAAGGAGAAGGGAAAAGAAAAAGTGCATGAAAAGTCTTCTGAACGCAGTATTGTACCTGCAAAGTCTAGTGTGAAGATAGAAGAGGCTAATGTCATGCATGCCACTAATTCAGATGATGATTACATACTTGCATCTTCTTCATGCGATGCCTTACAGACTTGTAGATACATTTTGTGTATGCGCAATGCTAGCTCTTGGAATCGGGTGCGTCCTTTCATGTGACACCCTGTAGAGATTGGTTTCATACCTATCGTACCATGTCTAGTTCTGTGCGTCTTGGTGATGACATGTCTCTTGACATTGTGGGCATTGGAGATGTTAGGCTACAGTTTCCTTCTGGCAGTTCTTTTGTTTTACATTATGTACACCATGTACCTGCATTGACTCGCATCCTTATGTCAACTGGACAGCTTGATGATGCAGGGTATTTTGTCTCTTTTGGAGACTCTGCATGGAAGATTACTTATGGCAAGCTTGTGCTTGCAAGAGGTGTTAAGTCTGGTAGCCTCTATCCCTTAGTTGTATCTGGAGCTACATTGGATCATGTTTTGTCTGTAGGTTCTATTCCCCATGTATCCCTTTGGCATGCTCGTTTGGGGTATATGTCTCTTAAAGGAATGAAAATGCTCCGTGCTATGCAGTATCTTCCGCCTTTTGACTCTTCGCATTTTGATTCTTGTGATCATTGTTTGTATGGCAAGCAAACTAGAAATACGCATAAAAAGTCTGGTAAGAAATGCATGGGTGAGCCCTTAGCTCTTGTGCACTCAGATGTATGTGGGCCCATGCCCTATCAGTCACTTGGTAGGGCAAAGTACTTTATTACTTTCATAGATGATTACTCACGTAAGGTTTGGGCTTATCCCATAAAGAGAAAATCCGATGTCTTAGACACATTTCAACGTTGGCTTCCATTGGCAGAGAACCACTCTGGAAAAAGGCTAAAATGCCTAAGGTCCGATAATGAGGGTGAGCATGTATCACATGTTTTTTAGCAGTTTTGTGATGAGTAGGGTATTAAGCATCAATTGACCGCCCCTTACACCCTTCCCTAGAATGGTATGGCTAAACACATAAATAGGACCATTTAAGAAAGGGTCCATACCATGCTTAGCCAGGTTGGCTTACCGCAACACTTTTGGACTGAGGCAGTTACTACTGCAATGCATCTCATTAACAGGTCACCTAGTAGTGGCATTGACTTTTAGGTTACAGAGGAGGCATGGGCAGGCAAGTCCCCCCTCTTATGATCATTTGCGTGTCTTTGGATGTAAGGCATTCTACCATGTGTCCAAGGACAAACACAATAAGCTGGATCCTAAAAGTGTCAAATGCATTTTCATTGGCTATGGAGATGCAGGAGAGATGGGTTACCGTCTATGGGATCCACAAGCGTGAAAAGTGATCCACAAACATGATGTCATCTTTCATGAGGACAAAATGCATATGCAATCTGAGAAAGTGGTTGAGATACACATATTATCTTTCAGGAGAAGCCACCTGCTCCCGTTCATCCCGCTCCACGGCCAACTAGACAGCATGCAGCATCACCTGATGCTCATGGCCCAAATGTTAAACATGTTGATGTTAGACAGAATATCGGTCAGGTATCAAAGCCTGGATTGAGGCGTTCTATTAGAGATAGACGAGCTCCTGATCGTTTTACACCCTCTATGGATTATGTATTGGTTATAAATGCAGAAGAGCCTCTCACTTATGATGAGGCTATGTGTAGGGGTGATTGTCACTCTTGGGAGAGGGCTATGCAGTCTGAGCTTGACTCATTGCATAAGAATCAGACTTGGGATTTGGTTTCCTTGCCTCAGGGTAAGAAGGCTTTGCCATGCAAGTGGGTGCACAAGCTGAAAAGTACCCTTGGACATCCCAAACCGGCATACAAGGCTCGATTGGTTGCTAAGGGTTTTAAACAGGACTATGGTGTTGATTTTGATGAAGTCTTTTCTCCTGTGGTTAAGATGACCATCCTACGCTTAGTCTTGGCCTTGGTTGCACAGCTTGACCTAGACTTGTACCAGATGGATGTCAAGACAACTTTTCTACATGGGGACTTGCATGATGAGATTTACATGGAGCAACCTAAGGAGTTTGCAGACCCTAGCAAGGAACACCTAGTGTGTAAGCTAAATAAGAGTCTATATGGCTTGAAGCAGCCACCTACGGAATGGTACCATAAGTTTAATGCATTCATGCAGTCACAAGGCTACAGCCGCAGTGCTATGGATCCGTGCTTGTACACAAAGAAAGCCTGTGATGGTTCTTTACTGATTTTGGTACTCTATGTGGATGACATGCTTTTAGCAGGAAGAGCTCATGAGGAGCTAGATGCTCTTAAGACTCAACTCAAGAAGAGCTTTGAGATGAAAGATCTGGGACATGCCTCTCATATACTTGATATGCGCATTACGCGTGATAGATCTCAAGGACTACTCTACCTGTCACATAGGGAGTACATTCATAAAGTCATTGAGCGCTTCCGCATACAGGATGTTAAGCCTATTGGTTGTCCATTACCTTCTCATGTGAAGGTTTCACAAGCCGATTGTCCGCAGACAAATGAGTAGAGGGCTGAGATGGCCAAGATTCCTTATGCATTAGTCGTGGGCAATCTTATATATGCCATGATAGCCACCAGTCCAGATATAGCTTTTGCAGTTGGGGTTGTGGCACGTTATATAGCTACACCTAACAAGAAACATTGGGATGTCGTAAAGGGTATCAGGAGGTACCTGAAGGGCACAATAGATATGTGCCTTTGCTATGGCAGCCAGGATACAGAAGTCGTGGGGTACACTGACTCTGATTATGCAGGATATACAAATAGTAGGAAGTCCACTTCTAGCTATGTGTTCACTTATGCTGGAGGAGCTATCTCTTGGATGTCCAGGGCACAAAAGTATACGGTTCTTTCTACGACAGAGGCCGAGTATATTGTATCCATAGAGACTTGCAAGGAGGCTATTTAGTTAGGATGTTTTATTACAGACCTTGGTATGACAAATGCTATACCTACACTGCATTCGGGTTCTATGAGTGTCATTCAGTTGGCCAAGAATTTGGTCTTCCATACGAAGACGAAACATATTGAGATGAGATATCACTTAATTCGCGAGGTCGTTGAGAACAGGTCTGTTGACCTTGTCAAGATTTTGACTAAGCAGAATCCTACAGACTCACGGAAAGCCTCCCTACTGAGCACTTTGCCTTCCTCCTCATGAGATTGATAGGCATTGGATGAGATGACATCTTCTTCCTCATCATATTGTACATGTGTACATGTTGTACTGTCTTTTCTTTTTTCTCTCTCATTGGGGCAAATTCGCCTTTAAGTGGAAGGTTGTTGGGGGTAAAGGCGCCTCTCCCTAGCCACCCGTGTATTACTACGCTGATAGTACCCACCACTATACACTGCAGCAGGTGGCGGGCACCCGTCACAGTTACTTATTCTTTATTCTTTTAGTGACAGTTTGAATCAAGGAAGGCCCGGCCACACATTGTGGTTATTGGAGTTCCCACTTTTAAGTCTCACTCTCTCTCTTGGCTCTTGCTCTCCATCTGCCATAGCTCTCACCGCCAAGCTTCTTCCTCTTGGGTTCCACTTCCCTTTCATTTGTGTTTGGTTTAGCATCTTAAATTGTCTAATGTGCAAAGTTTCTTATATTACAAAGCTTCTTTCTTTGACATAAAGTTTGAATGTATGGACTGATTAGCTTTTATAAATTTTTATATTTAAGGTAGTTATAATGGATCATATCATGATATATCAATGCAATTACAAGTGCAGACATTCATCTCTTGGCTATCAAGATGTTACAAGACAAATGTATTATACGCATAGTCTTCAAGATATGAGTGGTAAGATGCACCCATCAATTGTGGCTTATGAAACTAGTCAAAACTCTTTGAGAGACAATGCTACTATGAGTGGAGACAACCCTATTAGCAATCATGTGTCATCTCAATCATTGCCCAAACGTAAACATATATGGTGTAGATGCAAAACATATTGTGGTGGTGGAATTTTGGTTTCTCCTTCAACTTATACACGACACCGAAAATTTAAGGAGAGATTCAAGTATTACAACCCATCTAGGTCTATATGACCCTCATGATTTATTATTGAAGGGCATTCTAGAAGGGTGTGACATTGAGTTGGATAATGAATCCCATAATGAGTCCTCAAATGAGATTGATAGCTTGGACGAAGATGAAGAAGATGAGGTTGAGATGGATGATATTGAGCCATCTTTGTTTGATAGAATCATTCAAATACTAATTCAAATACAAGCACTTTGGGATGAACATCAAGCTTTGGTTGAGTTTCAAGACAAGATACTTCAGATTTTATTTTATGATATTGTTGGGTGAAAGCCTTCCCAAACTTATACAGACAATATATTCGCTCCAAGCTTAGGCAAATTGTTAGTATAGCTATCCAACACATGGGATGGAGACTTAGATTGTATAAGTATTCCTACTTGTTGGAAGCAACTCAATGTCATGCTAACATGACTTGGTATGATTAACTCTCAACAATATAGAATATACCAAGGACGTGAGAGTTCTTCTCATACACCATTGCTATACCAACCAAGCAAGGAATATAATTATACCCGAAACACTCTTAAATGTCAATGTAACTTCAATGCCATGGAAAGGAAGAAGTTAAAGCGTGATTGTCCACAATGCTGTGAAAAGTATTCCAACTGTTCACTACCTAGGAAAGATATGCTTTCTTTTGATTATATCTCCATTACTAAAAAATTACAATTACTAACCAAAAGTGGAACCCTATGTCGTGAGTTATTGAAAATGTGGAGAAATAAAAAACAGTGATTAACAGAGGATAATACAATTGGTACTTTACAAATAAATGAGTTCTACGATGGCACGAAGTGCAAGAGTATAAAAGATTTATGGAATCCAAAATTATAAATGGAGCTTCTAGTTATATGTAATAATATGCATTGCAAGAAAGCATATAAAAAATGGACTCCTTCACAAATGTCGCTAACGTTTGTAGGTGGTTGAAATGAGACAGAGAAAATCTATAAGTTTATTTTCAAATCATGTCGAACTCATATACACAAGGACAAAAGACTCTACAATGTACACTTTATCGCAACGTACATTTTTGAAAATTCCATGAATAGTCTTTGATATAGATTTCTAAAATGCATATATTTTTTGGTTTTGATGAACATGGTAATCTACAAAATTTTACTTTATTATTATACTGAGACAAGTTTCAAGCCTCAAAGACAATACATAAAAATTGTGGAGTTGTTGAGGTCAAAAATCTCAATGCTCGAAAAAACTCTTTTATTGGAGTTATACGAGTTTTATTTATTCTATTTAGCTATAAAAATATGCTTTAAAGCTTTAGCAGTTTTTTCATGTCTTTATGCAAACATTGATTGATGAGTTGGAAAGTATGTTTGTTGATGGATTTAAAGTGGATTTTAATTATCCAATCACACACATTACTGAACATAAAATTCTCTTAGTAGAAGATTCATTGCATGGATCATGCTAATAATGGTAACCCGTGATCATTCAACTTAGTGCTAGATTAGATTTTTAAAAGAGGGTTGCCAATCTTTTTGTCATAGACACAAAGCAATAACTACCTTGAAAAGTGAGGGATCATGACGTTACTCATATAATCAAAATAGGTTTCAATTGAAACATAGATCAATCAAAAAATCAAGTGATGAGATGCTTACTACTTTGATTATGACAGAGAGAGCTCTCACTCGAGCAAATAGAGATGAACTTTTAAAAAAAGCAAGACTTTTTAGTAAATTATGCTTGTAAAGATTATATAATCTCTATGGCTTTGATTATCCTTGGATCTTTTATATCATTGCATGCATATTTTGGCTCTAAATTTATTTTCAAAGTATATATGTGCTCTAATAAGGACTATGAACAATAAAGTGAAAACACAAATTGATGAGACAATACATCATGTTACAAAACTTCGTACTCAATACGATATTATCGATAGCTAACATATCTTAGTAAATGCTTTGAAAGCTACAATACCGAAGAAAATCAAAAGTAAATACAATTGTGTTTGTTAAATGTATTGTATAAGATTGAAGCTATTCCAAAGATCTTTTATGACTTGGGATTAATACTTGTAGACATTGCTTAAGCTTTTTATAACTACACTCGTGATCATGGTTGGTATAGAGAATATGTAAATACTTTGAGAGAATTGCTTGATTCTTGGAGAGTAAAATCTGAAGAACTCTTAGGATCCAACTCAGTATCATTTGAGCATGTTGCAGGAATAAACTCTTCTCAACTTTCTTTTAATATGTATTTATGGTATCATCATTTAAATTTAATAATGTATCTTTTTTTAATATCAATTATAGGTTTCAAAGAGTTCTTTGATGATATTATTCATCGCGATAGCATGATACTTTTTTGTGCTATACACATGAACGAATGATCTCAACGTATGCTAATATCAAAACAAACAAAGACAATGAAATCTATTATGCAAATTATTAAAGACGAAGTTTCTTTACATGGATACTCATTCATATAACAAAAGACCAACTTGACAAACTTATGCCACATTAAAGAATGATAAGACAATTTCACAAAGTTTTCTTGCCACATGATGAATACTTAATGGATCTTGATAAATATGATGAATGACTAGAATGACATACATTAGGTCCCATGCATGTATCATGTGTTAATAGAGGAGAAAAGTTATAGAGATTTTCTATAAAAGCTAATAATAGCAACATGAACAAACGGAATAGTAAGATGAGCAAAGAAATTGAGATATAAGAATACAACTAGTGATGAAAGAAGATACTTTCTTCAGACTTTTTAACTTAGAGCTGAAATGAGTAATAGAACATAAAAAAATGTTTCTTAAAAAAAAACTTATAATATTAAAGATGAAGTGGTTATAAGATATGACCAAAATATTATTATTTATATGAATATTGACCATTGAAAAGCATACATATAATCACTTTTCTCATTTGAATGTCATGGCAAAGTGAGGCTTTTTTTATACACATTACTATAAATAATGTATTATAATTTAAAGAAGCCATGAAATTTTGGTTATGGATACTACTACAAGCATGACTCACTTGCAAAATAGTTTTTTACCATTTTCATGAACTGTATTGGATGAATATAATAATTATTACATAAATTTATTCCTTTTCAACATGAAAACTCTATTATTGCATATGAGACTAAGATCATGCTTAACAAAGATAGATTGCATTGGTTGCGTTCCTCCTTGGTTAGAGGAGAATAAAATCATTTATACAAAGGGTAATTTATCAACACTTTATGGACCAAACGACTTAAAATATGCCATCATAAGATCAATTAATTATGAAATAAAGCAAGTTAGAGTAGGATGGTTGATTGAGATTCACTTCCAAGAAAATATCTGAAAATTGAGAGAGAATCCATAATGGAAAGATTGGTGGTTGTGCATATCCACACAAAAGCAATGACATGTAATCAAAATAAAAACAATCATACCTAGTATGTAACATTCACTTGAATATGACTCAACAATCTTATGATGGTATGTTTATTAAAGTTCTTTTTTATGTTACCTAACATTTTTTCAGCAAAATTAATATACATTTTTTTATAGTCACCACATTTATGTAGGTTTCAAATGTTAACTTCTAGCATAGAGATAATGATACTTATAAAGAAGATAATGAGTAAAGATCCCATGTTTCTTGGGCTTGTGGACTCTATGATGAATGAGGTGAAATGTGTAATTTTTTTTAGATTAATGTTTTTTTTGTAATCTAAGTATTTAATAATATGTTATTCAATTAAATATGTCATTGTTTATTTGTTTCTTTACTTTCTCAAAATTTATAATCTCAATATCAACATAAACTTTGATTAATTGTATATAAATATAGAAAAAAATATTACTAAATATGGTAAAGAGAGAATGCGCGAAAGGAAGACAAAAAATTTAAGCTATATATTTGGTTTTATGATTATTTTGTTAGTTTTACTTCTTCTATATCCATATATATACCTTTTGATGGTAGTGTGAACTATATACTCATGTTGCCGACTCTCAAAAGCCAAATGTGTACATCTTGACTATGAATGATATTCCAAATTATTAAGCCTTGAAAAATATATCCTATAAAATTATGTGTTTATTTTTTAATATATGATTTTTATATCTTTATGATATTTCATGTATTTAACATATATGTAACATTGTCTTAGTCTCTTGAAAAACAAAAAAACTTTGAAAGTTCGCATGAAAATAAAGAGTCAAATTTATCATTACAAGTAATAATTTTGTATAAATTTTTTATATTTTTAGATAACATATATATATATATATATATATATATGTCTTAGATGAATATGTTTCTCGAAAGAGAATAAAGCTTTCAAAAATTTCAAGACTATACAATAAATCACGTTTTGATATCTATGTTAAAATTTATTTTGACTACATATTTGTATTCTTAATATTTTATTTTATTATTTACTTTGTTAAAATGTATTATTACTAAAGGATATTGAAAATGAACATGAGGATCTTGATGTAAAAAGCTATACAAGCTTTTCAAAGTTCTTGTTACATGGTTTAACAAAAAGAGTATATTCTAAAGAAACCATACAACAAAATATCAACAACTCAAGCAAAGATAAGGTATATGTTTTATTTTGATCATGCAGTTATATGTTTTAAAAATGGATTACTAAGTTTATTTCCAAATATAAGTTTATGTAGATGAAAAATTTTATGAAGTAACGCAAAAAAGTTTGAAAAAGTGAAAGATATATATTTATATTTATATCATTTAATTAAATTCTAAATGTGATTTAGTACTTAAATATCTATATATTTATTTTGATCAAATAAAAAAATGACAAATCCTTTGCAACAAACAAGCCAAAAATGAGATAATATCCAAAAAAAATATTAAATATATTATACGTGAGTTTTATATTTTATAAGTCTTACATTAAAAGAACACTTTTATTTGGCTATTTTATTTGAATTAAGAATATCAGAATGATTCAAATCGAAGCATTAAAATTGATATTTTTAGTAACATTCAAAAAGTAACTTTTTAAAGACTTATTTTTTATTTACACATAATATTTGTTTAAAACTATAATTATATAAACATGTATTTTTAAATATCATAATTCACTTGGTTTAAAATAAATTATAGTAATTGAATATTTTGTGATTTATTTCTAATGCAAATTGATATGACAAAACAAAATATAAAAACAATACTTTTAAAGTATCTCACAGTACATACGATTCATAATATGTACTTTTCATTGAAAAGTATATATATAAATCTTAAAAAAAGCAATGTTAGCTTTCGAATCTTTTGTGCGGATACCAAAAAACCAACAAGTAATAATATCATACATAAGATTAATCATTGGCTTTTAAAGAATAACAAGATTATAACAGCCACAAGTAACAATATGATTAGTTTAGATTATGTAAAGATTATAACATAATTCTATTATACACCTCATTTATAAACTCATTAGTACTTTAGAATTTTATTTTTATTCCTTTTATTGATACTATATATTAATGTCTTCATTTTTTGAGTTTATATTATGTCTTACTTGAAATAAATAATCTCTATGTAATTTTCAAGTTGAAATTTTACTATATAATTTTCTACTTAAAAATAGAAAAAAAAAGACATGTACAAACCAAAAAAAATGTAATATCCCTAAGTTAGAGAACAATTACAATTATATAATAAAATTTCTATATAAGAAAACTATCATACATAAGAAAATTTTCCTGAGTAGAAAAACATATAAATATTTTTTGTTGAAAAACCCCGATATAAGGAAATTTTCTCGCATTAGAATTTTTATTTTTTTTAAGAATTCCCTAGTTAAACATACATATAAGTATAAAAAGTAAATTATAGGAAAAATGGAACACTTCTTAGTTAAAGAAAGGAGAGAATCATATATTCTCTATATAGGAAATTTTATTTTTTCTTATACGTAGAAAAACTTTCCTATGTAAGAAAATCACATTTCTCCCTATGTAAGAAAATTTTTCTGTATGATTTCCTGGTTTCTTCAACTAAGAAATGTTTCATTTTTTCTATGATTTACTTTTTCTACTTATGTATATTTTTTACTAGAGAATTTTATTTTTCTTGTATAGTAATCTAATTTGAACTATTTTAAATATGTACAAATTAGTTTTTTTCTTAATAATGGATATAATACATGTGAGCTAGACATAAGCATAAGGGACTTTTAATCATTTCTTGCATTTTTTCAAAAAAAAAATCCCTATCGATCCCTAGTAAAAAATATACATAAGTAGAAAAAGTAAATCATTAAAAAATAGAAAAAAAAAATTGTTACAGAAACTAGGAAATTTTTCTTATGTAGGAAAAAATGTGATTTTTCTACGTAGAAAATTTTTCCTACACGTAGGGAAAAATAATTATTTCTATATAGGAAAAAATGTAACTCATTTCTCTAACTAGAAAATGTTCAATTTTTTGTATGCTTTATTTTTCCTACTCATATGTATGTTTAACCTAAAAATTGATAAAGTCCTCTTTTTTTCCTTCATATACAAGAAAATTTTCTTACGTGGGAATTTTCCAACACTGAAAATTTTTACCATGTTTTCTTACATAAGAAAATTTTCTTACATATAATAGTTTTTATTTATAGAAAATTTCTTATACAATTCTAAATTTTTTCTAACTTGAAAATATTGTATTTTTTCTAGTTTGCACATACTTAATTATGTCTATTTTTAAGTAGAAAACTATATAGCAAATTCTCAACTAAAAATTTATATAGAGATTGTTTAGTTAATTTCTAATAAGATATAATACACATCTAATTGATTAATATAAATTCAACAAATGAAGATATCAATACATAGTGTCAATAAAAGATATAAAAATACAAACTTTCTAATGTAATAATGAGATCATAAATCAAGAGCGTATAATAGCACTATGTTACTATAATATTTCCGCACAATAAAAGTTAGTTGGTTAGTCAATTAATAAGTTAGTAAGATTACTAACTAAAGACTAACTAAAAAAGAAAAAAAGAAAAACTAACGTTAATAATTAAGAAATTTTATTTAATTAAAAATATATGTTTAAAAATCGAGTCGTAAATCCAATATTTTTCTCGAATTAACAAGGATCGTAGCCACCCTTCACGTACGTTACAACGTAAACAAGGCTTATGAGCTATGTTAATCACTAGTATTAATGTATATAGTTTGGATGGTCCAAAAATATTAGATTTTGAACAAAACTAGTATATTTTAAATATTTTAGATATTATTCAAAAATATATATGAAGATTTCTAAAACTGAATGTCATTTAAAAGAAAAGATAAGTGATGTTTTAGTTAGTTTTTGAGATTTTATCAAAATAAAAAATAAAGAGAGGGATTTGCGAAATCGCACGCGTCGCAATCACAATCTACAGACAGAAAACATCACTTCGAATAGAGAAAAGGAGTGAATTAAAAGCTTTCTAATAAAGTGTCTTGGAGTTTTACCTCTCTTTCCGAGCCAATGAAACCATCATATTTATAATCTAAGCATCAAATCACTAATCTTTCCAAGATCCCCCTCCACAAAGAGCTCCACTTCTCATCCACAAGCCCTCTTCTCTAATTCACTATAAATATGAAGCATCAGGAGGCACAAGAGATAAGGAGACCCCGAGAGGTTGGGAGAGAGAAGTAGAGAGAAGGATACCCCTCCAAGAGATTATGAAAGAAAGCTTGAGAGAGAGAGAGAGAGAGAGAGAGAGAGGAAGAGAGTTAGCTCAATTCTCTTGTCTCGATCTTCAACTAAGTCATATTCTCTTACACTCTCTTATCTTGAATCTATTCCACCTTCCATGTCTCTCAAACCACTCGTGGACAATGGCTCCAAAGCGACGAAGTGAAAAAACCATGGGGACCAACACAACCGATCAAGCAACAAGTATTGCCAATGATACGGGAGTGCCCGAGGTTGCGGGGGTTGCCACTACCAACGAAACATCGGGTGTGGCTAATGCAAGCGCGAGTAAAGACAAAATTCCTAATGTCGTCATGCTACCAAACCAGGTTATTCATTACTAGATTATTATTTTGCTATATAAAACAATTACATAAGATATTAACTTTCATATTATTCATTTACATGAATTGATAGCTTATCTAGAAAATATATTAGTACAAGCATAAACAATTAATCGTTATGATTTGCAACTAAATTAATTGAGATTCTAAGTCATAGAATCATGTTAGAATTATTTGCCATAGATTATTATACATATGTCTTTATGTGCATTCAATTTAGTTATGGTCAAATGCGACAAGGTTAAGAGTTGACTAGAGACGATTATAAAAACTCATTGTTTATTTAAGAGTCCTATAAGTCATCTCGTTGAGTTATTGGCACAATATATTTCTTTAAAGAATTTCGCTTATGTTAAGTAAGATAGCCCAAACGGGAAATGTATGCCTTGCTTAACATGTTATAAGAGATGTACTCAACACTTCTTTACGGGGAGGAGTATCCTTATTAGAGTGTAAGGTTACCTTAGGATAAGGTCTACATTGGCTATGTGAAGATGTGAATTGCATGATGGTGTGATTGTCGTTGCATTATCTGATATACATTTGAAAGAACTGTTTGTGTTTGCTAGAATCTAGATCTCTGATTGAAATTATTGTCAAACAGAATAAAAGAAAGAATCGTGCTAAGCTACCCCCAAGCTAGCGGCGAGACCCTACTCCAAGGGAGTCATGATTATTGCTACGAGAGGCTTGGACCGGCTTTGTAGACGAAAGGACTGTCAATAGGGATAATCTTGGGCAATAGAAAATGTAAGTGCTAGAGGGGGCTCTCGCTGTAAATCCTACATTGTTCTTAGAATTTGACGAGCCCCTTCGTGACCCAAGATGGGATCCTGAAACCCTAAATACTAGTTACAAGGGTGGAATCTTGATAGGCAGAATACCCTCGTGGAATTCTATGTATCTTCCGCTGAGTCAGAAAGATATGGAATTTGTGATGCCATGAAATTTGGACCAGTTATTTTTGCAGGGTAGAAGAGATACTTCTGTTGGACAAAAGGGATACATAATTTCTCCTGTATGGACGAGAGACAAAGATTAACTTGAAGATAAGTTAAGGAACTTGTTTAAACTTGTTTGTCGATAGATTACTTTACTCTATTTTCATGTCTATGATGTAAGTTATACGAATGAACCATGTTCCCTAAAAGGCTTAATTAATGAAGCTGACTTTAAGTGTCACACATAAATATGGTAGGACTTAATTAGAAAACTAAAGTTATTAAGAGAAGCGGGTGGGCAAAACCCCCGACAGGTCTGTCCTACGGCACGATGGTCCCAGAGAACTGGGAGGCTTCTCATAAGATTTCATCGTCATTCGACCTTTAGATATTGCTAGGTTAGAACCCGATTCATGCCGTTTTAGGGGACCGGAATGGGACTATGCCCTACGGGCAGAGAGGTTGAGCGGCGCATCCCTCTCATTTCCCATTCTCTTTAAACGAAGTGTGGCATGGATTTGCTTCGGCTTGGGTATCTCTGCGTAAAGTAGGATGCTCAGGATCCGACGCTAGAATGTTGTTAAGTGACCTTGGCCACTAGGAGCCAAAATTTTAGGTTGATCCTAGTGGATTCGGCCGTGAACGTTCCGTTGTGAGGTAGATTCGGAAAACCCTAGGCGACAAAACTCAGAACATTCCATGGGAGTGCCGTGCAGCGATGCGTAGATTCGTTTCTCAATAGACCGCTAAAAGAGTGCCTGGAAACCCGAAGGGCGGGCACCTTACAGTTGGTATCAGAGCCAAAACTTTGTAATGACACGTGATTAATTAATGTATGGTTCATAGGCATATCCTAAATAAAATAACCTAAATGGTATGGCTTCATTGCTAGGCACCTCCTGTACCCACAAATATTAACATGCAAGAGAAGAAATTTCTTCTCAAGAAAATTAAGGCACTTAAGTTTGATGGAGAAGGAATAGACATCGCAGCAGAGGCAAAGATATGGATTGAGTCGATGGATGATTATTTCTCTACTTCATGAACTACCTCCATGAATCAAGCAATGATTGGCAAACTAAAGTTAGTTAGCCAGGCTCGATTATGGTGAAAGCAATGGTGCAAGGATCAATGTATTTTCGAATACACTGTCACTTGGGCTCAGCTGAAAGATGTACGCGGACAATGCCTTCCGCCAACCTACCAAACTTTGAGGATGAATGAATTTTTCAAGTTGAAGTAGCTGGAATTAATCTTGGAAGCTTACTACTCAAAGTTTGTAACCCTACTAAAATATGCGCCACCAATGGATATTGCGCAGCAAGTATCCAAGTTTTTCCATGGCCTAAACACTCCTCTGAACCACCGTCTTGAAGCAATGCGTCCAATGGACTTGCAAGATGCATTACTCCGAGCGAATCCAATCATCCAAGAACTTAAATCGAGCAATTGTAGCAAAGATGACTCCCAAGACCTAGGTAAGAGATGCCATACGCGTAGAGAGATAGGGCACATCCGTAGGAGATGTCTCTACCGTCGATGTTTCCACTGTAATGAGCTAGGACACATCCAAGCAGACTACCCTAATCTAAGTCCAAAAGACATTGAGCCTCCAAGAAAACGTAGCTATATAGGTGCAATCTGTGGATATATAGAGGAATCAAATGAAGACAAAGACCTAGAACCTACAACACCTCTTCAAGATGATTAGAAATCCTAAAAAATTTATCGACATGAAATACAACTTGTATTGAAATAAACTTTACTCTTGTAACTATAGTTAACCTTAGTAATATAAGTTACATCCATTTTGAGCTTAGAACTTGCAAATGATTAGAGATACTCTGGCAAGGAATGACAGTTATAACGTGCAATGAATTTCTCTTAAGTCGTTTCTTCTCAACTACATTAGACTGGGTCTTACCAGAATATCGAAGCTTGGAAGTATTCTTTAGTATTACAAGCAAAGCCAATTGTCCATGGAGCTCAGTCCCGAACTAAGAAGAGGACAATCTGGAAACGTAGTTTCCAAGATAAAGGACCACTCCAATCTGCTAAAAGAATCATAGGACAATTTGGTCTAAAGAAGAAAATCCTACCAAGGACAACCAAGAATCTTGTGACCACAAGTGATAAAGTTCCGCGATGTTTCTATTGCAGGGAGTTAGGTCATTTCAAAAGGGAATGTCCAAAGTACCCTAAACGCCGATGCTCGGAGTGCCATAACATTGGATATAACTACATCAATTGTCCTAACAAAACTTGAAGAGAACTTGAGCTTACAAGAAATGAAGTTGTACAAGCTCTAGTGATCCAGAATATACAAGGTGCTTAGGAAAAACCTAGAAGATATCCATGAGATGTAACTACAATAAATTTTCTCTTGTAATCAAGACTCGGATATATCAAATACAATAGGTCGTTGTTTCGAAAGACCGCATGTCTGTGAGTGATCAGAGTAGCGCAACGAAAGCATGGTAGGCCCATAACCCACAGGTTTCAAAATAATAACCCTGGTTTCTCTCGAGATGAGGACATCTCGATTTCTCTAAGGAGAGGAGGATGTAATATTTTCACACAATAAAATTTAGTTGGTTAGTTTGAAAGTTAGTTAGTCAATTGATAAGTTAGTAAGATTACTAACTAAAGACTAACTTTTTTTATAAAAAAACTAACTAACATTAATAATTAAGGATTTTTATTTAATTAAAAATATATATTAAAAAATCGAAAGTCGTAAATCTGATATTTTTCTTGGATTGACAAGGATCGTAGCCACCCTTCATGTAAGTTACAACGTGAACAAGGCTTATGAGTTATATTAATCACTAGTATTAATGTGTATAGTTTGAATGGTCCAAAAATATTAGATTTTGGATAAAACTAGTATATTTTAAATATTTTAGATATTATCCAAAAAAAGATATGGAGATTTCTAGAACTTGATGTCATTTTTAAAAAAAGACAAGTGATGTTATAATTAGTTTTGGAGATTTTATCAAAAGAAAAAATAAAGAGAGATTTGCAAAATCGTACGCGGCGCGATCGCAATCTACAAACAAAAAACATCACTTCGAACAGAGAAAAGAAGTGAACTAAGAGCTTTCTAACTAAGTGTCTTAGAGTATCTTGGGGTTTTGCCCCCCCTTTCGAAGCCAATGAAACCATCAGATTTATGATCTGAGCATCAAATCACTGATCTTTTCAATATCCCCCTCCACAAAGAGCTTCACTTCTCAACCACAAGCCTTCTTTTCTAATTGACTATAAATATGAGGCATGGGGAGGCACAAGAGAGCATAAGGAGACCCCAAGAGGCTAGGAGAGAAAGGTAGAGAGAATGACACCCCTCCAAGAGATTGTGAAAGAAATCTTGAGAGAGAGAAAAAAAAGAAGAGAGTTAGCTCAATTTCCTTGTCTCGATCTTCAACTAAGCCATATTCTCTTATGCTCTCTCATCTTGAATCTATTCCATCTTCCCTATCTCTCGAACCACTCTTGGATGATGGCTCCAAAGCGACGAAGTAAAAAACCATGGGGACCAACACAACCGATCAAGCAACAAGTATTGCCAATGATATGAGAGTGCCCGAGGTTGTGGGAGTTGCCACTACCAATGGAACATCAAGTGTGGCTAATGCAAGTGCGAGTAAAGGCAAAATTTCTAATGTCGTCATACTGCCAAACCAGGTTATTCATTACTAGATTATTATTTTTCTATATAAAATAATTACATAATATATTAGCTTCCATATTTTTCACTTACACGAATTGATAACTCATCTAGAAAATATATTAGTACAAGCATAAACAATTAATCATTATGATTTGCAACTAGATTAATTGAGATTCTAAGTCATAGAATCATGTTAGAATTATTTGCCATAGGTTACTGTACATATGACTTTATGCGCATTCAACATAGTTATGGTCAAATGCGACAAGATTAAGAGTTGACTAGAGATTGTTATAGAAACTGATTGTCTATTTAAAAGTCCTATAAGTCATCTCGTTGAGTTATTGGCACAATATATTTCTTTAAAGAATTTCACTTATATTGGGTAAGATAGCCCAAACAAGAAATGTATAACTACTTCACATGTTATAAGAGATGTACTCAACACTTCTTTACAGGGAGGAGTATCCTCATTAGAGTGTAAGGTTACGTTAAGATAAGATCTACCTTGGCTATGTAAAGCTATGAATTGCATAATGGTGTGATTGTCGTTGCATCATCTGATATACATTTGAAAGAATTGTTTGTGTTTGCTAGAATCTAGATCTCTGATTGAAATTATTGTCAAACAGAATAAAAGAAAGGATCGCGCTAGGCTACCCCCAAGCTAGCGGCGAGACTCTACTCCAAGGGGATCATGATTATCACTACGAGAGGCTTGGACTGGCTCCGTAGGCGAAAGGTCTGTCAGTAGGAATAATCTCGGACAGTAGAAAATGTAGGTGCCATAGGAGGCTCTCGCTGTAAATCGTGCATTGTTCCTAGAATTTGATGAGCTTCTTCATGACCCAAGATGGGATCCTGGAACCCTAAATACTAGTTACAAGGGTGGAATCTTGATGGGCAGAATACCCTCGTGGAATTCTGTGTATCTTCCGCTGGATCGAAAGGATATGAAGTTTATGGTGCCATGAAATTTGGGCCAGTTATTTCTGCAAGGCAGAAGAGATACTTTATTGGACAGAAGAGATACATAATTTCTCTTGTATGGACAGGACAAGTTAAAGAACTTGTTTATCGATAGATTGCTTTACTCTGTTTTCGTGTCTGTGTTGTAAGTTATGCGAACGAACCATGTTCCCTAAAAGGCTTAATTAACGAAGCTGACTTTAAGTGTCACACATAAATATAGTAGGACTTAATTAGAAAACTAAAGATATTAAGGGAAGCGGGTGGGCAGAACCCTTGACGGGTCTATCCTATGACAAGGTGGTCCCATAGAACTAAAAGACTTCTCACAAGATTTCATCGTCGTTCGACCTTTAGATATTGCTAGATTAGAACCCAATTCATATCGTTTTAGGTGATCGGAATGGAACTATGCTCTACGGGCAGAGATGTTGAGCAGCGCATCCCTCTCGTTTCCCATTCTCTTTAAATGAAGTGCAACATGGGTCTACTTCAGCTTGGGTATCTCTGCGTAAAGTAGGATGTTCAGGATCTGACGCTAGAATGCTGTTAAGAGACCTTGGCCACTAGGAGCCAAAATTCTAGGTCGATCCTAGTGAATTCGACTGTGAACATTCCGTTATGAGGCGGATTCGAAAATCCCTAAGCAACAAACTCAGAACATTCCATGGGAGTGCTACGCAACAACGCTTAGATTCGTTTCTCGATAGACCGCTAATAGAGTGCTTGAAAAGCCAATGAGTGGATACCTTACAATTACAATCTTTACATTATTTAAGCCAATCATATTATGGCTTATGATTATTACAGTCTTGTTATTTTCTAAAAGTCAATGAATAATCTCATATATCATTTTATCACTTGTTGACTTTTTTTATATCTTTATAAAAGACATGAAAGCTAACATCAATCTTTATAAAAATCACGTACACACTAAAATACTTTAAAAGTATAATTTTCATTTTTTTTTTAATATCAACCTGTATTTAAAAATAAATTATAAGATACTAAATTAATATATATTTTTTAAATCAAGAAAATTATAATATTTTTAAAAATATATTCATATTATTATATTTTAAAACAAATACCATATACAAATTCAAAATAAGTCACCAAAAAGTTATCATTTGAATATCACTAAAAATATCAATTTTAATGCATGGATTTAAAATATCCTTGTATTTTTAATTTAAATAAAATAATCAAATTAGATTTTTTTTCAATGTACACTTAAAAAATATAAAATTTATTTGTAATACATTTAATCTCTTTACTTTGATGTTATCTCATTTTTAGCTTGTTTATTACAAATGATTCATCGTTTTTTTATTTGATTGAAATAAATATATAGATAATTAAATATTAAATTATATTTTTAATTTTATTAAATCATATAAATATTATCATTACATAAATATTAATGTTTATATTTTATTTTTAAAAACTTTATTTTCTTACAATCCTTTAAAGATTTTTTCTTCTCCAAGAGACTAAGATAATCACACATATATATTAAACGCATAAAATACCATAAAAATATAAAAATTATATATTAAAAGATAAACATACAATTTTATAAAATATATTTTCTAATACCTCATTAATTGGAATATCATCCATAGTCAAAATGTATACATCTAGCTTTTGAGAGTCAGCAATAAGAGTATATACTTTACCATCAAAAGGTATATACATGAGTATAAAAAAAGTGAAACTAATAAGATAATCATAAAACTAAACATATAAATCATATTATATTACTTGTGATACTATTGTATTAGAAATGATATATTCGAGTATAGATTGAATCTTATCCAAATTTTTCACTTTAAGAAAGGCTAAGAACTCTTTTTATATACTAGAAAACTAACGAATTCACCAACTAAACTTCTCTGTCTCAAATATTAGAAAAGTTAATGAGAAAATAATTGACTAACTTACCTTCTTTAGAATACTCTTCTTTCTTAAATACTTCCTCTCGTCTTACCTTATACTTTTTCACAAATCATAAATATCAAACTCTCTCCGCAAGTGCTCGTATCCATAAAACTTTAATTGTAAAATTTCATGGTGATTTTGAGAGATTATTAATTTAATACGCTCTTTTTTAATCTTTTTGTAGAGTAGATCGTTTAACTAACAGCATGTTGGCTTTTAAAGTATTCAACCAAGAGTTTTTTTTCAAAAAAATTACTATTTTCTTCCTTTTCCAAGGTGGATGATTAAAAGATTTCTTCATATGGCGATAAACAAATTATACTTGATAAAACTTAAGATATCAAATATCCCTAATCATATAATTGTTTATGATAATTAATCATTATCTACAAAAATAAGGTACATGTTTCTAGACTCAAAGAAACATAAAGAGAAGTGACATCCTTATCTTCATTTTATGTATTCTCCCTTGTATCATCTCTATAACATTTTTTCTTTATTTATACATAATTAATCAAAGTTTATATTGATAATGAGATTATAAAATTTTAAGAAAACAAAAAAAGACATATCCAAGTGAACCACCTATTACTATATAACTTAGATCACCAAAAATGCATTAATCTCAATTTTTATACATTTTATCTCATTCACCATAAAGTCCACAAGCCCAAGGAATTTAAGATCCTCACTTATCATCTTTTTTAAAAGAGTCATTAGCTCTATACTCAAAGTTGATATTTAAACCTACGTAAATGTGCTGACCTTGAAAAAATGTATATTAATTTTGTCGAAAAAATATTAAGCAATATTTTAAAAAACTTCAATAAGCATACCATCATCATAAGATTATTGAGTTATATTCAAGTGAACAACATCACATAATAGGTATGATTTTTTTTAAAAATGATTATCATTGCTTTTATTTTAATTACATACCATTGCTTTTCTGTAAATACGCACACCACCAATCTTTCAATTTTAGATCTCTCCTCTGTTGAAAGTTTGATTAATGTCTCTTTTCATCACTAGTTGTATTCTTGTATCTTAACTTCTTCTCTTATATAACTATTTCTTTATTGCTATTGCATTTTTACATGTGCAATCATTAACTTTCGTAGAAAACCTCCACAACTCCTTTACTCTATCAACACATGATACATACATGAGATCTAATGCATGTCATTCTAGACATTCATTACATTTATCAAAATCCACTAAGTATTCATTATGTGACAAGTGAGCTTTGTAAAATTGTCTTATTATCTTTTAATGTAGCATAAGTTTGTCAAGTTGATCTTTTGTTATATGAATGAACATCCATGTAAAAAAACTCTGTCTTTCATAATTTGCATAAGAAATTTCATTATCTTTGTTGTTTGTTTTGATATTAACATATATTGAGACCATTCATTTATATATATAGTATCAAAAAATATCATGCCTATCGTGACAAAGAATATTATCCAACTCTCCAAAACTTATAATTGATATCGTAAAGAAAGATACATTATTAAATTAAAATGCATATATTGTAAATACATAAACAAAACAAAAAGTTGAGAAGAGTTTATACTTACAACATGCTCTAATGGAGTTAAGTTAAATCCTAAGAGTTCTTCTAGACCTTACTCTCCAAGAACCAAGTAATTCTCTCAAAGTATCTATATCTTCTCTAGACAAACCATGATCACGAATATACTTATAAAAAGCTTCAGCAATATCTATGAGCATTAATTCCAAGTCATAAAAGACATTTGAAATACCTTCAACCTCACATGAAATATATTTGACAAACACCATTGTATTCACTTTTGATTTTCTTTGGTATTATAGCTTTCACAAATATTTACTAAGATACGTTGGCCATCGACCATATCGTATCAAATATAGAGCTGCTTTTGTAACATAATGTATTGTCTCATCAATTTGTATTTTCACTCTATTGTCCACGGTCCTTATTAAAGCACACATATACTTTGAGAACTAATTTAGAGTCAAAATATGCATGCAATCATATACAATATCCAAGGATAAATTAAAATCGTAGAGATAATATAATCTCCACAAGCATGATCTACCAAAAAGTCCTGCTTCTTTTAAAAGTCTATACATATCTGCTTGAGTGAGGGATCTATTTGCCATAATCAAAGTAGTAAGCAATTTATCATTTGATTTTTTTATTGGACTATATTTCAATTGAAACTTATTTTGATAATATAAGTAATATCATGATCCCTCACTTTCTAAGGTAGCTATCACTTTGTGTCTACGACAAAAAGATTGACCATTCTCTTTAAAAAATCAAAATCTTTCACTAAGCTGGATGATCACCAATTACCATCATTAGCATGACATGTGCAATGAATGTTTTACCAAGAGAATTTCTATATTCAACGATGTGTGTGATTAAATCATTGAAATCTACTTTAAATCCATCAACAAACATGCTTTTCAACTCATCAATTACTAGTCGCATAAAAACATGAAAAAGCTTGTTAGAGCTCCCAATTACTTTTTATAGCTAAATGGGATAAATAAAACTACTATAACTCTAATAAAAGAGTTATTTTCAACATTGAGAATCTTGACCTCAACATCTCTGCAATTCTTCCAAGTTATCTTCGAGGCTTAAAACGTATCTCTATATAATAATAAATAACAATTTTATGGATCACCATATTCAATAAAACAAAAAAATATGTATTTTAATAATCTATATAAAAAACTATTCATAGTTTTTTTTTTAATTGTATGGCAATAAAGAGTATCTTCTAAAGCGTTTTATCCTTATGTATATGAGTTCGACATGATTTGCAAATAAACTTATAACTTTTCTCTATCTCATTCCAACCATCTACAAGTATGCTGGTAACTTTTGGGGAGGAGACCATGCTTTATATTCTTAATTATAATGCATATTATTACATATCATTAGAAGCTCAATGAATAATTATAGATCCTAAAAATCTTTCACTCTTACACTTTGTGACATCCCAAAACTCATTTATCTATAAACTATCAATTGCATTATCCTCAATTAACCTTTTTTTTTTTATTTCTCCACATCTTCAACAATTAATGACATAAGATTTTACATTTCGTTAGTAATTATAGTTGTTTGGTAATGCAGATATAATCAAAAGAAATAATATATTTCCTAAGTAGTAAACAATTGAAACACTTTTCACAATATTGTAGACAATCACGCTCTAATTTGTTCCTTCGCATAGCATTGAAGTTAATATCCTTGGCATATTCTGTATTGTTAAGAGTTAATCATACCAAGTCATGTTAACATGACATTGAGTTGCTCCCAACAAGTATGAATACTTATACCACCTAAATTTATGTCCCATGTGTTAGATAACTACACTAGTAGTTTGTCTAAGCTTAAAACAAATATATTGTCTATATGAGTTTAAGAGAGCTTCCTCCCAACAATATCACCAAACAAAATCTAAAGCATCTTGTCTTGAAACTCAACTGAAGCTTAATGTTCATCCCGAAGCACTTACATTTGAATTAGTCTTTGAATGATTTTATCAAACAAAGATGACTCAATATCATCCACCTCAAATGTGTCACAATATGGATCTACCTCATCATCTTCACATTCATCCAAGCTATAAATCTCATATGAAAACTCATTATGAACTTTGTTATCCAACCCAATATCACACCCTTCTAGAACATCATCCAATAATAAATCATGAGTCATATAAACCTAGACGAGTTGTAAGACTCTTGAATCTCTCAATTTTTTTCTATCATGTATGAGTTGGAGGAGAAACCAAACTTTCACCACCACAATATGTTTTACATCTACACCATACACGTCTACATCTAGATAATGATTGAGATGATACATGACTTCCAACAAGCTTATTATCACTCATAGTAACATTCTCTGAAAGATTTTTGACTAATTTAATGAGCCACAGTAGATGGATGTATATTGTTATTCATATATTAACGATTATATGCATAATAAGTTTATCTTGTAACATCTTGATAACCAAAAGATGAATGTTTGCACTGACATATCATGATATGATTCATTATTACCACTTGAAATATAGAAATTTATCAAAGCTAATTAGTCCATTTATTCAAACTTTATGTCAAATGAAGAAGCTTTGTAACATAAGAAAAGAATCTTCATGAACACTTACATATTACAATCCACATAATGCAAACAATACTTGTGGATATTACAATTTGTAAAGGAACTTATGCTAGACATGTTGTTTCTTAAGACAATCATAGACCGGTTCGTAGGACTCCATCAACAATCTTGTCCCCTCCTGAAATAGTTGATGGGATTCGAAAAGTGGATAACTACAATACAAAGATCACGAGGAATGACGTGATACATTTTCCCACTTTTTACCCACAAATTGTAAGCACCAACCAAATGATGATCAAATGATAACATTGTGATTTATCCTAGCCCATTAGCATTCGAGCTCACACTCAAGTGGCTGCTAGGATTTCCCAAGTTATTACGCTTCCAAAATTAATAAGGACACAAAAATACAAGAAGTTATACAAAAATATAAAAATTCAATTATGACATATACATCGATCTAGGAACTACATATGAATAAAAATTATCCCAAGTTTAAGATATATATCCATAGACGTATTTTTGATACTTAGCGACACTAATCCAAACCCAGAAAGGAAGGACGTGTCTCTAGGATGTAATAGCCTATCACAACAGTTATCCCTTTTGAGTGTGGCTTAGCATCTCTTTGTATAATGATCGATTAATATTTCTTATACAATTGAAGCTTATCAAAACAAAGGCATGACTTACTTTAAAATTGGCAATATAAAAAAGATATATTACACAATCAAATAAACACATTTTAAACTTCCAAATTGTCAACACTATACAAGTCTATCTAGATAATGATTGAAATAAACAATGTGTAAAGTAACTTGTGCCAGATGTGTTGTTATTTCAAGTTTAAGATCTACATCAACAAAAGTTGTTTTGATACTTAGAGATACTAATCCAAACACAAAAATGAAGGTTGTGTCCCTAGGACTTAATAGTCCATCACAACAATTATCCCTTCATATGATGATCAACTAATATTTCTTGTATCATTAAAGCTTATTTTTAAAAAATGCATGCTTTACTCTAAAAAATGGCAATGTAAACAAAATATGTTGCATAGTCAAATAAACAAAATTTGAACCTCCAAATTATCAACTAATCTCTTGAACAAGTATAAACTACTAATACAAACCATAAGCACAAACATTTATAAACCAATGAATCAAAATGAAAGAGAATTGTGAATACGTATTAATATTACAACTATGTTTAAAGTTTTACAAATCCAATTATACACATTTAGTATCTATGATCATTTGTATATTTGGCTACATCACTACTTGGTTTAAACCGATGATAAGAAGAACTGCTACATCCTAAATCTCGAACATCCAAGTATAGCATATTGGTATCATTCCATATTGTTTCATTTTAATTCAAAACCTAGACTAGTTCAAAAACTACATAAATATAGTTCATCTCAATACTTAGGGATGTCAAACCAAACACAGATAGGAAGGTCATGTCCATGGGATTTAGTAGTCCATCACAACAGTTATCCCTTCTTGAGTGTGGTTTAGCCTCCAACCACTACATTAAAATGTTGTCCTTATACTCCTTTATATTTCTTAGAAATGTTGATTACAACCTCAAGTTTCCCCATATAAGAAAATTTCCCTACATCTGATTGTTTCACTATATATGAAATTTTTTATGTTACTCTAATTTCTCTCTAACTTGAAAATATTACATTTTTCCTAGTTTGCATATTTCTGCTTATGCGAATTTCTAAGTAAAAATTATATAGTCATTTTTCAACTAAGAAATTATTTTGTTTAGTTAATTTCAAATAGAACATAATATGCATCAAATATTTTAGATAGAACATTTTTCACTATATATGCTTTTTTTCCCTATGTCAAGAATATTTTTCTAGATATGTAATATTTTCCTATATAAGCTTTCTTTCTTATGTGGAAAAAAAGTTTGTATATAGGTATTTTTATTTAAATAAAATATTTCAGTAATTTATATGACGTCATAATATGGTGGTACTATATCCTTACTCAAGCTAATTCCTAATAGCTAATGAAATGATGAACAAAGACATCACATTGTACATTACCTGGATGTAGAATTGAAAATCTCTATCACTTGTGTCGATGCCAACGCTAGCAGGTTGCTTGGAAGTTGCTCGAAAAAGGACTTGCTCATCATTGTTAGGTAGTTCCACATAGCTATCGATGGTTATGGTGGCATGCATGTCCCTCTACAATACACAAGGATGTATATGCACAATGAGAAGCTTAGCTAAATCAATCACAAAATGTAGAAAACATAAGCAGCCTACAACTAAAACCAGCCAACAATAGTAAAGAAAGAAATATTAAACAAACCCTGCTTACCAAGAACCAACACACAAACCAAACTCAAAGTGGGAGCACTACCAACAAACAACCAAAATCAACAATAACTAGCATCCAGACTTGTAAGACAAGAGAGATTACAGATAGAAGTATAGAGCAAAAACATGAAAATGAAATGAAAAACTCACAAAGATATACCTGGAAACATTGGCAACTAGAACAGACAACACATGCTACCAAGAAAGGGACACAAAAGGCTCAAAAAAACATCACACTACTGTCGAATCAGGCTACAAAGAAGACATGCAACAAGATGCATCAAATGTACAAACATGCCTAGGGAGTAACTTGACCAAGCACGACAATGTTGCAGTATCATACTACATGCAATGCACACACCAAGAAGTGGCACTCTCTTGACAAACCAGACTCACACACTCTAGCAACATCAACCCATAGGAGATGACTACAAATGATACAACCATCACCACACAAGAAGGTCATGCAAGAAAACCTATTCTCACTATTTCTTCATAAAGCTTTCTTGGTGAATGTACACCCACCAAAAACACTCAAGAGTTGTGTGCCTTTCTTGCTAGAAATCATGTGTAGTTAGAAAGCATTTCTTGGCCTTTCTTTAGCCCTCTCTAGCAATGTTCATCCTGTTGAGAAACCCTTCACATGCAGTTTGCGTTCTGCATTTTGTGTTTAGGGCTTCGCGTTTTGCGTTTAGGGTTTCACAGCAGGCAGCCCCAAAAAGGGGCTGGGCAAGACAATCCCTTGCCTATTTATAGGCTACCTCTACCACTCATTCTTGACAATTGATTCATTCAGTTCGTCACCTCTTCTCTCCAGTCTCTCCACTACCCTCACACCCCTTCAAGAGGACATTGCGGTTCGTAGTTCGTGGTTGTCTTCATCATCTTCTGTATGCTACGGCACCCTTGTTCCCTTGTATCACAATCATTCCATTCATCAAGGTTTCTTCTATCTTCTCTTCTCTTCACAATGTTTATTGAGTTCACTCTATATTCCTCCCCGCAAACCCTATTGTCTCGCTAGTATGTCGTCTTTTAACATGGTATCAGAGCTAGATTTGCTCAAACAATGGCAAAGATCCTCCACTCCAGTGCAAGCAAAAACTAGTGGTGAGTTCGACATCCACTTCTCTTCTTCCGCTGCATCAACACCTTACCTGGAGACTATTTTCTGCTGCCGGCGGCTTAGCTAGACTGTTGGCGGCTTAGCCAGACTGCTGGCGGTTGTTCTCTGATGCTAGCGGCTCCTCCCTATTTGCTAGCAATTGCTCTCTACAACCCGATGACTCAGCCAGACTGCTGGCAACTGTTCTCTGCAACCTGACGGCTCAGCCAGTCTGTTGGTGGCTATTCTCTACAACCTGACAGCTCCACCATACTATTATACCCTGCATTTTTCTGTTGATTGCAACCTCTTACTACTGGTAGCATCCTCCTCCCACTGGCAATTCACTTCCAACCCTTCGACTACCCTCCCACACCTTAAGGCGGACATTGCGGTTCATGATTTGCACTACTGCCCTCACACCCCTTGAGGTGAACATTGCAATTCATGGTTCGTGGGTGACCTCTTCCTTCCTTAGCAAGTCACACTAATACCCATGGCTTCTTTACCAACAGATGACCAATCTACTAGGTGCTCCTATTATGGCATCATCGGACACACCACCGATGCTTGTCGACTTCAACCTTTGCTCCCCACCCCCTGAAGTATATGCGTCTCCCACCCGGCACTACCTTTGCTACCTCTCCTTTCTAGGCCATAAAGATCGTTCTGCATCGACTATCAAAGTACTGTACTCAAGACAATAAGACGCATCCAATGCGCACTAAGTCCTTTCAAGCACATGGAGGATCGATTGGCGCTACAACCTCCTGAAGATCGTCGCAATGCCAACAATAATCTTCTCCCACCCATTTTGGGATATAGTGGCTACCACAGCCCGCAGTTCTACAATCCGCTCCATTGAGAGATAGTGATTGTTTGATATCATCTCCTCATCAATCCGCTTCTTTGAGAGAGAGTGACTGCTCGACTCCTTTCTCTTCTTCGGCTTCCCAATCCGCTCCATTGAGAAGCAGCGAGTGACTATTGCCCACTCATTGCTCAATCTGAGCCCCACCCTTCACCCTTCCCTACTCAAGTTCGAGAGGCCACCTCTAGGAGTTCTTCACCACCCCAGATACCTTCTCCTTCGGAGTCCATGATCCATGAATTTTTGGATTCCCTATCTATCTCAAAGGGGGATGATCTTTCTTTGCCCTTCGAGGGGGCATCTACATCTATGGCAACTTCAGAGGGGGCTCCTATTTCTCCAATTTCAAAGGGGGTTCCCACCCACCACTCAATCCTTTGCACACCCTAGCAAAGACCTATTACCTTCTTCTTCTATCCTTTGATGGAGTGACTTCCTTCCAATGGTCATCTCACCTATTCATTCCCACCAAGATCTCGAGGATCAACCTAGATCGGGCCCTTGGAGGTTTAGTCACGACTTGATGACGAGGCCTTCGTATTCCTTCTTGCATGGATGCATGGAGCTAGTGGCTTCTCTCTCGAGGTTGAGTTTTGGGTCTCCAATTCACCCTATCTACTGTTCTTTAGTGCAGGTTACCTTTCAGGTGAAAATCTTGGATCTTAGGGATCTTCTACATCTTCTTCCTCACTGATCTTCTTCATCCCTTAGTCAATATGGAGCCAACTCCCAAGATCGAGTATGGGCATATCCTTATGGTTCTCGGCACCACACAAAGTCCGACATTCCTCCTATGCATTGCATGTATTCATTATCTTTGTACTAGGGCACTTGGGCAAGTGAACAATTTCCCCACGAGAGGCACTATCCAAGTGGCACCTGTTACATGAGCATTCTTCAACCTGTAGCATTCCATCTCCACCTCACTCTTCTCTTCTTCCCCTTTTGGAGCCTAAGAGGGCGTGTTGAGAAACCCTTCACATGCAGTTTACATTCTGCATTTTGCATTTAGGGCTTCGCGTTTTGCGTTTAGGGTTTCATAGTGGTTAGCTCCAAAAAGGGGCTGGGTGCCCACAGTGGGATGCCACTCTAGACAACCGGCGCCCTTGCTCCGGGCACGACCCTCGACAGTCTCTTGCCTATTTATAGGCTGCCTCTGTCACTCATTCTTGACAGCTGATTCATTCAGTCTATCACCTCCTCTCTCCAACCTCTCCACTACCCTCACACCCCTTCAAGAGAACATTGTGGCTCGTGGTAGATAGATGTCTTCATCATCTTCCTTGTGCTACGACACCCTTGTTCCCTTGTATCACAATCATTCCATTCATCAAAGTTTTCTCTCTCTTCTCTTCTATTCTCAGTGTTTACCAAGTTTACTCTATGTTCCTCCTCGCAAACCCTACTGTCTCACTGGTACATCGTCTTTTGACACATCCTAGTTGTAGCTCGACACATGCCAAAAGCCTATATTTTCTTCTCAATCTACTCTTGCTTTTACCTTTTAAGGTTCTATGACCTACTTCCGTAGTCTCTTCTCCTACTATTATTTCACCCAAGAAAGCAACCATAACCAGATCTTGTAGCTCCTTGATTTCTCTCCCTTTGTGTCCTAGTTGCGTTCTCCAATAGCGAATGTCTAGGGATCCTCTAAGTTATGCCTATTGCATGTGTTAGGTGTCAAATAATCTATTGCTAAAATACAAAGCCAAATAAAAGCAATTGACCTATTGCTCAAATATGAAACCAAATAAAGGCAAATAACCTACTATTGAAATACAAAGACAAATAAATAACCATCAAGATAATACATCTACCATGACATTTCTTAAGCACCAAGTTCTAGGCACAAATGTAGAAACATGAAGATGAATCCATTCCTCATTTCTTCTTTCCAATGCTTGAGACCATACAAGGAAAAAATTTCACAGTATTGAACCAAAAATAATGCAAGAACTTTCACAATATTGTAATATCATAAACTATGACTGCAGCTAACTCTCCCCTCCTTTCTTTCCTCTCACAACAGCCACCCTCTAGCCTGCATTCAATAATATTGCAAACCCTTCACAGGCTCCAATAAAGGTCCTTAATGTAGCTACTCAATAGACTCAACACAAGATGTGATGACCCTTTCCTAAAGAAACTGATGATAATGTTGAAGCTCTAACAAGCCCAAAGGCTCCCTATGATCCTGAAAGCAGTGCAATCTCCCATAGCTCCATAGCATAGATTTGCTCCACAAGTCGTATTCATCAGGCCATGTAGTCCTATCCACAACATGCCAGCTTCTCCCTTCCTTCTCCTCCACTTTTTTCTCCTCCACCCAATATCCTTCCTCTAAATCTTTTTCCAAAATAGGCCCTTCTAGCTCCCTTGAGTTCCTCCAAATCCCCCCTTTAATAATGCAAATCGGCTTGTGATTGTAGTATATCCCTCCAAAGCTCTTTTAACTCCAACAGTATCATTCAGCTTACATTGAACTCCTCTCATATGCATGATCTGCATCAGTGTTCTCCCTCTTTAACAGAAGATTAGCTACACCATGTAACTCCTCTACTCCTGCATGAAGGGGCACAACTATCTTAGCATCATGATTCTTTAATTTAAATAAGTTCTTGATTCCTGAAGTTTGTATATTTCCTTTTGCTTGCATGAGAACCCTTCATCAAACTTCTATCCTCCTATCATCCATTGACAAATCAGAAGACCAAAGCGATGGTAGGTCCAAAACTGTTGATAGCAGTAAACCCACCCTCCAAGCAGACCAAAGAAATGGTAGGTCCAAAACTGTTGATAGCAGTAAACCCACTCTCCAAACAATCTATATAAACAATGCAAGTTAACATGATATGGGATGGAGGGAGGGTGAGAGTGGCTCCTAGGTGTATGGTGCAACCTCTGAGTTTGAGGTAGGGACACAATATTAAAAATGCGCAAGAGTGCACCTAGAGACTACTGCAAAACTCAGCATACTGCTACTTAGATAGGATGAAGACTATGTCTAATCCATGAATTGAATTAAACATGGAGACCAAAAGAAACCAACTAGATAAAAAATAAGAGGTAACCTATAAGCATACTCCAACATAGAGTATCCAAGGAGCTTCAGTCAACTTAATAGACAAGAAAAGACAATGCATCTGAAAAGAAAGAAAGACCCACATATGCTCTTGGTTCAATCCACTTTCTTCAAAGAACTAAAAGAACTCAAACTTTGAGCGCCTCCTGTGTATCTTATGCCACCTCCATACATGCCTTTTTCATACCCCTCATCACTACAACAGCCTCTATTGTTCTTCTCATTTAGTCCTTCTTGATGGGGGAGTTATGGCTCCATATATAGCAGCCTCCAATTGCCCTCCCTGCATGATACATAGTGAGAATACTAGTGTAGATACCACTATCTGGCCTCAAACCCAGGGCAGCATTCTTTGACAAGCTCCCTCGGCCCATGCTAAGCATATCCAATAATCACCGCACCCCATGTTTTGTTGAGAAAGCAATGGAATTGTTGATTTATGATTAAAGTCCAAAGGCATATCTGCCATCTTATCTAAGCTAAGTGACAATTTTTAAGAAAAATATTTTTGGTATGTACCCTGCTTTTATTAGCTTTGTAAACACTCTACATAATTAACATACATCATACAACTGTAAGATAGGTACTTACCTGCTAGCTACAGTAAATTCATGCACATGGTACTTCATTGCTATCCAGGCCTTACCAGGTTTCTTCCATGCACAAGAATATATTTTCAAATCCTCTATTACTTTGAAATTGGCACTATTATTACTATGTGAACACAATTGGAACATGAGCACATAACCTGCAAAATTGTGGGGATTAAGTTGAATGGATGTATCGAAGCACTGCCTTCCTGGACAGCAGCATAGACCTTTGTTTTATCCTCAATGCTTGTAATAGATAACCTCCAATCTGTCTCCCTGGTGCTGAAAAATCCTCGCAGGTCTCCTATCATTGTAGAGTAGTGCCACCCTCTTCTTCTTCTCTTTCTTTCTCTGCATACGTCAAGCAGCCATTGTTTTATACTTGCAACCTTAATGATACTTCATCCACCCCAAATGGTGAAAATTCTCGTTGATCAGAGCTTGATCCGCTGGTGCTGCACGTCATTGCCTTGGTGGTCTGGCTGGTGTGTTCAGGTTGGCGTTTGTGCAGTCCAAGCTGGTAGCAACTCCAATCAGTAGATGGCAATGGTTGGGCGTACGAATCTCCCTCGTCGCTAATGGTGCTTATGGTGACAGGTCTGACTGCTGACGGAGAGTGGCGGACTTGGTAGCACTATTCCTGGTGATCCAGACACTGGTACTGGTGTGTCAGGGCGGCTGAAGGCAGGGGTGCCTCCCAGTGCAGGCTGACGACTTACAAGTCAGCAAAAATGGAGGGCTAGCGTGCAGGCAGCAGCAGCGCTTGCGAAATTCATCCAAACAGCCCTGCTTTCACACTTCCTGACTCTCGTTCCAAAGCCTATAGCCATTCCCCCAGCCTTCTTAGTAGCTCTTACTCTTCTTGAACAAGACCCAAGCCCCTCTCGAGGTGTTCTACGTCTCTGTGTTCTTGTTCGCATGCCTCCATACTTTCCCCCCTGCCCCCCTTCCCTCCTCTCCCCTCTATGATATGCATTCTTAGTGCTATAATTCAAATCCTACATTTGATAATTGTATTATCTATGCTGTGTTCTCCCTAGTGTAATGTAATTTGAAATGCACCTTTGATAATGATAATTGTGAGTTGGGGACAAGATTTTATCTCCTATAAGGGAACAAGTGTAATTTATGAATGGACTTGGAATGGTGCCTTGATTGGGCACACTAGGTTAAGGATATAAAGAGCTAATGCTAACTTGTGGACCCCATCACCTTGAGGGAAACTTTTTAGCTTATTCATTCTAGAGCATCGGTCCAAGTGGGACACACTTTTGGCTTAATTTGTATGCTTAAGTCCCTTATAGACTATGCAAAGATGGATGTCTACAAACATGCGCCACTCTAGAATGCATTGTGGTAAAGAAGCAAAAGTGATGTTTTTGTTTGCAACTAAAGCCCCCTACCCTTTCATTCATTTTGAGCATGCTGACCCACAGATCATAAGTCATAGCAACTACTACCAACGAAGCCATTACAGCTAGTTGCTCAACCATGTTGCTTTATATTTTCTATTATTATTATTTATGTTTTTAACAGACATAATGCATAAACCCTCCTTTAAAAGGACCCCTAAAAGCTAATATATAAGGGGCCTTATTAGGAGATCCCATGGTTATTAAAATAGCTAGAGTATACAACATACTTATCGTTTCATCTTAAGAACCAGGAAGGAAGATTGTAGTAAAAGGCAAGCAACCTCTTGCTCAATGAAAGGAGTTTCACAAATACCAACATTTTCTTCTAACAAGAGCAATGGGACATCCCAAAGAAATTGGTCCATTACAACCATCTACGACATCCATCAAAACTCTACAAACATTTAGGAGCTTCATGATTTCTCACCCAAAGCTCATAGGGTGTTTGACCAAGATTATGTTTACATATGTTTAAGCTTGCAATTATGATTATGTTACTACTTTTCTTAAATTAAGTCATGAGTTTACCACCAATTCATGCAATGAATGCATGACTACCTATAAGCCTTTTTATCAAAACATTGCCATGTGTGTCCTACAATGGGACTAATTCCCTCTATTAGTTGGCCCATCCCCTCCCTTATTCACTAGAGTAGATGTCTTTTTAAGAGATATGCATCAATTCCAAGAACTAGGCCACTAATTTAGTTTTGTGGAAACATTTATTACTCTATGACCATGTGCAACTCCTTGCTCCTCTTCTTTGTGGATTATCACTTGTCATTTCTGCTAGGCTATTCATTGTGCTCATAAGAGTTCTTAAGACTATTTATCTATCATATCTCATGTAAATCCATGCAAATCTATCTATAGCCAAACTTATAGATGGATTTGTTAATAACTATATAGTTATTGTTTATGATTGACTCACTGAGCAATTTGCATTCTCATTTCTATGCTGCTAAGTGTGCATAATGAAGATATTAGTATCAAGAAATTTTGTGACACTATGAATGTTTTTAATAATTGAACGCCATCTAGAAAAATTAATTGCATAAAAGGATATAGTGATTAATGCACTCCAACATGACCTTGTAGCTTGCAAGAAACAATTGGAGGGGCAATATGGGAATGTCACACCCCAGCTAATAGGCGAGATTAAAGAATTGAAGACAATATAGAGTAGGATATTAAGTCCTTTATAAAAGCAAAAAATTAGAGAAAAGAAGAAACAAAATAAAATACAAAATGGATAGAGGTGGCAAAAAAGGGAAAAGCCCCTTCTAAACAAGACAGAAGTCCCCAAATTGCAATCAAAAGATAAACAAGATAGAGTAGGATAAGCAAAAGCCTCTCTTATCAACAGGACAGGAACAAAACAGGGTATAGTTGTCCCCAAATTGCAATCAAGAAAGTGCCAAATCACAGAGTCTACTCTCCAAAAAAATGCTAAAAACAATAATTACAACACTATTATAGTAAATGCAACAATGTATGTCAATCCACCTGAAGGCAAAGAGACAAAATAGCAAGCTCCCATTGCTAGGAATATCTACATAGCAACCAATGTTTAAAAAATGCAACTAGAAGTGAATAAGCATAAACCACTGGTACCAAACATTATCATGAACTCCAACTATTAGTAGACAATACATCCCATATGCATATACATAATGTATATAAAAGATGTCAAGAGCAACTACAAAGATTTGCCAAATGTACAACTATCTGAGCAAAGAGCAATGATGCTTAGTATACATAACCAATATGCATGCATATATCACTAACAAGAGGTAAGTGCCAATGTCAAAAGCATAGTGAGAAGAATACATGAGAGTAGAGACATAAATCAAGAGAGTCCCACAAGAATAGTGAGAAGAGCTATAATCAGAGTTAGTTGTTGTGGAAGAGTCACTAGAATTAGTCTCAATGAGATGGTGCATGTTCACCTTTGTTAGTTCCTTGGTGGTAGTTGAGTTCTTTTTCTTTGTCGAGCACTTGTTCGCCAAATGAGAAGAACTTCCACATAGATAGCATCTAAGGTTGTTCTGCTTTACATTGTCTAATTTCTTTCTTCTATAAGAGTGTCTTCTATGATGCTTGTGGCGATCAGCATGATGAGTGTTGTTAGTGAAAGCATTGTAATGCCTTGGGTGATAATGTGGACGTTGAGAAGAATACTTCCTGGCATATTTGAAGGGTTGTTCAGAATTACTATAGGGTTGGCATGTATAGTGATTACAACCAAAATCAACATCATATTTAGAAGCATTTTTACATACTTGTGGAAATTTCTGATGAAGAGAGGTCATCTTTTGCTATTGACAAACCTCTTTGATAGTTTGTTCAATGGTCTATATAATCTAACCAACACTATCAGAGAAATCCATGTTTTGTTGCTTCATCCTTTGTTTACAATAAAATGGAATGGGCTTAGGAAAAGAACAGATTAAGTGTTCCTTCATGTTATTGAACTTCAAGTCCGTCATATAATAAATCTCTCATATAAGTAAGATATTCCTTATATTTTCAAGGATCACAGAGTTTAGATTTGAAAAATTCTTTCATGGTCTCTATTACATCATCCAATTTATTGCCTACGAGTTCTCCAAGCAAGAGTTCAAAGAGAAGCTATATAGGATCTACATATTGTACAATAGCCAAATTTACTTGGGGATGTATGGAAATCTACCATTGCTTCAAGCCACCTACAAACCCATGTGTCATAGCATTAAGAATATCAATTTTGCTAGTTTTGGGTTTGTTAAAAAAAAAATTGGCCAACATAAGCATACATCATGTAGATTAGCAATTTGATTTCCTTAGGTGTCTTACCATCAATGGACCAGATAGAAAAAGTACCAACCTTTTCAGGAACCCCTATCTTATTATAGAATGTAGAGTGAGAATATGTTGATTTGGAAGAGGAAGTAGCATTAACCACACTAGGGGATAGATTAGTCACAACATTGAGAGTAGAGAAATTTGTAGACACGGTGTGGGTATTCAGGAATTCATGAGGGACCTCTGATGTAGACTAAAGTCGATGAGGATTAATAGGAACAAAATTATCATCCACAATACTATCACCATCTTCGTCTAAAGAGAGGAGAGAGTATAAGTAGTGCGCTGTTGAAAAGCATTCTGATCCATATAAAACCAAGCTGGAAGAGAATCTAGGTGATTGGGTTGATTTTGTTCAATCACCTCTCCCATGACCCTAGAATTGTACCTATTATGCACGGCTCTTGTAAGATCATCATTATATTTCTCTTCTAGGTTGATACATAAGGGCATTTGATCCATAACTTTATTAGTTGTTTACTATCTCTGCAGATTTTTTCAATCACATATTCATCAATCTCATCAAAGGAAACTTTGTAGTCTTGATCTGACCATTCAAGAAATAATAACTCTAAATACTCTGCAAGGTTAGGTGATAATTGGGTAGGCTGAATTGGAGCTTAATGTAACACAGGTTAATGACTTGTACTTGGTTGGTCGAGCTTCATTAGGTCCAACTTTCATATCATCCATGATTGAGGATAGAGAGAGGGGCAGTAGATTTGTTGAATCTCATAAAAGATAGATGCAATATCATATTCATCTTCTGCAATCCAAATATCCTTGCCTTTGTCTTGGGTAGGATGATTCATAGTAGAATGTACATTGAGGAAGTCAAGAGATGGAGAAGGAAAATGAGAACCCCAACCTTTTTAGAGAGTGATCCAGTTTTGGGTGAAGAAGGTGGTGGAGTTTTAACCTTTACTAAGGTTTGATAGAGTTGTAGGACATTATCACACACAGTAATGAAATGATCTAATTTGTCAATGACTCTAGTTAAGGCTAGATATGTCCAATTTGTAGCGTTTAACTCAAAAGTCTAAGAAGAAGAGTCTTGTGGGACGAAAATATGGAGTACTTCATATTTATGGTTTTCATAATCAAATTCCTATAACACATTGACTATAGAAGAAGAGTTGGCATGTTCTATCAATTTCTTATAGTGTTGGCATATACCTTATACAATAGTGGGATGCATACATGGTTGTGAATGAAACTTCATCAAGCTAGCTCTTTGAGATGGTGAAATTTTCAAGTGTGGTTGCGGAGCCATCTTAACAACTTCTAATGATGCTTTTGTAACAACCCTCTGAGGAAGTTGGAGTATTTTAAAACACCTTTGATATTTCTAACAAAAATCACTTTTGGAGGCAAAAGTTCTTTCTTCTGTAAGGAGGAAATGTCCACATGCCATTCTTTGGGTAATTGAATGTCTGACCAGTTAACACATTCTGGCAAAAATATCTATGTGCTTTCATCCCATTTCACAGTAATAGTCTTCCCTCTATCCTTGAGGAGTTGATGCGTTCTAATAGTCTAGGTATAGTTAAGGACATGCATCAAAAGACCATTCTATACTAAATAGGTAGATGAGCAGAGGATGCTTTCATTTGTAATCCCATAATTCTAATATGCAACATAAGAAGTTCGGGAAGATAGGGATCATCCATGGCAATGACATAATTTGGTCTTAATTCAAAGAAATTTGGGCCACTGGATAAAGAAGAAACTACAACACCTAATATCATATCCATAAGTTCCATAAGTCTAGTATTTAGGATAGTAGTCTATCAATCAGGAAACTTTTGTGCCTATGAATGCTCATTCCATTCATTTCTCCTCTTCCTCCAAACAAAAGGATAAGCCTTTTGCTCATTCCATTCATTTCTCCTCTTCCTCCAAACAAAAGGATAAGCCTTTTCATGTTGCCTCTAGCTCTCAACAAAAGCAAAAAGGAGGAAAGGCACACCAATCTACATCCTCTCTTGAAGACTTGTCTGATAAGAAGACTAAGGAGAAACTTAGACAAGAATTCTTTTATAGTCCTTATGATCTTCCCAAACCAAGTAAGCTCAGTTCTTCTGATACTTTATTGGATATACATGTTCAAGTCTAACTATTGCTTCTTATGAATTATTTCCTCCTGATTGCATCAAGGTTTCTAGTCCCATTATAGTTGAGTTGTCCAACAACAAAAGGGTGACTTTAATCCATGTGACTCAAGCCTCTATCTTCATCTGAGTCTATTAAAGTCCCTATTGAAATACAACTCATGAAACAAATGCGATATGATTTGCTTCTTAATACTGATATCCTCCAACATTTGGTGCCATATACATTTTGGCAAGAGCATTTTACAGCCTCCTATCTTGGGAAAAAAGTAGACATGCCTCTGCTAACTAAAATTGGGAGAAGTGTCTATTCTATCAGTGAACTTCCTCAATAGTAAAAGGTCCAAGCTACAGAACAATGGCTACAAAAATAACTCAAAAATCATGCAATCAAAATTGAGAAAATTACATCTCATCTCCACTCTTTCATGCATGAAAACCCTCTTATGTTTCATGAGAAAGTAACTGCCTATGCTATTGTATTACCTCTCAAAGCTAATGCTACTTCCACAAAAGCCATACACCCAAGAATGAAAGAAGAATATCTCGAATTCTGCAAACAAGAAATTCAGACAACACTACTTACTAATAAAGGGTTAATTGAGCCAATCAATTCTCCCTAGTCTTGTCATGCTTTTTATATAAATAAGCACTCATAATAGAAAAGAGGTAGGAAAATATTGGTGATTAATTATAAGCCCTTAAATGCTTATCTTATTGGCCATGGTCACCCAATTCCATTGAAAGATGTGCTGATTAAAAGGATCGAGAAAGCTAAATTATTTAGCAAATTTGACAGGCTTTTGGCAACCCCCCATCAAGCAAGAAGATTGCTTATAAAACAAGTTTTTGTGGGCCTCATGGACATTATCAATGGACTATTCTTCCATTTGGAATCAAGACTACTCCCACATATTTCCAGGGATGACTAAGTGCTTTCTAAATTTCCATTTTGCTTGGTGTATATTGATGATATTTTGGTTTTTTTTGAAACCATCCATGACCATATCCACCATCTTTCTTAGTTTACCAAAGAAGTTGAAGATGCCATCATGATTTTATCACCTAAAAAATCAATCATGTTTACTACTTCCATAGACTTTTTAGGTCTACATATCCATCATGGAATTATTGAATTACAAGATCATGTCGTCTTGACAAAGGTACTAGAGTTTCCCTCGGAGCTAACTTACGCCAAACAACTACAACAATTGTTGGGTTGTTTAAATTGGCTAAACTCTAACAACTCTAAATCTAGCACTCTACATTTATCCTCTTTTAAGGAAATGCCAATTCCATTGGAAACCTTTGCACATCATGGCTCTTCAACAAATTTAGAAATTAATTAAAACCCTTCCACCTCTCCATGTGCCTACTGGACTATCTTTAGTCTTCTTTACAAATGCATTTGATTATGGATGGAGTGCTATTTTGTGTGAAGAACACAAAAGCATAACACCACCTCAATCACACATTTGCTGTTACGCCCTTAGGAATTTTCAACAAAACACAACAAACTTATCCATCATACCAAAGGGAAATCTTGGCTATGATAAAAGCCATTAAAGCCTTCAGGATATTTGTAGAATTTGTCCCTTTCATCATCCTCATGGATCTACAACATGTCCCATGCTATCTTACCAAAAAAAGCTCCTAATGAAATTGGTAACAAAAGGTTACTCCAGTGGTCCCTCTTTTTTTTATGCTCTTGATGTCACTTTTCAGCACGTCCCTGACAAACAGAATATTTTGGCAGACCTTTTGTCACACCAACCACCATAATCGTGTATCTCTCCTTTTGTAAAGATTCCCATGCGCACGCTTTGTACATGTGCAACGCCACCTGGCACCCACTCAAAAGATGCCCACACTAAAGCCAATCGTTCAAACCAATGATACACTCATTCTTTTCCTATATAATGAGCCCACTTGCACCATTGTAAAACAATGGCATATAGTAATCTCATAGCCATAGCTCTTTAGCTCACCTTAAGCTTTGTGCTTTCTACTCTATGCCGCCTTATATCCAACAATCTTGAAGCAATATAGTGTATTTTCTGTACATGTGCCTTTTGCTTATTAGTGGTTCATCTGTGCATCAAAAGTGCGCACTTTTGTGCTTCTATGTTTCGTGATCTCCACTCTATGCCGTTGGCTCTCTATCTTGGTATCGGAACCTTATCATGCTTATGTGAGGGAAAGCCTGGGTTGTTATTGACATCAAGATGTATTGCTCAGTTAGGCTCTATTAGGCATGTTGTGTTGTTGTTTTAAGCCTCTTGTGAGCTTCATCCTTGCTTGTCTAGTAATTCATAATGACTTCACCTAAATTCGTTCAAAGAGTGTTTGGTTTTGCCTTCAAGACCCCATCAGAACATTACAAATCTTTGGGGAATTCCATTATCATTTTTTATGAAGCACATCCCAATTCTAAATGGATTCTGCTTGAAATTGGTGCATCAGAATAGTCAATTTTACATGGGGATGTATGGAAATCCATGGCATGTATAGCATTGTACATAGTCATCCCATAGGTGAAAGAATGGATGCATGTATGACTACTTTTGAGTAGTGAAATATTCATGAAAATATAGTTTAATGTATAATAAAGCATAGGTTTAGTGACTTTCTTCATGTTAAGGAAGAATAGATTGCATACTAGTCAAGCTGATACTTCTTTAGGTAGATTTATGGAGTACATGGGCTACATAAAGTTGTCTACTTGTCTATGAGAGAAAGTAGGAACTCATGGCATTAGAATATGCATAAGGGAGTACTATCCATGTATGTGTAATCCTATATGTGGATATTCCTAGGAGGCATTGTATGCTAAAGGGATTTAGAACATCTTTGGATAATCATATTTATAATAGAGATATCATTCTTTACATGAATGGCATTTCTACAAGAATTATCGGAAAGAGAATTGCCATATTAAGGATCTACTACTTTAAATGGTCAACATAATGGACATATACATTTAGTTAGGAAATTCTTGAATAGAGAAGAATAGAAAACGATGCATGTCTAGAGTGTGTGTATAGCATAATAGATGGATGCTATTAGACAAACCATGTGTGCGGCAAGTGTACATAGAAAATGATTAGGACTAGTGCATGCCATTATAAGGGAGGGGAAATTACTTGTGTCTAGATTCATTATCTTAGATGGTTAGTGAAGGGAACTTATACAATGAAAGGGATTGCAAGCATAGCCCAATTTTAAAGAAGCCCTCATACTTGTGGTTTCAAGTATGCATAAATCACTAAGGCAAAGGAATTAATTGAGCAATATGATTGCTTTAATATATGAGCTATGCAAACAAAAAAGAAATAGAGACAAGCATTACAAAGAATTACATGGGGCTTCATTTTCTAAATCTGTTATAATATAAGGAAATATAGGTAAACATGTAAGAATGTTTACAAACACTAGCCATAGGATCCACCTATGTCAAGAACACATACCATTCCTTTTTAAAATAATTTATTTGCACTTAGATTTTGTACTTTTTCTTTGTCACTCTATTTGACATTCATCTTCCTTTGTTAATGTTATGCTTATTGATTTAAAATTAGCTTGCTTGATCGTTATATTTTATATGGATATTTATTCTTACTGATTCACCACACAATCATGACTTATTGCACCTATGAACATGTAACATCAATCACATCATGCTAGGTAGATAACAAGGGATAAGTGCTACATGAAGCACAAATAATTAGTGTGGTATTCTTTGAGATGTATTATTTATGTGCTTAACACAATATACATTTTAATACTCTTGTATACCTTTAAACTTAGCACAACTATTTATTTGAGGCCAAAGATAATGTTTGAAATTATAGATATTATATAGATTTTAAGAAAAGAGAAGTCATTTATCACTACAACATATTGGTCCTATAGCGATACTCAGTCTATTAAAAAAAAAACATCATGTCATCACTATTGGCATTGCCATAATAGAAGTGTCACTATTAGTGTCTCTATCAGTGTCGACACAAATAGCAATCCCAATAGTGATGCTAATAGGGATGCCAATAGCAATGGTTGTAGTAAAATTAGCAATGCAAATACCAATAATTATAATAAAATTAGTGATGCAAACAGTGATAGTTGTAGTAGGGACAAAAATTTTGGATGGCAAGGCTACGAGCATAATTTTTTTGAGAATTATATTAAAGAAGCGTTGCTTGCTCTTTATTGCATGATATTATGCATTTATACGAACATAGTCAATTTTACACTAAAACATGCACATGATAACATATTGCTTGACACAACAAAAAGTTGAAGGGAAAAAAAACCATGTTGATGAAACAATATTGTTTTTTACATTACAATTCAAAGATCAATTGACAAAAAGCCCAATTTGTCTTAGGTCAGTTACACATAGGGTGCAAACTCTTGCCCACCCTCAAAATCATAGGGGTGTCTAGCCACGTGTCAAAAGATATTGGTTCCATTATTTACGTGCTACACCCAAGTCTAGGTGGGCAAGATCCCCCACCTAAGGTACACTATTCGTGCCAAAGGTAAATAAAGTCAATGTTTCTTTCATTATAAAAAGGATAGCATTTAATGAGAATTGAACTCCTACCCTGGCTATGGAAGCCCAACCATTGGTCTAACCACTATGCTAGATAGCACTTTTGAAAGTGACTAATATTTTGGTATGTAAACATATGATGCCTAGTTTGTGAAAAGTCCAACCTAGGCGAGCAGCAAATTGATAGTATGTAACAACCTTATATACAATATTCAAGAATTGAAAGCCACCAAATCCAAACGTGCATGCCTTATTGGCACACATGGGGCTTACTCCCCTAGAAATGCTTATTGTTGACAATGATTCAAAATCTCATTGTGACGATGTAGGCATCGTGAATGGAGTGAGCACACTGTTTTGATCCTCATCATGTGCCTCCATCTTCATTTGTAATATTTTGCTCAATATAGAAGCTATTATGCCGCAAAGTAGAATGCCACCTATAAGAAGATAAATGAGGATATGTCCCTCCATCAACAAAATAAGACCAAAGGAACTAAAAATAAGAATATAATATATTAAATTGAAGTGCTTACGATAAGAAACCTTGAATAAGACCAAGTAAAACTATATACTCTATCATATTAAACAAAGATAAATTAAATACCAAGTTCAAAAAGTCTTGTTTGTTGTCCTCTTTCTTCTTCTCTCCCTCATTGTTGCCCCTTTGTGTATTCACATATACAAACACCTTGAGATAATCAAAATTTTAATAAACAAGAACAATTTTTTAAAAAAGCATACCATATATTAAAACGAGACCTTTGGACAAAAAACCTTAAACACGACCAAATAAAACACTACATTCTTTCATATTAAAGAAAGAAAACAAATGCCACTTTTGGAAATGCTTTTTTGTCTTAATATTCTTTTTCTTTTTCCCTTCCTTGTATACATATTTCTTCCATGAAAGCTCTCTCAATGATATCTTTCATATTAAACCATATCTCTCAATTAATACATGAGACAATGCAGAAACAATGTGAGTAACTGATTGTGTGTGCATTGGCACTAGCTCCCTCTCTCCAATTGGTACCTGCTATAGACATATGCAAATGAATTAGTAACCTAGGAGGAGGGAGCTTCAATATATGGGCACAAATAATCTCAAATATGTATCAGGTTTGCCAATGTAAAATGACCAAAACCTCATAAATGAACCACCATCTCTCTCTCTCTCTCTCTCTCTCTCTCTCTCTCTCTCTCTCTCTCTCTCTCCCCCCTATGCTCTCTCACCCTCCTCTCACTTACTTACTTACTTTCCCTTATCTTCTCCCTCTCTCAAGGATAATAACTTGATAATGGTAATTATAATTATGAGCACAATATGATAGTACTTGGGAGTATTATCCAAGTGAATCCTAAATACTCAAAATAGCAAACAAGTACAATTGCTTCCTTGCATAATCACCTTATTATTGATAGTCTTAGGTCATATCTAGTAGAAGAAGATGAGCCTTTACAAAGGTCAATCAAACTGTAAGACCCTTGCTAAAGACCTTCAAATCCACTCCATAATTGTTGTTAATGGTGGAAAAATGACACAATTCATCTTGTATTTTCTGCAAAAAAAAACTACAATAAGGTAGGGAATTAGAAAGTGTCCAAGAAGGGCCTTGCATTTAGATTAACAATGGTAAAATTTACCAACTTATTTAATCATGTATAATAATCCTTCCAACAAGAGAGCAACCACCACAAGGAAATGATGGCACACGTGCAGAAAAGAGTACATAGGCTCATTTAGATAACCTCATCTACAAATTGAGTATTGAAAGAACATACTAGCCTTCAAATATCATGATGAGAGTCTTGAAGCAAGGCTTTAATGTTCAACATCTCATTACATTTTCAAACTCTACTTAAAGAGACATTGTGAAATTTTCTATTAGATAATTTAAATCTACAACAAGTACTGATCTTCTAGAAATACTCTCATATATTTAATAAACTCTCCAACATATGTTTAACAAACTCTTCAAAAGGAGACTGTTTAGGGCAACAAAGGGGATATATGCGATAAAAGATCAATACTTATTAATACCATATAAGAGAATTTGGGATTCTCCCAATTCCAACTTTCAAATAAGGAGTAAAGATTTGACCAAGTGGATAAATCTTAACCCCATATTTGAGAGTGGGAATTGGGGGGATTGCTTATATAGTATCTATGGAAAATTTCACATTCAAGTAAGGGGATAAGATTTGACCATTTGTCCAAATATTAATCACATTAGGAATTCCCAAACTTTATGAAAATTCCCAAATTCCTAAATATGTGGTTTATTATAGGTCGGAACTATATTTTAGCAAAACCTCTTTACACGAAATCCTCTCTTAAACATGATAATGCCACACAAGCTCTACCTGAGCCTTGTTGCTAAGGCCCCCTTGTTGCACTCAAGGGAAAACATGTCCTTTTAATACCTAGCTTCTACAACCATGAGACGAACAAGTACAAATATACCCCTTCTATTTCTTCTACTAATTCAAGAGTAGGAACAAGGATTATCCATCTACAACATATTGATTATTAATGCATCTATGGAGGAGTTAAGCTAGACCTTTGATTATAAGCTCTCTCTCTCTCTCTCTCTCTCTCTCTCTCTCTCTCTCTCTCTCTCTCTCTCTCTCTCTCTCTCTCTCTCTCCCCGCATAAACAACAATTTATAAAGGAAAGAGGGAGAGGAGAAAAGGGTTACCTCGAGGCTCGAAGACGTGCACCCACTACCTTAGCTCTTCTTCACAGCCTTCTCCTTCTCCTTTGTGATTTCCTTGGCACTCTCCTTGGCCTTCTTTTCAAGCTCCTCCTTCAAGTATATATATATATATATCTCTCTCAATATTCACATAATTTTATTGTGATGACTATTTTGGCCCCTTTTTTCAACAATATGGCATCACTATTAGTGTCACTACATAGCAATGCTAATAGGGATGTCAATAAAAATTGTCACTATAGCTTCATTCCGATGTAATGCATAAAAAGTGCATAAAGCATGAAAGTAATATCTATTTTGGTCATGAGATCAATAATATCAATAGACCCCTCTTAAGGCATGGAGGAAGATTGCACCCAATTGGTGTTATGCCTCAGTTTTTGCATTCATATTTCAATTATTCTATGTCCAATTTCAATTTATGCAAATTGAGTATCAAGTATATCAGTTTCTGGTTCATTTTCTTCAACATTGGAATTAGAGCAAAGTTTTGATTGATTTAGTCATCATCAAACATGGTCCCTCTATATGTAGGAGATGTCTTCAACATTACTATCATCAAACATCATCCTCGTGTCTGATGGACAAAGTCATTGTCTCCACAACTTTAAGGATTCAAGCTTCTCTCTCTCTTCCCAAGGACAAAGTGAATTATTGCTTTATTCAAGGTTCAAGTACGCATATTGACATCAACATGAGGAGAAGAAGTCTACCTACAATTAGTCACACCAAGGCTTACATCAATGAGAAGTCTAGCAAAGACTTCTTTTTACCCTCCACTAAGGCTTTGATTGCTTGTTCTTGTTTTATAGGGGATACTAGGATTGATCGCAAGGCTTGATAAGCTTGATTTATCTCTTTTATCATTTTTTAAAAATCCACTACAAACCACCATGCACTTTCTCTTCTTGCAATTGTCATTTGATCAGTAATATGGGGAGGGTGCACTCTTATTATAGGGGAAAGCACTTTGAATTCATCACTTACATCTGCCACAAATCTTGAAGGGAGGAGTGCTAGTAATTAAATCCCCTAAACATTATCAACTACAATAGGAGGAGAAGGCACCATTATCTAGGATCCCTGAACCTCCATACCACTTAATATTGATGTTGTCGTCTTAAACCATGGGGAACGGCCCTATTTTCTAGTCCTAACTGGCCGAAAGGGACATATTTTCAATCGTAGCATGAAAAAAGATTTTCTTTTATTTTTATTTGAAAAAAAGGCTTTTTAAAGCCTCAAAAACAGCGATCAAGAAATGTATTTATCTTAAGGGGAGGTAGGCCTCTAAATTAAGCCTTTAAAGGCTCAATTATAAAGCCTTCTATGGCTTCTATTTCTTTTATTTTATGAACAACATGTCTAGCATGTGACTCAACAAGCATGTGAGTGAAAAGGTTATTATTATTATCGCTATTTCAACCTGTAAGGTTGAAAATCCAACTTTCAAAGTAATAATCAAGAGTTCTCACGTAAGGAGATTCAAGCACCTCTCTATGTTTGTAGTGATGTTCTTTCTCAAATATAACAAATTCAACTCTTAGAATTGATTGCCTTGCTACTATTGCTGCAAATCTCAAAATTTGTAAAGGTTTCTTAACAAAGTTTGTGCTTAGACTTCAAATTCATGGAACCTGATAACAATGATAATTATTCTCCCTTACCTAAAATCACACTTCAATATAGGAGGTAGAATTGCTTCAGCACAATTTGGCAAAAATGATGCGCATTCTTCAAGAGTGCGAACAACAATAATCACAAGTCTCCCAAGACAAAGATGACCACATCTTATGTATCCTTTGTGGTATCTTCAATGTGCAACAAGCACAAAAGGAGAAAATAATCAATGATAAATCATTTTAAGTTATAAAATTTGATGGTTAAAAATATGAAAATTTTATTTTGTCATGGCTTAGTCAATTCAATGATCATTTTGTTCAATAATCCTTCATTGATGAGGATAAGATTAAGTGTGTCAATAACTATCTCTTTGAGAAGCTTCTCTATGGTGGAAAATTCTCTACCACACCACAAAAAGGCTTACTACTTAGGATGGTTTCTAGTCAAAGGTAACAAAATCATTCCTACCACCACGATTCCATTTATATGCTACACAACTAGGCAAATCTATCAAGGCAAGATGGAGATACCATAGTCACACACACACAAAGATTTTGGTCACGCCTACTTCCATTGCTTACTAGAAGAAGTTTCTAAGAATACCCTATAAAGTAAAGAAAGAATTCAAGACCATAGCCCAACTTATCTGCACCAACCAAGGGAAAAATCAACCATTTGTAAGTAATAAGTAAAATTTCAAAAGATCATTTAACTCTTTTAGTAATGACCACATCTCCATATGCATCTAACAAAGTTGAAACCAAATCACTTGAAGTCAAGGATAAGCTGCAAAGCACAAATATCAATGTTCAATACAAGTGACCTCGTGTTACTTGCTATCGATGCAAAAAACTAAGCCATGCATGTGCTACTAACATGTGAAAATGCCTACTAAAAGATTTTGATTAAAATTAATCTAATTTTACAATATTATCAAATTAGCATGGATTCTACTAACATAATTATCAAATATTTCTTCCATGTGTCCTTTGATTATATCTTGGTGTTTATTAAATCTAAAAGTGAACATAAGAAACATCTAAAAAATATTTTTGATTTATTACATCATATTCACCTTTATGCTAGCCTTAGTAAGAGTGTTTTCTTTTAATATCAAATAGAGTATTTTGGTCGCATTGTTTTTGCAAAAGGCATAAGGGTTGATCCAAAGAAAGTTTACACCATTAATGAGTAACATACACCCACAAATGTCCATAAACTTCATACTTTCTTAGTTTAATTGATTTCTATTGAATCATTTGATACATTGAAGTACTTGAAACATGCTTCTGTACTCAAATTGCCCAATTTCAATTAACCTTTCTTTTTAGCTATGACTTACACTAGTGGATCTAGCACAAGGGTAGTACTTATATAATAAAGAGTTGCTAACCATCATGCATGCTTTAGATATATGGAAGCATTATCTTATGAGATTTGAAGTTCTTATCAAAATTAACTAACAAGCCATTAAACACTTACTTTCTCACTTCTTAAATTCTAATAGGCATATTAAATGAACCTCATTTATATAATACTTTCATTCGTTTGATCCACTGTCAACTTAAGTATATTAATGCCATCAAGTCAATGTACTTAGTCTTCATCTCCTCATGATAATATTTGAATACATTGCATACTTGGGTTTGATAAGATTAAGAATGTTTACTTGAATCGCATATCTATTGTTGAAATAAGGACTTTTAATTCAATGATTTTTACATATATTTCTAATAGTGATTTTCGTTATATATAGAGAGAATTTCAAATTGCAAATACTAATAATATTTTTTAATCCTTGCATCTATGTGAATGGATTTCTATATTTTCAAAAGAATTTGTGTAATTATATCTCATAAAGCCATTGGTATGTAAGAAATACATACAACCCTATTCATTGGTCATTAAAGAATTGAGTCCATATTACTTGAATATAAAGAATAATTTTATTGGCCTTACTACTTGAAGCATGATATTGCTCAGTATATATCTGAGTGCATTATTTGTCAATGCATTAAAAAACATATACTGGATATGGATTTTATAATTGGACATCTACCACAACTACATATAATGACATGATCTAGTCCATTGTTGATAGGTTTAATAAACAAGCATATTTCATACAATGTAAAAAGACATTATTTGCACCTCAAGCTGCTAAATTGCTCATACATACCCTCTTTCCTCATCATGATTTTTCCAAGGTTATTCTTTCTAACTAAAATGGTCAGTTTTGTGATCACTTTTGGGTTGCTAAATTAAAAATCTAGATACAAAAATGGACTTTACATTTGCTTTTTATCTTGAGAGTAATGGATGAATCAAAGCAACCAATAATACTATTCTTAATTTACTAAGGTCTTACACTAACGATCATTCTACCAAATTGGGATCAATATCTCTGTTCTACAATTTTCTTACAATAGTAAATCTCATTCAACTACAGATCATGTATAGTTTGAGGTTATGCTAAGAATTACATATACCTATGTCAATCATATCTACCAATGCATTGGCAATAATTGACTCTTTAGCCAATGAATATGTTAAAATTTTATATGAAGTAATTGATAATATTATATAATCTCAATCAAGATATATTACTCAAGCTAACAAAAGATAATCTCTCATGTAAAGAAAATGATTTAGTTTAACTCCAAATCGAGAAAAGAAAAGCAAAACATATTGAACAACATCCCAAAATTGAACTAGCTCCAAGATATTATGGATCTTTTCAAATTGTTTATAAGATTAATAATAATGCTTTCCATTTAGGTATTTCATCTCATTGGCACATGCATAACTTTCTTTATATTAGCATACTAAAATCCTTTAAAGATAATCCATCTATTAATCCAATGATTGATAATCCACCACTGCTTGAGGACATCGATGTTTTAATCCTTGGGATTATGATTGACCATGATAAGGCTACTAGTAGTGGTTACAAATACCATTATTACTTGGTAAAATATAAAAATCAGTATGTTGAAGTATCCTGATGGATTCAAAAAACATCCATTTCTCCAATACATGATGATATTATCGTTGCATCTCACTCATAAGCACATTAAATTTAATATCAAACATTAATTCGAGATAATACTTATAATACATAGTTACTTATTTTGATAATTATTGTACAAATTCACTACATGAGACAACATACATATCCATTATAATTTGCATTTATTTATTGTGGTTATCTTTGTTATTTCTTGGTTGACATCTTGCAAATCTATTACAAAAGGCAACGTTAGCATGTGGTTGATCACCCACATTTCTTTATTCCATCGATTAAAGATAATTGCTTTTCTATTGTTGGGCAATGTTATGATTATTGATTTAAAATAAGTGGCTTGATTACTATATTTTATGTGTATTTTTATTTCTAATGATGTCACATAATTCTGACTTGTTATATATGTGATTATATAGCACCAATCACATCATATTAAGTGGATAGCAACAAAATTACCACGTCTAATGTTTTCAATGAACAAACGATTAAATTGAAAATTTGAAGAAATTTATGATTTTTATAACAAGGCACTATATGAGATACAAATAAGCATTTTCATATTCTTCGATATATATTATTTATGCACTCAATACATAAGACATTTTACTAATCTTGTATATTTTAATATTTGACATGATTGTTTATTTGAGCCCAAAGACAATGTTCAATATTTTAGATATTATACAAAAATTTTAAAGAGTCATCATTCATAAAAAGATTATAAACCATGAATGCAATATTCTATTTTGGGCACAAAATTAATAATATCAATAGATACATGCATTAAGAAGAGCCCTCTCAATGCATGGAAAAAAATTACACCTAAATAGTAGTATGCCTAACTTTTACCATGTCTTTCTATTTTTTAATGTCCAATTCTAATTTATGCAATTGAGTATCATGTGTATCAATTTATGGTTCAATCTCTCCAACAATTAAGAGTATCATGTATGATTCCATAAAATTCCAAGAATTACATTGTAACCATGACTTGGTCATTACAACCTAATAGTGCAATTTTAGCTTGCTAATGCAAGCCTAATATATTCTCCTTCACATTGTCATCACAACAAACACACACCAACAACACTCTTTTAAGCTTCATTTCTTGAAGAATTAAGGTTAATATAAATGGATTTATTTTCTTCATTAAATTTTATGTTGCATTTAGAATTCACATTTCCTAAACATATAGTGATTTTTATAAAATCTTTGATGGCATTGATTGTAACTAATCACAACTTGCTTTCGAGTCCTTGTATTATTTTCTTTTCACATGAGAACAATATTTACTTTTGTTATCTTACAATCAACATCAATACTTGAAACTTATCTTTGAGGAATGTATATATAAAGATACAAGTCCAATCAAGGGATAGTCCAAGGTTACACATGGCTAAAAAGCATGATTTAACTTGTTTTAGATACAAGCTATTTTCAACATTTCTCATCTTATCCATTATCTTTTGTGTAGAATAAAGCTCAAATATATAAACTAGATTGCAACATCTTTAAATTTTTAGCTAATACTTATAAACATTGAGTTGGCTCATTTCAAAAGGTAAGGCATGTTTCATATATCCCTTAATCATGATACGAATGTAACATAATACTCCCTTGAAGTGAACCATGAGTATTAGAGAAACTTTATACTCCATACAAAAAAGCTCAATGGTTTGGATCAATAGAATGATATTCTTGCTCACTAAGTATGTGCTAGATGAAATGTATCAAAGTTGATGCAATCCTTTTAGTTTTCTTATAAAATTCTAAATTAATGAATAACTCCTTAAAACTAATTAGATAAATGGAAACCAATATATCTATATGTTTTCAAGTTGAGATGAATGCTTGGCCTTGTTACATGATATTGCATGATTTGGGTCATGCCACATATCCCAATGAATAAATGAAAAAAGACAATGAAAAAGAAAGAAAATACAATGAACTAAAATCAACACAAAAACAAGATCAAAGATTAGTACAAAAACAAAAATGATATATAATCACATTTGCATTGCATATTTGGTATAAATTTATATTCTTTTTTAACTTTCCTTATTGAAAACTCAATATTTGCAATCTATGGACAATTTAATAAGTATCAATTATGACTATGATTCAAGAAACTATGTATTCCAAAGTTACAATACAATCAAACAAATGAATGCGTGTATAGATAAAGGATCAAGGAAGAGTTTTAACACCTCTATACATGTCAAGCCAAGGTTAAGATGATTTCTCATTTCAAAGACACGAAGTTGCTTAAGGTGGAGCTCAATTAAAAATGAGAAGTACTTCAACTAGTCGTGCAATGGTTGAACCAATTGTCCATTCAACTATGAAGCAAGCATTTATGATGTACAACATCATTCATCGTAATGAAATATTAGAGAGGTAAAGAGAAATCAAAGAAGTTGACTACCACCCATTACTACTTTGTGGCACTCAAAATTGTGTGCATGTGGAGAGAGAGAGAGAGAGAGAGAGAGAGAGAGAGAGAGAGAGAGAGAGAGAGAGAGAGAGAGTGTGTGTGTGTGTGTGTTGTACAAGCTCTTTCTAATGTTCATGTTCAATTATAAGTTATTAGGCTCCATGGTGAGGGGCTTGATGTTCATGTCAAAGGCTTTTATTGGATCAAGTGACCTTTTTACAATTTTCTTTTCTATAATTAATGAATTATCTATTACCGAAAAAAAAAAGTTGACTCTTTGTAGGGTCAAACCTATCCTAGAAGGGGTTTTGGTAAGCTTGGGGCTTTTTTTATTGGACCATTTTGAAAACAAAATCATTCAATTGTTTAAAGGTTATCTTTAGAATGCATTAGAGAATTAGAACAGTTTGATCACTCTATAAAGCTTTATGCATATCATCAATAATTAATCTTTGTATAGTTTGCCATATAATTGAGTTCTTGCACCCTTGATTTTCACTAAGTGAGAGAGAAGAGGAATAGATGCATGAAGGTTACCAACAAATTCAAAATCTATTAACGTACAACATTAAAGACAGTATAGGTCTGAGCTGGTAAATGAGGGATATGGGAGTGCAACATTGAAGACATTATAGGTTTGAGCTAGTAGAATGAGAGACATGGGAGTTATGGCAATTTAGAGGCTCCTTTGATTAAAATTTGTCAAAAAATGAGGGAAATAGCTACTTTTAGAAAAAGAGGGTTAAAGGCTTTTAGAGGCAAAATAGCACAATACTATACAAATTAACATATCTATCTCTTTTAGAGAGTTGTTAGAAAGTTGAAGTGCTGTTTGTATATTTGTCCTCTATATCTTTTAATTGTCAATTGTGACAATAAATGAATCAATGAACAATAAGCGCAATCAAAGTACTTTTTCATTTAATGAACAATAAGCGCAATCAAAGTACTGAGAAATATAAGTGCATGTTAGAGATTCTAGATAAGCCTTATTAGCCATTTCTCAACCAACCCTAGATTGCTATATTCACATTATATCCAAGGATCCAAAATTTAATGACCAAATCTTGGTTTACCACTTCTATAAGCTACACAAGTTGTGCAATTAAGCCCCATATGCACACTTAAACAAACTTGTGATCATGATGCTTTTATTGATTCACACTTGTTTTAAAACAAATGTAGTCTACAAATGATGGGTATTTATGAACATAACACTAGGAATATGTTTTGTTATAGTCATTTTAGAGCAATGATTGTGATTGTGCATTCTTCAAAGATTCTGGCAACACAATCAAGACATCAAAGCTTTTTGGTGCAATCATAAGCTTGTATTATGACCCAAGGAGCTCACTCACATCATAGAGGTGGAAGAACTTACTATCCATATATTGGGCCATGACATGGGCAGTTGAATACATCGACCATTGGTATGTGCATGCATAATGCTAACATGTGTGTTACACCCTTACAAGCTCTTGTCATGTGCTTGTATTATGACCCAAGGAGCTCACTCACATCATAGAGGTTGAAGAACTTACTATCCATATATTGGGCCATGACATGGGCAGTTGAATACATCGACCATTGGTATGTGCATGCATAACGCTAACATGTGTGTTACACCCTTACAAGCTCTTGTCATGTAAGTGTGTACAACCCATAAATTGATTTCATGTACTGTGAAACTTTGCAAATAATTGTGATTTTCCTTTTGAGCCTTTGTTGTAATGCCAATCACAATCCATTTGTAGGACAAATTTCCTCCTTAGAACGGTTTCTGTTTTCTTTTTCAAGTAATTATGTTTAAATTGTTAAAAAGGGCTTATACATAGATTTGTTGATAATATTGATATCAAGCCCATTGGGACATTCCAACTTCAAGTAATGTGGAAGGCAACTACTTAAGAACCTGATGGGGCTTGTGGCTTTGTAATGTTGTTAAAAACATTAGCAGCATTTGGAGTCACAGATAACATGCATTGCATGATATGCAGAGGACTTGTGCGGCATGCATTGCTAACAAGGATGGCAAGCATCATAAGAACAGGTTGTGAGACACACCAATAAGACGAATCAAACATGGAGTGAGTTCATTTCACACTCGACCTGACAGGGACTTGATTCATTTGGCACAGATGCTTGTGCCAAATGGAATGCACGATGGCTTTGCCCTATGTTTTTCAAAGTAATGTGTTTTCCATATGATAAAACGTACCATGCAGCACCCCTTATTGGTTAGGCCAGTCTTGAGTTGCCCCTAGGGCTTGAACTCAAGACCTCCACACACTCAGACACCCACTTTACCAATCAGCCTGCACAGTGCTGGTTGGGTCATTCATTCTGAAATTGGAACTAACATGGGTTTCATTCATTTGACACATAAGCAAAGCATGCAGGAAAGAGAAGAAAGAGATCAAGGAATGGGAAGAAAGAGATCAAGGAATGGAAAGAAAACCTGTATTCTGAGGAGATGGTTCATGGAGGGGCTTCATGTCTACCAGCTCCTGCTGCTCAGCAGCGTCCTGGGAGGAGGGTAGGGCAGGGGTGGCTAGGTCAGCCTCAGTCCCTGGAGGCAGCAAGGAGAGGAACAGGAGGGGCACCAGGCGCATCAGGCTGCGCATAAGGACCGCAAGCCACAGCAGAGTGTAGTCATCACGGAGCACATGCAGGATGCGCAGGAGGGCAGCCCCCATCCAGGAGGCACAGGTGGCACCAAAGTTGCTGACAGACATGAGGAAGGCAAATACGGTGCCCTCAATGCCCACCGGGCACAGCCGTGCCGACAGCACCATGAGTGGGATGAGTTGCAGCCGCCCAATCGCATCCCCCACCACGGCATCCCCCACCACAAATGCATGGTCTGGTATCCCCATCCGCACGTTCCACCGCCTTACTATCACTATATCCACCAGCCCCATGATGCAATATGCCATCTGCACTTTTGTGTGCCACAGAAATGAAACGTTAAAAGGACAATGGAATATTGTTGAAGTAAAAGAACAGTAATAGCACATGCTTATACAAAATATAAGATGGAACAAAAAGACCTTCCTAGAAACCATTACACTCTAGTCAATTATTAAGATTTTTAACAGTACTAAACTTACCCAGGTGTCCCATATGATAGTAGTTTTGCCTGGAGGATGTGTAACAAAAAAGAGGATAGAGTACGGAACAGCAGTTTCACAACTAAAGTGTTAGAATGAGGACTCAATGTGGTTACATACAGGGCGGGGACATGCCTACCAATGTGTTAAGGACCAATAAAAACCCTACTTCTATATGGCATGTCCATCCCCCTTTACACACAGAGTTAAGCTGAGATTGGCCTCCTTGACTACGTTCTATGAATTCCATGTCCAATTTCTTTAATCTTGTAGATAGGGGGCTTCCCTGTCCATGAATTGTCCGTACACTTTCTGGTAGGGCCTTAGGATGGGTTCCACCAGTCAATACAAAAGAAGGGCTAGAATATGCTTTGGCATGCACATATCCACCTATCACCCAAATATGTGTGCCCACAAAAAGGCACCCATTTGGGTGCCCATAGAGGTGTTTGATGATCCTCAGGAGATTCCACCACTCAATAAAAACAAAGGGCTAGAACATGCTTTGGCATGCACACATCCACCCATCACTCAAATATGTGTGCCCACCAAAGGGCACCCATTTGGGTGCCCATAGAGGTTTTTAACAATCCTCAGGAGAGGTTGCTCTTGGTGCCTGCCCATGCACAGATTGTTTCCGGCCATGGTTGAATCAGATGTGTTACTGCAGGAATTGCCCCTTCAACTGTTCCGCTTGCTCTTCCTCTTTGCCACACTCACTATTTTTGCCTTTTTCTCTGGTCAATTTTGGTTCACTCATCACCATCTGGTCTTCATATTTGACAGCTCGCTACCTATTGTCATCCCATCTCCTTCTGCTTGATTTTGAAGGGATGTTCCTTTGCTGTGATTGTCCATAACGTCAGCCAAAACTGCAGTTATGAGCCAAGAGGAGACTACATTGTATCAGCAACCTTTTGTCTTCCAGGCTCAGTTCATCATCAACACATTTGTCTACCACAAGATCTGGCTGCCTCAGGAATGCACAAGTCTCAAAGAAAATCAGCCGAATATGATAATTTCAAGTTTTGCATTTGTGGGCTCTATGAACAACCTACACTGCACAAAACCATTTGATTTTTCCCTAGGCAATTTCCCTTCCCTATTATACTTCATACATTCTCTCCTACTCTCTTCAAGACTCTGATCTTAGGAATCTTCCTTTAAATGAGCTAGAACTCTTTCACTATTGTTATCATTCTCTCCTCATACCCTAGCAAGGTCAAAGATAAAATCCACGGTAAAATAACCATGAAACATGTTTCGCTGACGTTGAAATGCCTGAAAATTTTTGTGATGGTGAAATGTTTCACGGCTACCTTGCTCCCTTGAATAAGCAAAGGTGCAGCAAACCCTATGTAACACCTTGCTAGAATCAACCTTGCACACTAGACATGAAACAACTTGTACAGGCACATAGACAAGCGTAAGGAAATAAATATCCTGTTTACTTCCCAGCCATAGAATGAATATAAGTGCTCCCAAGGCTACAAACCAACAACAAAATAGGCTAAGCCTCTACAACAAGAGCTAGCATTCCATGCCACCAACTCTCGCCAATACGGGTGTACAGGTAAAGCTGCCTAAGGTCTGGAGTCCAAGAGTGTGTCGCACCATAATTGTGCAAACAAGCCCTAGGCTCCTTTTATAGAGCAGCAAGCCTAGCTGCCCTAGCCTTAAAGTACCTAAATGCATTCACACATAAGATTCTTTAGCTAACCCTTAGCTGCCCTGAGTGCATTCATGCTATAAGACCCTGACTAACCATTTGTTCAATGATCAACAGCCAATGTTGCAGGTGTCCATCCATGATGTCCATTTTCCTTCCCTAAGAAAAGAAGATTCCATTAATAACACTTTGGAATAAAAACATGAGGTAAAATACAAAGAGCAAAAAGTCATGTAGACGGCTAATAAGTGCATAATAAATACAATGGTTGAGTAAACAACCAATCTAGTGGGTCTATAATTCCAAACTAGGTAAGGCTCAAAATGAAAGAAATTATCAAGGTCCCATTTCCACATAAAAGCTTCTCTCCTCCTCGTCCTGTCACAGTCAGCTTGTGAACTTTCCCATCTCTCACAAGAGAGTGAGTATAACTCTCTCCAAATCCTAGCAAGAGATATCCAATAGTGTGGCTACACCTTGTAGTCCAAATAAACCAACCAAGAATGTGAGCAATCAACTCCCATTTGTGGCAATGCCCTGGAATCCAATGTGTCTGCAAGTAATCTGGATTCGGGATTCTATGCAAATGTTGACAAATGATGAGAAAAGTGTGGTTGCCCTAAATATCTTCATAACCACATGAAGGGACTCTATCCATGAGCCAAGCTACTACCCCCAAAGTGCTACAATAGTCTTAGTTGTGCCATGAAAGATGGTCCGGGCTCTCCATACTTCTTGAGCCTTGGGAGGATCCCATAAACATTGCCTCCTCTATCTCTCCACATCTAGCAACATGCTACAAGATGCCTGCCATAAACAAGCCACGTGCTAACTACCAAACTCAGGCAATGAGCCCAAGAACAAAAAGATCTTCCCAAATTTGATACCATCATCTAATCTCCTCCAAAAACTATCAAGAAATGTGCAGAGATGCCTCATTTGTAGAATGCTCACTAGCTGCTATCTTTGCTTTGATCCTGCTCATGTGAATCCTTCTTCCTAACTTGGTGATGTGTACAAAGAAGGTTACATCGTTGGTCCATGAAGGGATGGGTCTCTCCAAACCCGCTCTCCTATAACTTCTTTAGGGATGTGTACAAAGAAGGTTACATCGTTGGTCCATCAAAAGATGGGTCTCTCCAAACCCGCTCTCCTATAACTTCTTTAGGGGCCTCCTATAATGTACCCTATCTCCACCTACTTTGATCCTCTACCTACAGCATCCTGCAAACTCTTATCTTATCCAAGTCCTATCTCAATAGCTGGCCATCATCCTCCACCATGAAAGTGAAGACCCTATCTCTCCTAGTCACAATAACCCCTGATACGATTTCCCCTCTAGAGAAGAGACCTATCCAAGGTCTAAGAAGTGCTTGTATCTATCCTCCATCGGAGGAAACTCCTATCACCGTCTCTACCGTAACTTTGGTACTTCTAAGACTGTAGTCTCTATCTCTATGTCTCTTGTGGTAGATCTTAATAACTAAACCACTCTTCCATTGAAAAGGCAACTTGTAGAGAGAAAATTCCTAGGAAACATGGGTCCTTTGTTGTCCAAGGGTGTGGCAAGACTGCGATCTCAAATAATGGTCAAAGAGAAGCAGCTCCCTCAGCTTCTCAACAAATTAGGAAGGAGATGGCTAAGAAGGTGCAAGAATGGAAGAATGAAATATATGAGGAGATTACAGCACACTTCACCTCTTGAAAGGCAAACATTGAAGCCTCTCCGAGAGAGAAATAAGGTGAATGAAGAACTCCGGTATGAGATCGACGAATATTGGAACCAACTTGACCTCCTTAAGGAGGAGGAAGGGGAAATCACTGAAGCGCACCAACAAAGAAAGAGGAGCATGTGAATGCAGCACTTGAAGAGCAAAAGAGAAGGAAAATTAGAGCCTTGCACCTCCACATGGTCAGGTGGAAAGAGGGAGACAGACCTCTAGAAGATGCCAAGACAATATGTGGAAAAAAGGGAGTGGAGGACCCCTCCATTGTGTGAAATACATGGCGCCTAGGGAAGGATCTAGAAAAGGGTCAGCCCCTTATCATCAAATTTGCTAATTTGGAGTCATGATGAGACTTCTTCTCCAAAAGGAAGGCTCTCAAAGGAGGAGTATACCTTGAGGACGATCTCACACCCGCCTATGTAGCCCACCGCAGAGTGCATGCCACAGATTCTGGGACACACTGTGGGCAAATGGTCAGTATACAGACACGGACATATCATTATCACAAACATTCCCAACAACCTCCCACCTAAAGGCAATATGCCTTAAGAGGAGAAAAGAATCGGCTAAGTCTAGGTATGTATAAAGCTGAAATACATATATCTATCCAACTCCCATCATCTATCGGCAATGAGAAAACCGCTCTGCTGGAAGACCCTTTGTGAGAAGGTCTGCAAGGTTATCATCTCTATGCACTTTGACAAGCTCAATGCTCTTGCTGTCAAGTACATCTCTAATGAAGTGGTACTTCACCTGTATGACCTTTGTCTTTGCATGAAAGACAGGATTCCATGCTAGCATGATAGCACTCTGACTATCACAATGGAGAACAGGTAACTCTAAGATGCCAAGCTCTCCCACTAGATGTGAAAGCCATAAAGCCTCCTTGCATGCCTCAGTGGCAGCCACATACTCTGCCTCTGTAGTAGACAATGCAACACACTTTTGTTGCTTGGAAATCCAAGAGACTGCTCCTCCTGTTAAAGTAAACACATGCCCAGAAGTGGACTTCCTGCAGGCCACATGACCAGCATAGTGTGCATTCATAAAGTCAACAACAGATGCCTTCTGCTTTCCAAAGCAGATGCACAACTCCTTTGTGCCTTTTTGAGGTATCTCATAATACCTTTCACTGCATCCCAATGCTTCTTGCCAAGGGTTGCCATATATTTGCTAACCACTCCTACTGCAAAGGCAATGTCAGGACATGTAGCAACCACAGCATACATCAAACTGCCAACAGCTGAAGCATATGGTATCTTGGCCATTTCAGCCTTCTCATCATCAGATGTAGGGCTGTCATTTGCACTAAGTTTCACATATGGAGGCAATGGAATCCCAATTGTTTTTTCCCCCTTCATATTAAAACGCTGCAAAACTTTGGAAACATACTCCTGCTGAGATAGATAGAGTAAGCCTTTTGATCTATCTTTGAGTATTCGCATGCCAAGAATGTGATTTGCATCACCAAGATCCTTCATGTCAAAGTTGCCATGAAGACTTTGCTTCAATGAATCCAAGGCATGAGTATCTCTGCCAGCAATCAGCATGTCATCAACATACAAAACCAAGATAATCAAGCTACCATCTGCTGCCTTCTTGGTGTACAAGCCGTGATCCACTTGACTTCTATGAAAGCCTTGGGACTGCATGAACGTATTAAACTTATGATACCAGTCTCTTGGTGCTTGTTTCAGCCCATACGAACTCCTTTTGAGTTTACATACTATTTTTTCCTACTCTTGTTCAACAAACCCTTCAGGCTGTTGCATATATATGTCTTCATGGAGATCACCATGTAAAAATACAGTCTTTACATCCACCTATATGAGCTTCATATCCTCAACTGCAACCAAGCCCAAAATGGTTCTCAATGTAGTCATCTTGACTACAGGAGATAAAATCTCATCAAAGTCAATTCCATGCTCCTGCTTGTACCCCTTTGCAACCAATTTTGCTTTGTACTTTGGTGAGGAACCAAAAGTGACCTTCATCTTGTAAACCCATTTGCATGTAAGGGTTTTCTACCCTTTAGGCAACTGCAACAAGTCCCAAGTGCCATTTTTTTCAAGAGATTCCATCTTTGACAGCATCGCTTTATACCATTTCTTGCTGTCATGTCTGTCCATTGCTTCCTTGAAGCAAGATGGTTCACCACAATCTGTCAACATGACATATTCAGCCACATTAATTGCACCAGGAACAAACTTGTCAGGTTGTCTAGTAGCCCTAGATGATCTCCTAACCCAATGGTCATTGTTTGCTAGCTGTTCTTGCAAATTTCCATTTTCAACATGCTGTCCTGGCATTTCAGCCTGCAAATTAGTATTAACAGCTTGTTGTCCTGGCTGTTTTTGCACATGTAATGGCTTATTTTCATGGGCAATAGCTGGCTGATCATTTCTAGCATCATTTCCTGCATTTACAGGTTCATTTACAGCAGGTATTTGCTGCTGTACAGCGGGCACATTTTGCTGTCCAAAAGGTATTTCTTCCCGAAATACAACCCTATGGACCTCCTCAGTCTTTTCGAGCTGTTTGTACATGTGATCTTCCTGGAAGATAACGTCATTGTTGCGTACTACTTTCATTTTCTCGGGATCCCACAATCTATATCCCATTTCACCCTCGTCACCATAGTTGCCAAGAGTTTCCGAAATAGCAAAACAAAAACGGGCAGGAAACAGCAGAAACGGAGTTTTGGTCCCGACAAGAAACGGCGAAAACAATTTAATGGGAAAAACATGTAAAATATAACAAACTAAACAGTTTCATTAACCATTGTATACAATTGACCATCCAAATCCAAAGCAAAGATGAATATCATTTGATTTCTCCCATGGGCCACTCGGCCCTCTAGAGTCTTCATAAGTTCATAGACTCTTAACTATAGTCCATAACAATCAATTATCAGAGAACACTAATCAAATTAAAGTTCAAGAGAGATTACACAATACACAGGCACTTGCCACCATCCATGTATGTCTATATCATTTCAAAAAGAAGAGTACAAGATATTGTGAACATGTGCAATCATGCTTGGATAGTGGATCATCAAAGCAAAATACCAAAAAGATAAAGAGTTAAGGCTCAAGCCTTGATACAATCATAAATAGCTGAAATGTCTGAAACATGTCTGGAATCCAGACTCTGGAGTGACTACTCATTATCCTGATCCTCGGCCTCTGCATTACTAGCAGATGTACTAGAAGAAGTAGAATCTAACTCAGAATGAGAGCTAGTAGAAGAGGGTGAGGCTGCAACTGCTGAAGTGCTGGTGCCATCCCATCGCGAAGTGGCCCTCCGTGAAGCTTGTGTGCGATGGGTAGGAGCTGACATCTCCTCATACAACATGGTGTAGATATCAAACTCCTCATTAGGAATATTTGGTATGTCTTTCACCTTCTCTATGTCTACCTTGTCAACATTTACCTGGCGAGGTTCAGGAGAGGTAGAGGGGTGCTCAAGAAGGCGAAGGTTGCAGTGACAAAAGACCAGCCTCTCCAACTGAGCTGTGCTCAAATGATTCCTCTTCTTTGTATGGAAGAGGGCCCAAGTGCTCCAATTTCTTTCACATGGGCCTGAGCTGCAATCCTGTGAAAGAACTCGAATAGCAAGACATTTCTGTCACGATCCACAAGAAAAGAAATTTCAGATTGCATAACATTTCTAATGCGCAATGTATGAACACTAAGTACTTGAAAGCTAGAGCCTCAGCCTAGAACTTACTAGGGTAGGTGCAGATGCCCCATATTTCTCCGACCAAGACACAGGCTGCAACTGTGTCTCTCGAAGCTAGGCTGTCGAGCGACCAAAGGAGAGGCTATGGTTACGAAACAGGAGAAGCTCATCCTCAAGCCTCGTGACCATCTGCAAATCTCCGTCTGCCCACTTCTCAAAGTACTCCTGAATACCGTTCTCTAGCTCATCATCAACACACTGATCCTCACTACGCCATAGGGGATGCAATACATGTACAACTGCATGGATTGGTCTATGAAACCAATTCCATTGTGTCTGCCATACACATCGAAGCTCCTCGATCCTGGATTCAAGATGGGCAAATGAAGCTATGGTGGATAAACATAAATTTGCAAACCATAAATGATAATACATATTTGCATAAACCATAAAAATCACTTACTTTCTACGAGAAAGCCAGGTATTGTTGTCCAAGGCCTCTCCAATCTTATCCATGCACTCATAGAGTAGCCCCATGGTGCTCCCCTCCATATCAGTAATGCGCAATACAGAATAGATGGGCTGGATTGATTTCACTAAGGCTTCAGCCTCCTCCCACCATCCTTGATCCATTACCATCCGTGAGAAAGATGTGTTTTTTGCATCTTGGCTATCCTCCAAAGCACACCACTCTTGGGACACCACTGTGCGTATCAAGTCCTTGCGCACTCGCACAAGCCTCTCCACAATAATAAACGTATATGCAAACCTTGTGCTTGAGGGCTTGAGTAGGTCTAACTCATTGTGTGAACGGTAGATACTTTGCACCTTAGGCCGCTTTGTGACAAAATGCACCATGGACTTGGCTGTTGAAAAAATCCTGTCAACCCAATCTAACTTCTCCAAGTCCTCCATAAGCAAGTCCAAAGAATGAGAAGCACATGGGGTCCACCTTATCTTCAGAAACTCAGCCTCAAGCATGCAGCCCATGGAAACACAATTGGACCCATTGTCTGTGACTACTTGAACCACATTATCTGCCCCTATCTCCATGATTGCCTTGCGTATATGCTGCCAAATATATGAGCCAGTGACCACTGTGCCAGCCGACGAAGCATCAATGGCCCTCAAGAACATTGTCCCCTTGCAAGAGGAGACTAGAATGTTATAGACACTTCATCTACGTACATCAGACCACCCATCACACAAGACCGTGCAACCATACTTCACCCAAGTGGCCTTCAATGGCTGCAACTGAACCTCTATGCGGACTTTCTCATTTTTAAGCTCTCTTGTCCGAATACCCTCATACGATGGCCCTTTCCACTCACATCCAATGCGGCTGACAGCCCTCATGGTGATTTTCATCTCGGCGTGCGCAAGACATGGAAAGAAATGGCACACTGAATGAATAATCGAGTGAGCTCTCTAGTGGCCTGTGCAATGGCTTGCTTTTGAATATCCGCTTTGATACTAGCACCTTGCAATGAACCTTTTGTTGCCTTAGGTGTCCCGTGTGCTCCATCAGTAGAACCCCATGTATGTGCACCACTCATTGTGTCAGTCTCTGAAGCTCCTCTACTCCTCTTTATAGGACCTCATGTTGCTGAAATTTCATCATCTCCATGGTTTCCCTCTCCTGTACTAGATGCACTTGTAAGAGCTAAGCGGCTGAGCCTCCAATGCTCCGTGGAAGCCTTAACATCAGCAGGCACATGTTCACATGGACCAATGTCTTTATTGGGCACATGGGCAAGATGATCTTTGATCATTGTGGCTGCCCCTCCTCTTTGAATGCCGCAATAATTGCATTGCCACCGCTTGCAACCACCACCACCTCCGTAAGCTTGAAGCACTGTGACATGACTCCATGCTTGATCCTTTGGCATGTTCATTATTCCCGAATCCCACCTGAATCTTGAGTTTGTTGCGTCGCGCCCGCATGTGTGTGTGTGTGTGTGTGTGTGTGAGAGAGAGAGAGAGAGAGAGAGAGAGAGAGAGAGAGAGAGAGAGAGAGAGAGAGAGAGAGAGAGAGAGAGCAACTTGCAAGTGCCAAGACCCAGACTCCAGCGCCCACGATTGTAAGTGTGCACTGTGTGTGTGTGTGAGAGTCTAGAGAGAGAGAGAGAGAGAGAGAGAGAGAGAGAGAGAGAGAGGCTAGAGCTTGAGAGGGACTCGTGAGAGAGAGAGAGAAAGCAGGCCAAAACGCAGGTGTGTGCAGAGCCTATGGCTGCCGGCAGCATTCGAGAAATGAGCGTGCGCAGGCTGTAGCAATTTTCAAATCAAGGCTCTCGTTTTTTCACGTGGGGGCTCAAAAACGTAGGGCAAAATTGCCTAACAAGGCCTGCAAAGAATGCATTTAAAAGTTTTAAAAAAAGGGGAGGGGGTGTCAGAAACAAACATTTCTACGTAGCAGAAACAGTACGCCGTTTCTGACGGCCAAAAACGGCGTTTCATGCAACTATGCTCGTCACCATATCCTAGGAAAATATATTTATAAGACTTTGGCTTAAGTTTGCAGCGTTTTTCTTTACGAATGTGCACAAAAGCCTCGCAGCCAAACACTTTCAAATGAGCATATGAAGGTGGCTTGCCCAACCACGCTTCTTAGGGAACTCTCCCCTCCAAAGACTTGCTTGGTGACCGATTAATCAAGTGAATGGCTCTCATAACAGTCTCTGCCCAAAAACCATGAGGTAATCCAGCATCGTACGGACCTTATCCTGTATGGTCCGATTCATACGCTCTCTGCAACTCCATTTTGGAGTGGATTATGAGGGACAGTGAGCTCCCTCTTTATCCCTTTGCTATCACAAAATGCCTAAAAGGCTATTCCCCACCATTGTCAGAGCGAAGACACTTAAGTGTCTTATCTGTTTGATTTTCAGTTAATGCCAAGAAATTTTAAAACTTATCAAGCACTTCATCCTTGCTACAAATGGGATAAACCCATACCTTGTGTGTAGCATCATCGACAAAGGTGACAAAATACTTATTTTCCCCTAAAGATAATCCTGCCATTTAACATACATCCAAATGTACTAACTCTAGAGGCGAAGATTTCAAAGAAAGAGACTTTTTGTGAGATGTCTGTACATGTTTGCCATAAATGCAATGATCACAATGCTCAAAATCAGCATGACGAAAACAAGGCAAGTGACCCAAACGAGAAAGCACTTTCATTCATGTTTGACTCATGTGTCCCAACCAGCCGTGCCACAAAGAAACGCTTGGCTGCTCGATCACAGCAACAATATGGTCACACACACTAGATACATGAAGTGGATACAAAGTATCACTCTTGCAATCTCTAGCAATCACTCTTGATCCCTTACAGATCTTCCATTTTCCATCACCAAAGGTGGTATGAAAACCATCATCATCTAGTTGCCCTGTGCTAATTAAGCTCTTCTTGAGTTGAGGTACATGCTGTACATGCTGAAGTGTAAAGACAGAGCCATGCTGAAACTATAACTGCACACTGCCAATACCTGCAATCTCACGTGCATAGTTGTCCCCAAGATGAACAACACCATGTCGACCCCCTGTATAGGCAGAAAACCACTCACGATGAGGGGTGACATAAAAGGAAGCACCTGAATCAAGAATCGAGGTATGCATGTAATCATCTGTATTTGCAAGTAAAGCATGTGCACCAAAGTATGAAGAGAGAAAGAGTACATCACTCCCACTGTCATTGTCATGAGTGACTACATTCACCTCTTCAATTTTTACACTGCTCTTCTTAGGCTAACTGTCCTTTTTCTCTTCCTTGCTATCATCTGTCTTCTTGCCTTTTCCTTTCTCTTTCTTCCATTTGTAGCAGTCACGTTTAAAGTGACCCTTCTTGCCACAATGATGGCATTCAACATCTTTGCTACATGATTTACTGCGTCCCTTGCCATCATATTTGCCCTTTTGCTGTGATCTACCCCTAGTATGCAAAGCACTGGAATACTTACTAGATGCATTGTTCTGCCAATTCATCTCTTCCATAAGTAGAGCACTCTCTACATCAGTATACAAAAGGATTATATTAGAATAGCTCATAACAGCCCTAAATGTATCTCATCTCTCTGGTAGAGTGCAAAGCAAGAAAATAACCTTAAATTCCTCATCAATCATGAACTTCAAGGCAACCAGCTGGCTAAAAATGGAGTTAAACTCACTCAAGTGAGTAGATATTACTGTACCCTCTTTCATACGCAAATCCATAAGCTTTTTCAGCCAATACACTTTGCTTGCAGCACTCTTTTGTGCATACAGTTCTTCCAATCTAGTCCATATAGCATACATAGAATCCAAACCTTCAATGTTGAAGAGCAAGGCATCAGAAATCGATAACTCTATGGTTAAGCGTGCAAGCTCATTTAACTCATCCCAGTCATCCTGATCCATGTCTGCGGGCTTTGCCCCTTTGGTTTTGATCGGCTTTGCTTGCTTCTTTTGTAACACGATATTGTAGCACTGCTTTTGCCAAACTGCAAAGTTATGTGTGCCTTCAAGCTTCTTTATGTGCATCAGATTACTGCTGTCATTGCTGCCAGCCATGATTTTTAGCCCAAATGTGACAAAAAAACCAGCAAATGCAGGCCCAAACTGTCACCCAAGTGACCAAGGTACAAACAAGTACCAATTAGCAATAAATGACCACGTAGAAGCACAGATTTCAGATCTGTAATTAAATTTTCAGAAGCACCAAACCATGTGCTACAACATTATCCAACTGATTACAGCTGTTCCAAGGGCATGTGCATCACATTACATGAGGAATCCCAAAATTTCAGCTGCAATTTCTGTTGTACATGTACCCACGGGCATAAAATTTGACATGAACGGTCAAAGGCCCCAAAAATTTGTGCTCAAAGCATCAAACACATCTCCATTTCCTCTGTCATGCATAGGACAGGCCAATTTTGCCAAAATAGAGCAATTTCAGCAAAACCCCCAAATTTTGCCAAGTGTTGATGTCCAAATTGCGCGGAATTCAACTTGCATGTACATAAAATGACCAAATGCTGCACAAATTTTGCCCAAACTGCAAAAGCCCCAAATTGCATGGGGTCCAATGTGCCTCAATGTCAAGAAATTGGGTTAATTTCAGCCCAATTTGAGCATGTACATTAAAATGTTGGGGACAAAATGTCACAAATTCCTGCAATTTCTGAGACAGATATCACTGTCGCATCTTGCTTGCACCAAATCTGGACAAATCTCCAAATTTTCCAAGCATTGCGTGCACTAATTTCAGTGAAATTGAAAGAATTTCACTAAAATGTGAAAAGGCCCCAAATTTCCCGGGCAAATGTGCATCGACTTTGCAATTTCTTTTTTTTCGTAAAAGGTAATTGTATTAATTACGAAGAAAGTACAAGATTACATGATTACACGAGTACAAGAGGCACGAGGGCCATAGGCCAACGTGTGGGAAATCCCCGGACTAGGGTACTAAAAAGTTACACCAATCATGGCAAGGACCCAGAGGCAATTGCCAAATGCCAGGAATACAAATCCTCCCGAGGGAGCAAGTCAAAGTGCCTGATGAGATCTAGCTGCAATTTCTAAGTCAAATTGTCCAATTCTGTGTTGAGATCCCCAAATTTGGGAAAAGCCCCAAATTTCTGGGCCAATTTTGCACAGATTTGAGATTTTGTGCTTGTGCGCGCGAAACCCCGTCAAGAAAGGGGTTGAATTTGATTTTTTCTTTTTTTTTTAAAAATGAAAAATAGAAACGTGATGGGGTCCGTTGACCCCGTGCAAGTCGCTGACGGGACGTCGCCTGGGCCTACCTCCACGGACCACTGTCGTGCGACTGCTGCCCTGTTACGTGCTGTCCGTTGCCCGCTGTTCTTCGTCAATTGTCGCTTGGTCACTGTGCAACGCGCTGATTGCTGCCCCTGTTGCCCGTTACGCAGTAGTCGATTGTAACATGCCTCTCGACTGTCCACTCGCCTGAGCCTCATCGCACAGCTATCATCTGTCACAAACTGTTGCACGCCCTGCGACACTTTTTGCTCACCTGCGACTTGCCGCCTAATTCAAGCTACAGCTCCCATCAATTGCTCTCGTCAGCCGTTAGGTGACTCGCAAGCAATTATCTGAGATGGATCCCCACATACCCCTAGAGGATTTTACAACACAACTTACTAAAGCACTTCACATCGTTGCCATGTATTTTCTCTACACACGCACACATTTCACCCCTTCAAGTAAGAATGTTCCATAGAATAGCTCGTATGACGAGGAGTATAGGGAAACTTGTCTTCGTCTCCAGCAAGACGAAGCACAAGGAACCTACACACACAACCAAATACGCTCGATCTTTCACTATCACATGCCAAATATATCCTTGCGCCCCTTCTAGCCCACCTATTCAATAGGGCCTTGTGTGAAGGCTTCCCTACTAATCGGTCACCTAATACTAAAGTACCCCATGGTTCCTACAAACTATAGGACGGTCATGGTTGGCCACGTGCTAGCCAAGCTTGATGGATTGATACTAGAGCATGGGCTGAGCAAATAGGCAAAGGAGCACCAACATTGGGCATCTCGATAGGTAGGATTTAGGAGGGGCTACTTCACTCTTGATCATATTCTCACACTTCAAGATATCATCGAGGAGAGTAGGCACACGGGAGGCAGGTGTAATGTTGCTTTATGGATTTCCGTAAGGCCTTTCACATAGTTTCATATACTAGGCTTCTGTAGAGACTATAGGAGTTAGAGGTCCCAATTGAGATGAGATGGGGGATACTAGCTGTCATGAGGACATGTATTTTTAAAACCCCACTTAACATGTGGATTGATTTTTAATCACATGGTTAAGTAAATGTATTGCACATGTAAGGTGTAACTGGGATTAGAGTAAATTTACGAGCCCGAGACCCGAGGAAATCACGGGATGTCAAAGGCAAAAGTTGCTATAAGTTATGCCACAGATGTACTTGGTGGTATCTGGTACCAGTTGTTGGCCTAGGTCATTCATTTGGTCATAAGTGTCAGTCGATGACACTAGAGAAGTGACATTTAATAGTAGTTAATGCCAATCTGATGGTCAAAGATGGCGTAGAGACACTTGGGAATGGAAGCTGCCTAGCCAATTTAATTATTGACTAGTCAAATTATTTTTCAGGGCATCGAAATAATTACTAGATTAATTTTCAGTGAGGGAGTGTGTGTGAGAGTGAGGGATCCAGGAGAAGAAGATCTCCATCATCTCCTCTCTTCTTCTCTTCTCTTCTCTTCTCTCATCTCACGCGCAACTATGGAAGATGTAACTTGAAGTGGAGGCTTGAGGTTGCTTGAGCTCGCATCTCGAATCGTGGAGCTTCCAGTGTGCACGAGGGAGGAGGTTACTCAATTGGGCATCGAGGTAAGCTCACTACACCCTGGGTAGGATCAAAGGTGCGTCGGCTAGTTGAGAGATAACCATAGGTGTTCGCTTGAAACAATAAGCGGTCCATGGGTCTTGGCGGTTGAGTGTGAGCTCGCCTCTACATTTTGGTTCCGTTGCTCGGACCAACAGATTCAAGCTTGAGCACTTGTGTATCTCTAATTGAGCGATGAAGTAAGGGTTTCATCTCCGAACCGGAGCTTGAGATAGGTAGGAGGTTTTGGGTTTTTAGTCTCTGCAACAAGTATTTTGGTTTTTTAATCATTAGGCAAGTAGAAGGAATCATTTCAATATTTTGCTTTTGACTTTTGTTGCGTTTAGAGTAAGTAAGGACCAAGAAATTGAGGGAAAATTCTAGAGCCCCGCCTGACATATGTCTACAAGCCACTCGAACCATTCTCCCTCGATGATGGAGGGCGTTGAATGACCATGCCCCTTCTACCACCTACTTGAACTCCTCGCCCACGAGCACGCTGACTGCGACTATCACGAGTATCCGCTGCTATAAGCTCTCTATAGAGCTCTGCAAAAATCATCTCCTCCTCCTCATCCACCTCCTTATGTATACTCAAAAGAGTGTCGCCTGTCAACTTGAATGTATCAACATTCACCTACACAATGCAGTGATGCACGTAAGATTGATCATTGTAAATGCTAAAGTCTAAATTGTAAAGTATAAAGTTTAAACTTTAAACTTCAAAGTTTAAAAGTTAAAACAAAAAATTTTAAATGTTATGGTTAAGTGTTTAAACTTTACCTGCTTCGGACTATCCATGCTCATCGTAGCCCTCATCATGCGTAAGTTAGTGCGGCAATAGACTAGCCGCTCTAACTGTTGTGTAGTAAGCCGATTACAAATCTTTGTGTGAATGAGAGAAAAGGCACTCCAGTTTCTCTCACATGCACCCGAAGAGCAATCTTGGGAAAGGACCCTCATGGCCATAGTTTCCAGAAACAGTGTTTCTGGTGCTCAAAAACGGGATGGCCGTTTCTGGCCGTTTCTGGGAAACAACGTTTCTGCTAGACAGGGGACTCTCCCCCCGCTCGTTTTGGACTCTCCTACTGCTGCACTTGCTCGAACTGAAGCAACTGTGCCTGAACTGCTGCACATCAGCCCGTGGTCACTCAGTAACACTGAAAGCGCTCTTCTCGAAAGGTAACCTTCAGCTGTGGACATTCAGCTTGTTTTCCTGTATATTTCAGACCTGAATGTCTACAATTTTCAGCCAAGATATATGAAATTTTTTGTCCTGCCAGTTGTGTGTGTGCACTATTTCAGTCTTGTGTCATTTGTTTGTGAACATTCAGCCTGTTTCATGCAGATTTCAGACTGAATATCTGCAATAATCAATTTTCAGCCAAGATATATGAAATTTTTTGTCCTGCCAATTGTGTGCATACTATTTCAGCCTTGTGTCATTTGTTTGTGAGCATTTAGCCTATTTCATGTAGATTTTAGACCTGAATGTCTGCAATAATCAACTTTCAGCCAAGATATATGAAATTTTTTGTCCTGTCAGTTGTGTGCACACATTTAAGCCTTATGTGTCATTTGTTTGTGAACACTCAGCCTGTTTTCATGGCACATGTAGATTTCAGAACAGAGTTTTTGCAATTTTCAGCCAAGATATAAGAAATTTTTTATCTTGCCAGCCATGTGCACATTATTTCAGCCTTATGTGTTATTTGTTTGATGTTTGGACAGCTTGCAGCCAAGAAAATACCATGGCTCCTGATCCTAATTGGTGCCATGTTACTCTCATAACCTCATATGAGAGGTCAGATGGATCTAAAAAGTGGAAATGTATTTATTGTGGCATGGTGAAAACAGGAAGTGTCACTAGGGTCAAAGACCATCTTGCTCATGTGCCAAGAAGACACAGCTCCATGTGCAAATGTGCCAAGAGATGTGAAGCTTTCTCTTGTTTTATGGAGGAGGCAATGGCTTGGTTTTCCGACAGTTGGTGTAGAACAGGACCAAGACTTAGCCACAGCTCAGCAACAAGAGGGTAGCACAAGTGTGGTTGGACCGTCAAAAAGAAGTAGAGCTGCATCAAATCCTGTTGCAAGTGCATTCGCTTCAGCCTCGGTCTTTGATTCACGTGCGACGAGGACTCCTTTGCCTCAGCCTGATGTTTCAGGTGCTCCTAGAGGTTCATTACAGAGGGCTGGCATACATGCTGCTATGCAAAAGCAAGCCATAGTTGAGGCAACTCGAGAGTTGATGAGATTGTTCATTAGATGTGCTATTCCCTTCCATGTGGCTAAAACAAAGCAATGGAGGCGAACCATAAAAGCCATCAGCCGCATTGGATGTGAATGGGAGGGCCCATTCTCAAAGGCACTATACACACAAGAACTCAAGAAGGAAAAGGCATGCATTGAGGTTCAATTAGAGTCATTGAAAGATGCATGGAAGAAGTATGGGTGCACCGTTTTGTGTAATGGATGGTCTGACGCCCGTAGGAGAAATGTGTATGATGTCATGGTCTCATGCTGTAAGGGCACTATGTTTGTGAAGGCCATTGGTGCTTCTTTGCTAGGCCTTGTAGAGACAGGTACATTTATATGGTAGCATTTGCAGGATGTTATCTTCAAAATCAGGCCTGAATATGTTGTGCAAGTTGTGATCGATAATGGAAGAAATTGTGTCTCCATGGGTAGCATGTTAGAGGAGTTTCCAAGCATTGTATGGACACCATGTGCTTCTCAATCCATTGATCTTTTGATTGAGGATATAGGTAAAATTCAATGGGTTGAGGCCATATTCAGCACAGCCACAAGTGTGGTCAATTTTGTGAGAAGGAGGCCCAAGGTTCTTACCATATTTCGCTCATTTAGCCACCTTGAGCTCTTAAAACCCTTCACCACCAGATTTGCCTACATCTTCATTGTGCTTGAGAGATTGGTGCGCATTCACAAGGAATTGGTACGCACTATATGGTTTGATGAGTTCATGCAGTGGGATGAGTATGATTATCCAAAGACCATGGCATTTCGGTGCAATGTCATGAATGATACTTGGTGGAAAGATGTGGAGGCTATGGTGAGAACTCTCAATCCTATCTACACAGTGCTATGCATTACCAATATGGAGGGTAGCACTACGGGTTTTCTTTATGAGTATATCGATAAGATAGGGGAGGCTCTAAAAAAAAAAACTTTTTGCCCTCGCACAAGTAAGTAACTCTTGAGTCTTTATTTTACAAATTGATATTATATGTGTGAATTTTGAAATTTGAATAACTATTCTTGAGACTTGAATTGATATTTCTTCAATGTTGACATCTTAAGGACTGCTCAAATTGTAGCTATGTGGGAGAGGAGATGGAATTGGTTTCATAGACCAATTCATGCAGTGGCCCATGTCTTGCATCCTCTTTGGTGAGATGATAAGTAGAGTGAGTGTAAGGAGCTAAAGGAGGGATTCATGGAGTATATGACAAAGATGACAGGTGGCGATGTGTTAATGCTTCAAAGGATTGAGGATGATCTTTTGACATTTCACAATGAGAGCTTGCATTTTGGTAGAGAGACTGCGAAGTTAAGAGAGACTCAACTTCAGCCTGTCTCATGGTGGGAAAAGTATGGAAATTGTACGCCCACATTGGTAATTTGTAACCCCAAGCTTTCTTTTAATAATTATACATAATCACATATTTTTAATTTATTATCATTGGCATTCATCGCATAGTTTGATTCTTGAAAGTTGAATCTTAGATTCTTATGGCTCCGTTTGTGTTTCTATTTGAATGATGATTTATAGAAATGCATTGCTATACGGGTTCTCACAAGATTGTAGCTCAGGCCCTTGTGAGAGAAATTGGAGTACTTGGGCCCTTTTCCATACAAAGAAAATGAATAAATTTACCATTGCTCAATTAGAGAGGTTGGTCTTTTGCCATTGCAACCTCCAACTGCTTGAGAAAAACGATATTCATCCCGAGCTTGCGCAGGTGATTATATTTATATTTTGCTAATAGCTTATGGTCTTTGAAGTTTGACTCTTGAATGCCAATTCTAGAATCTAAAGATGATAACTTTTTTAAATCTCTATGTCAAATAAACACAGGTAAATATTGACAAGATCGACATAGAGAATGTGAAGTTTGTTCCAGACATCACTCCAAAGGAGCGGGACATATATACCATGCTCTACCAGGAGATGATAGCCCCGAGCCGTACCACGCGCAGTGGGACTGCTTCACAACGTCAGAGAGCTATAGATGGAGCTAGCACTTCAGCTGCTCTAGCAGATTTAGGGGCTTCCGATAGTTCTGGCTCATTAGCTGATGTGGATAGCGATGAGCCAAAGGAGAATTAGGATGACAGCACCTCTATTGGCTTAGATGATGTTGCTATAGATGCTTGAGCCTTGAGCCTCAATTTTATCGTTGATGTTGAGCATTGTTGACAGTTGTCAGTTGCTTATGTTTTTTCCCATGGCTGGCCAGTGGCCGTTATTTGAACTTTGAAGTTATCAGTTCTTTGAGATCTCATAGATCTATTATCTTACTTTGATATTTGACTCTTGAGACATGTCACGACTCACAAGATACATCATATGATCATTGCTATAGCTTGTAGTCTTGAGTCTTCAGTCTTTAAATTGGCTTTTGTTGATGTTAGATATATCTAGATTCTAGAATTTATATTGCCTTCTTTTGAAATTTGAATGATGAACTTAAACATAGCCTACATACTACGTGCCAGCAAACCAGTCGGGGCCATTGGTCAAGAAACGCAGAGTTGGGAGAGAGGCAGGCAGCCAATGACCTCCTCACCACGCTAGTGATTACCCCAGTGACTCTAAGCCTAGGAGATTTGCTTAGGCAACATCCAACACTATGGTAAGATTTGAAGCAGTGGATTGAAGGACCGATAGAGTAAGGGGCAGCTGATCTACACGATTATGATATGGTAACTCAGATAGCCAGTTTGACGCTGCACTCGGTGCCCAAGTCCTTGCACGTCAACACCTTTTGGGAAGGCTCCAAAATGCATGCAGTCTTACCGGTCCTAGATCTAGGAGACACCACGAGGAAGGGAATTGTGGATACAATAGCAAGAGTTAGTGTGTTGAGCCACGCAGAACTCCAGGATTGGGGTAACGCGCCTGTTGAGAATGCTAGGTTCAATGTTACCCTAGCCAATGGAATGAAAGTGCGGCAATTTGGAGTATTAAAGACATGGCCATTGAAGATTACAGGGATCCAATTCTTTGTTGACTTCATAGTCATGGAGTGGACTATGACATCTTGTTAGGCTGGCCCTGGATGTGCAATGCTGCATGGGTCATAGAAGACTGGGGTAACGGTATGATCTTCTTAGGCAATCAAACAGAGGTAGTAAAAGTAAAGATGGACACATGGAAGACCACACCAGTAGACCTGGATGCCATCTCCACCATGCTGAAGGGTGATGTGCAAATTAGGAAATCATATGGGCCACTCACCAAGTACATCCCTTGTCCTAATGATGAGCGAGATTGGATGCATGTGCTAGCCATGATCGATCTGCCATTCTCGGACAATAAGGAGTATGAGCAAGCTGTTAGAACAGCTGATAAACCCAGAAATACACCCTTAGTACCAATCTGCATGATGGCAAGGAGCTCTCATGGATAATCCAACCCTGTCAAGGTACGAGTGGCTACCATTACGGAAATTGAAGATGAAGATGAGGAAATGGTGGTACCTGCCTACCTACGCTTGTCAGTGACTACCCACAAGACACACGTCTTTGATGTACTCATCAACAAGGGAGTTGACTATAACATCCTTACGCACGATCATTGGAACCTCATTGGTCAACCAAAGCGGCAGCCCACCAACACCTAACTCAATCCATTTGGAAGACAGACCCACTCATTGCTTAGGAAGTGCAGAATAATGGTCTCTATCGAGACTGAAAGCCTACCTGCGACTTTCTATGTGATGCCGAATACTAAGACCACTGGTAAGGAATCGCTGTTAGGACGTCATTCAAGAAACAAGCACACTGCAACGTTGACTATTACTCGCAGCACATTCACCTTGCCATTGGCGATATTTGGATAGTTATGACTTTCAGCAAGGGCTGCACAACTCCGTCATAGTCCGCAAAGCCACCGATAGAGAAACCCACCATTGAGCCTAAGGAGGGGGGTTGTGATTCATCACCACTCACCAAACCTCAACACCAGCAAAGAGCTAACCACAAAGCTTAAACCCTTGAACGCCAACTCAAATGGGTGCCAAAATGCCCATGATCATCACCTAGGAGCACCCAACCACAGACTTATAAGGCTAAAAACCTTCCCTCGAAACCTATGAGGCCTAGAAGAAACTACGGGCATCGACAAACGGTCAAGCCGCAATGGGTTCCCAAGATCTTATTGCAAGCACAACGCTACTACGAGGATAACACCTGGATTTGGGTACCTAAAGCCAAGACGGCCGAGGACACTACCCCAACAACGCCCCCAAACTTACCCACACCAAGCCATGTGACAAAAAAAGTACCAATGCCACAAACAACTCAAACTACGAAAGACATGGAGCCTCAAACGCAAGAGCTGGTAGAGACTAAACAAGTCTATCGACCAAAGCTGCACCCTGCTACTCACACTCTGCTTCAACCTTGCCTCACTGGTGCCCCTAAGACCTCACTAGCATCTAGTAGCGCAACACCACCGCCTCTAATCAAGCCCATCACACAAGAAGCCCAACCACTCTCTCAAGAGCAACCAAGGCTGCAACCATCACCTGCTACCAAATTCTCTAGTTCGATCAAACCTTACCCGCCAGCGGATCTTAAGTCGTTCGACGAACAACGATCGATCCTCGCATTGGCTAAGGATCTAGCTGGCAATCTCACTGGCATCTAGTAGCACAGCACCCCTGGCTCTAATCAAGCCCATCAAATAAGAAGCTCAACCACTCTCTCAGGAGCAACCAAGGCCGCAACCATCAGCTACCAAATTCTCTAGTTCGGTCAAACCTTGCCCGCCAGTGAATCTTAAGCTGTCCTATGAATGATGATCAATCCTCGAATTGGCTAAGGACCTAGCTGGCAACATAGGAGACGACTTGATCACTTGCATTAAGTGCTTGGATACCACATTCACCCTACTCACTAAGAGCTATGAGCGTTTGGGCCTAGGCATGCTTGATCCATCCTTAGCATCGGAGGTCCGCTCCATGACATGCACCTGGAAGGAATATGAATTCGTGATAGTAAAAACCCCCACGGTCACGGAAAAACTAATCGCCAATGCTAAAATATCCCGAGATCAATCCCTCAAACAACAGCTGATCACCTCCTATAGCAAGAGCAGAGTTACTGCCACAAGCCGAAAGCTAGATGAGCTCCGCAAGCTAGCCGATAATGACTATCTTTTTTTAGGAAGTGGTATGCTCTCAAACTCCACTGGAAACAAGAAGGCTGCTGAATAATGACCAATGCTAAGCAATGATGTGCCATTAAGACCTTTGAGTATGATCCCACTTATGTAGCTCCAACCTCCTATTGGGTGTTGACCACCATTCGTAACCGACCCCTAGAAGAGCACATCGTGGCCCACCCACATTTAGATCGAATTCTGGCTGAGAAAGAGCTACACATTGCTGGTAGGATAGACTCTGGAAACTTCCTCATGGATGTTTTTACCTACATCACTCAAGTCAGCATCCATCCTTTCGATATGGACTGCTATGCCAATCCAGAATATAATCTAAACTTCTATGATTGGCTCATATGGAAGTAAAACACCGCAAGCCAATGCTAAATGCCCTTGACCTCTCAACCCTTAATGCTAGAAAGGATTCTAGGGCAAGGTGAAATCGAACATGTAAACAAGTTAGGTGAATGAAACGCACGTATAAGCCATCCATCAATGGCCAAGAGCAGAAGAGAGCGAATAAAAATCAGCTCGTGATTTAGGAAAAAGTTGTAAAGTTTTGGAATGAGTAGACTGCTTGAAGGAAAAAATGCTCTTTTTGTATTTTAACATGTTATTCTTTCTAAGAAAGCATAATCAATTCCTGCTTACTTTCCAGTAAGAAGTTACCTTAAGGACACTAATGGTGAACTATGGCATCATGACAGGTACCCACAATGGCAGGTCAAGAGAAAAGCAACAAACTTCCATTCTCGAAGGAGGAGCAGGTAAAGTACAGCCTCTCATTGGAAACGAGGGCTTACAATCAATTCAAATTCAGGCATATCCTGAATTTAGAAGACCTAGTCATGGAAGAGCATGCCATCGTGCAATTGGTGAAACAATGCAAGCTGCAAAAGTATATGGAGAAGGTGGACCAAGCCATCGACTATAAGAAATGCGCTGAGTTTCTTTGGACCTTCAACACAAACCGGGGCACTGTCACGGTGCACCTAGAAAATGAAGCCTGCCAAGTGGACATCGAATTGAGCCCAGAGCTGGTACCAAAAGCACTAGGCCCACCAAACAAAGTGGAGAGACTGCCAAAAAGAGATGTATACGACATGTTGGGAATGGACAAAGTGATTGTCCACACCAACAACGACATCAGTCTGGCTGACATTCCCAACCCCGAGGTTCAAATCCAGGCCAAAATGCTGAACGCCTTGTTCTCCAATTAACGATATAACACATTGATGAACAGAATCAACGTACCAATGCTGAAGAGCATTGCTGCCGGGTCCTTCGACGAGGTAAATTTGAATGGCTTCGTGAGGAAAACAATAGAGATGTAGACAAACGCATTAGCCACCAACGGAAGACTTGCACGAGGAGATATCCCGACCACTAAAGCCAGGAAATCGTTGTCCTCAAAGGGTTGGCTTCGGAGGAATCTTGACAACCATCATAAGAGAGGTACTCGGGAAAGCACAAGATGACAAGGCAATCGGTGTGAGGCCAGACAAATCCCCCCCTGCACCAAGGACAAGAGCACTCCAGCGAGAGGACTGTGAGTGAGGACAAAGGAAAGAAATAAGTACAATGTGACCAAGGAAGGGCCAAGAAGTCAAAGAAAGAGACTCCGCAGAAGAAGGCCAAGGAAGAGAGGAAGAAAACAGACCTACACAAAGCACAAAGCGAGTCCAAAAGCAAGAAAGAATGACAAAAAGAAGAAGAAAGGGATGAGGCAAAGAGAATAAAAGAGGAATCCAGAAGAGCTGAGGATGAGAGAAAGAGAAGAGTTGAGGAGGAAGAGACGAAGCTTAGTAAGGAGGAGGAAGAAGACATAGCTCTCACTATCCACCTCTCAGTAGAGCAACCTTCAAGACAAGAGGAGTTGATGGCCATGAGCTCATCCTGACACAAAGGTCCGAGCACCAACTCCAAGACACCCAAAAGCCTGCCGCCCCCAGTGTCCGAGGGAAAGGGCAAGGGTTTAATCCACCCTATCCCACCCATCCTACTACTCGCCACCCCAATCACTACACCCACCCAAGTCTCCTCTACCACAGTAGATGCCAACAATCTTGTGGCTTGGGTGCAGTTCCTGGTTAACAAAGAGGCAACCCAAGGTGCGAGTGCAGGAACGCCCTTGATAAGAGCAAGAAGAAAGGCAACTACAAATGCAAAATCCAGACGGGACCTCAAACGGCCGAAGATAGAGGCATCTGCAACCACTGGTCCCTCTGCACGGTCGTTGTCCACAACCTATGACACCTATGTGCAAGAACTCATGTCACAAGCTGGAATGGGCAAAGGAGGACACTAAGACAGCCGTAGTTGAGCTTGAGGCCGAAAGGGAGACGATGGCACTCTCTCAGTCAGAGAGACCCCGTCAAGTGGCCATCTATCAAAGACAGATCAAGGAGCTAAAAGAGAAGCTCGAGGCCAAGGGAGGAGAAGACGAGAGATGGCAAGCAAAATTCACAGCAGAAACACACAGCCTCGTGAGCCTACAATGCAATTTCGATGAGCTAGTGGTACTATACAAGAATTTGCAAAAAGAAAATGAAAAGATCTAAGATGCTGTAGAGCAACTCATAGCGGTAGAAGAAGAGAGAAGCCGACGGCACCAAAAGCATATAGCAGTTTTGGAGCAAAGGCTAGCCTCGGAGCTTGAAGAACAACGTCGCTTGGAAAGAGAAATCAAAGAACAGGAGAGGAGGCTAAGGACATTAGCCTACAAGCACAACGCAAGCCTGGAAGATATGAAGAAAAAAGCAGATGACTGGGTAAACAGGAGCAAAGAAAGAGAGAGCGTCTTAGCATGCCGACTAGCCCTCGCAAAAGGCGACAAGGGTGCTAGTACAGAGCAGGGCAGAGGCCGCACAGGTAACCTTGGAAGCCCAACAACGTGCCTTGCTCCGCACTCTCTTGGATGCCACACAATCTGAGAAAGAGGAGACCGTTGAGCCCTTAAGGAAAAAGCTGGAGATCACCCGAAGGGCTCTAAGGCATGGGCTACATGCTTCAACGCAATTTGCAGGGCCCACAGACGCAGAGCAAGAGAGGCAAAAGCCAACTGAAGACGTAGGGCCAAGTTTTGAAAGAAGACAGCGAGCCGCAACTCCTTAGTGGGAGGTTTTTACGACAAGAATGCCCCCTACCACTCTTTTTGACCTCAAAAGCCGGCACAAATATCTATGCAATGGCTAGATCAATGTGTAAAAAAAAAAAAAAACGAAAGAAAGAAAAGAGAAAAGGAAATTATAAACAAAAGTATTTAGCTCCACATTAGCCACAGAGACTGCACCTAGGGGTTCTCAAGTTCAGCGCGACTGGTGGCCTCGGCCAACCAGCTCCACCCCTAACCCCCTAGCCCATTTTCACTTCCCACTCCACGCTTAGGGCACCTCAAGGGCAGGACTTCCAAAATTGTCTCCCTAAGCCGCGCACCGCACCTCTAACGATGTACGAACTAGGTCCTCAAGTGTGGGACAACACCCAAGCTCTCCAAATTCACTAGCACGAGCACAATGCACCACACGATAAGGTAGACATGCCCCCAGATAGTGCACCTTCTTTTCTTTTCAAGTAAATACAAATGCTGCAACCCAGCAACTTCGGAGGGCCCATCATCCACTCAATTCACTCTCGACCCCCAAGACCAATTCCCATGAAACCCTATTACCATTGACTTCCACAACCGTAGTCGCACAACGTGTCACCCTGCAACCGAAACAAAGCAAAGAAAAACCAAGGTACCCCGGTCAAAAAGTGAATGAAGAAGCTCATTCTACTTAGGTAGGAAAAAAGGCAGAAGATGGCAACCTCAGAAACAACATGGGGGAGCTCCGCCTATTTTGAAAATGTCCCCTCAAGGATGAGGGAAGTCTTGTCAAGGATGAAGGATGCTCTCTCAAGGACGGAAGAAAGCACCAAATATTCTAACAACGCTCTCTCAAGGATGAGGGAGAGCCTCCAAAGGCTCTTGCAAGGAAAGCGTGAGGCGCAATGTAATTCATTTTATAAAAATGCCAAATTTTCTCTTGTGCAAGTGGTAATGCCTGCATGAACATAGGTGAAGGGATAAGGCAACTTAAAGGGAATAAGAAAAAGCCATGTTAAGCTCACGTTGTCACAACCTTGGAGACATGGGGAGACATTTATCCAACCCCATCGTCAATTTCAAAAAAATGGATTCACCCACCCGCTATTCCAACACAATCTTCAATTTCAAGGGACAGATCCACTCAAGGTCAACGTCAAAGGGAGGGACCTGCCCCAACTTTATCTTTAATTTCAAGGGCTGATCCATCCAACAACATCCCCCGCAAGGGCTTGTATACAAACTCAAAAAAGCCATCTCGCTACATCCTACCACCTTCCAATTACTATGCATCAGTACTATGGGACTGGCACTAGGCTAGGAGGGGGGTAATGTTAGCCGCAACACAAGAAAAAACGGAAAAAGTGAAAAAGCGCAAGTCACGACCCAAAAGAGGCGGCCAAGAAGGAAATCGGACACAACAAAGAGGCAGGAACGGAAACAGTAGAAAGTGCAAGGGCAGCCTCAAAAGCTAAAACAAAGGCAAAAGCGCACTTTTAAATGCGAGGCGCCCCTAAAACTTTTTGTAAAAGAGTGCCAAGCTCCCTCATGTGCAAACTGTAAAGGTAGATGAACGGTAGGAAGGAAGCTAGAAAGATAGGAAGACACTGGAAAAAAAGGGCCCAAGCCACAGCTGGCCATGTAAAAAAGGGGATAAGGGGATGACCACCCAAAAGGGATTTAGGGTTTTGTATATAAAGTTGAAAAGTGAATGAGAAGCTCATTCTTTGGTGTGTGGCTAAAGTGGACTCTTCTTCTTCTCTTCTTCTCTCCTTCTTACTTACTTGTGTGTGCTTGAGAGAGGAAATGTTAAGAGTGTGAGGGAGTAAGTGTGTGAGGGTGAGGGATCAAGGAGAATAAGCTCTCCATCATCTCCTCTCTTCTCTTCTCTTCTCTTCTCTTGTCTCGCGCGCAGCAATGGAGGATGGAGCTTGAAGGTGGAGGCTTGAGGTTGCTTGAGCTCGCATCTCAAATCGTAGAGCTACCGGTGTGTACAAGAAATAAGGATACTCAATCGAGCATCGAGGTAAGCTCACTACACCCTGGTAGAATTGAAGGTGTGTCGGCTAGGTGAGAGAGAGCCATAGGTGTCCGCTTGAAACGCTTGAAACAATAAGCAGTCTGTGGGTCTTGGCAATTGAGCGTGAGCTCGTCTCTACACCTCCAATGGCTTTGATATCTGGCCAAGATACATGGATGCACACATGTCTCATGGTGTACAATGCGCCATCAGACACCTTCATATATCCTTACACCAACATTCGATCAAGACACGTAGACACAACGTAAACTCCCTTCCCTTGAAGGACATGATTTGCCAACTCTATTAGCTTGGGCTAGAGATAGAGGAGCACTACCTATGCAGATGCCCAATGTACTATGAGATTTAAGGGCACTTTCATTGCCTGTTCAAAGAGGAAGTTAGGCCACTATCCAAGGTGATGGATTTCCCAGATCAAACATGTCTCAGGTTATTCTTACTAGAACTATGCGCTAGTCTAGAGAGCACCTCTTACGGGCCTAGGAGTAGAGACATGGAGCCACACACTCACGGAGTCTTGTAGAGCATCAACTACTCCCTCCTCTACAAAGCCTCCATCGAACCAACCAACAACCCCACCACGAGGGCTACCCTAGACACAACCACAAAGAGATGCAACACTCATCGCCCGCACCTAGTTGTTCCATACCCTCGTAGGAGATATCATCTATAGATACATAGGATACTATGTCGTCACTGGGAGACATTACCTCGCCGCTTCAACCTCTCTACGCTAAATAGACCCATGAGAGATATCTTGGGATAACAGTCTCTTGAGTAGTTTCACATTGTATCTGGCTTAGATATCATTTTGTACCCATCAGCTATGTATTGTTTACTCTTTATTCTTCCATTTAGTTAGTCATTGCATTAGATGACAGCTATTTCGGGACTTCAGAAATTCCTTGACTTATCATATGTAACATTTTGGTCTCGTAGGTCGATTTGGCATTTTGTAAACATTAATATAAGTTTCTTCTTTCTTTCTTTTCTTCAATTGTCATCGATGCCAACCAATATAGACCAAATGACATTAATCTCCAAGCTTTGATATGGCGGCTACAAATGAAATCTCCAAGCTCTAATAATAGCACCAAAACTCCCCCCTATATCTCTTGTCCTAATAATTGAAAAATCCAATGGATGCCATGCTGCGATGGTCCTCTAAATGTGGGAGCAATAGATTGTAACCTCCATAGCAGTAGCTTCTTCCAAGGCTCCTCATCTGGAAGAAGGCCGCACTTGACAATTGAGCAATAGCTTCCTCTAAGGCTTCTCACCTAGAAGAAGGCCCTTGGCAACAAGCTTAACCAAAAGGCTATACTTTAACTATCTCAATCAATAATCTCCAAACCACCTCTAGGTCTAGGGTGAATGATAACATCCCAAGCCACCTTCACTCAAGTTGGGTTCCTATCTTTTCTTGACCAAATAAAGTTCTTGATGAGATGTTGCACCTACCCGATGTATGACCTAATGAATGCTGAAAAGGACGTGATGTACCACATGGCCGAAAGAAGAACTCAGTTAACAACCACCACTCTCCCAGCTAGAGAAAGCTTCATGGTGTTGCAATAAAGGAGCTTTTGGCTAATGCTAAAGAGTACTACAACACTCTCCCAATTAAAGAAAGCCTTATAGTACTCTTATAAAGAAGCTATTGCCTAATGCTCAAAAGCAAAAGTGCTAGCCGTTGCTCTCAGATAATATCAATCTCCACATGATATCCAAGTTACCTCAATATAGATCCACTTATACCCAAGTCCTCATGAGGTTTCCAATGTAGTTGTCTAGTGTCACAACCCCAAAATGCATCTGACTTATGCAAATTAATGAGAGCACTTGAAGCTCTGCTGAAAAAAATGCAGCCACCCAAAAGTTCCATGCATCTTAATCTAGATAGCCAATTGTGCCAGCTGCAAACTCCATGTCAAGAAGTTCATCAAAATGTAGGATGAGTAGTTTGATCCCTCTAATATCCATAGATCTATCCATCAAGACGACTGACTCATAGCCTCTACTATAAATAAAAACAAAAATGGGACAAGCAGAAAACCTTGTCTCATTGGACGTCTCATTGAACTGTGAATGTTGAATCTATCCTCTATCCCCACCACTAACAAGGATCTAGCTCTAGGTTGACAAATAGAGAGCTGCAACTCCTCTAACCCAATATTCTTGGAATCCCATCCTGAACATAGCCAATCTACTCAATCGTATGCCTTCTCGAAATCAGGAAAATGCCCAATGAGGTCTTGGTTCTTGGCATGGGCAAGTGTGGTGGACTACCAAAAGGTGAAGATGTCTAGGATTGCCTATCTATAGCTGCCCTCCCACTCCCCTCCACCATCAGCCAATCAGATCTTTGCCAGCCCTCACCATTTTGTCTTTATACTCCTGCCTCTATTTGGTGCCCTCATGATGGTCTGTGCTGCATGTAGGGGCTGACTGTTGCAGCCTTGTACTTTCAGCTTCTATCAGTTTTGTTCCTTCAGTTTCATTGTGTTTCTCGTCTCCCTCTTTGTTCACTTTCTGTTCATTGTTCCTTTTCATTGTGCACTCTCACATAGTATAATTCACCTTGACAGGAGCCAAAGTTGATCCAAGAGGAGCATCTGTTTGTGGTTAATATTGCTGGGTGACATCATCACAGTGCTGATCAGCTATATTTCCAAGCAGACTGGCCCTTTTTTTGCTGTGTTGATGAGATCCCGCCTCAAAAAGGCCGCATTTTCTGGCCTAGTGCATTTCGCAACCCTGCACCTTCCAACAGCTGCATTTTGACTGTCTGCCCTCTCCCCTACCTGCGGTTTCCAACTGACATCATTAACTCTGTCAAACAGCAGCCGGATGGGAAACCATTAGGCTGATGTCATCATTTTGCAGATCACCTACAACATACAAACTATTTTCTTGTTTCTTGGCAATTATTTTCAAAGGACTTACATGGCAAACCAGTACAATTGGCAAGATTGTGTGGATCAAGACCACTACAACCACCAAAGTGAGAACCAAGACCATGAAGACTAGCATTTTGATTGCCGCGACCATGAGGATCATCATGAAGACTGCCAAGGTCAAGACAAAGATGATGACTTGGATTAACAAGCAGACCATGACCAGTCCCTCCCAATCACATTCATACCATTCTCCCCCTATTCCCCTCTCTACAGCTTTGAGTCCATAATTGGCTGTTATGGCACTTTTTGTTCAGATGCTCATCCTACCCTCTTTCCAATTCTGAAAGCTGGATGGGACAAATTATTCACTCTAATCATGAAAAGTGAAGTGCATCCTCAACACCTTTAACCTATGGGAGTTCATCACAGTCCCTCATTATCGACCTACTGTGAATAAGTTGGTGCAACCATGGACTTAGTGGATTTATGGGATCAACTCGATGCCAAAGCCCACTCATTTTTCTTTTTTGAGTTGTCACACCACAGCATAGATCTCAATTTGATTAGCATCCTTACATCAAGTTCAAACATTCAAGCATCGAACGACCCTCAAGTTGTAGCAATGACATATCTCTAATGCAAATTTACCTACAGTGAAGGACCACATCAACAAGATGGTGACGATTCAAGATGAGCTTGCATCCCTAGGGAAGATCGTGGCTTTGGAAGATGTTGTTGTGATGCTTCTATCACATCTCCTATCATTGAAGTATGATGTATTTTATAGGAGTCTTCTCACCTCTTGTACACTATCACTTGGGAGGAGTTAGTCCATATGGTGCTTCAGCAAGAGGCGTGTCATAAGGAGACACATTCTCATGGGGCTAGTGTATAGAGCCGTGCTTTTGAGGCATCATCTCGGTTAAAGGACAATCCAAGCAAAAGAAGGAAGAAGTCAAAGAAATTGGAGTCATCTTTCAACTCTAATATTGATGATAAGAGGAAGCACAAAGGATATCAAAAGTGTTCGCATTGAGGGAATGTCAGAGTGAAGCGACGCGGAAGCGAATGACCAAGACAAAGAGTGAACACACACACACACACACACACACAAACATAGAAAGAAAGAAAGACAGAAAGAAAGAAAGAAAGTTATATTAATGTCTACGAAAGGCCAAGGTGGCCTATGAGACCAAAACGTTACATACAAAATGTCTGGGAAACTTTTTAGGTCCCAGTAAAGCTACTATCTAATGCTATGATAAACTAATTGAGTAGGTACAAGGTGGTATATAGGTTGGGTACAATTCATATGTGTTCCAAGTATGGTGTGGAACTCCTCATGGAGCTTGGTCATCCTAAAATGTGCCACATGGGTCTATCTAACATCGAGAGGCTGAATCAGCAGGGCAAGGTCCTTCGATGGCAGCGTAGAATCCCTTGTATCCTCGACATGTGCCTCTTGCGGGGGACGGGGGGCGGGGGCCCCGGGCTTTGCTTCTTGCCGCGGCTATGGCTAGGGTGGTCTACGGCGGCCGGGAGGTCAGTGGGGCTAGTGGGGGCTCAAGGGTGGGGATGGTAGTTGGCTCTTGGTAGAATTCTGTGAGCAAGCGTTGGGCGGCTCCCTATCTTTGCTCCGACGTCCGGAAGAGGTGGTCTCTATGGCGCTGTATTTCTAGCAGGAAAAGCCCAAGGCATCTCTAGTCCTTGAAATCCATCAGAGAGACACAGGTGCAAAGAGAATATCTGCGTATATCTCCACCTTGAAGATCTTAGTCTCCATCAACCCTGAGGGCATTCTCCATGGTCTGTAGCCTGAAATCTGTGAGAACAACTATTGGAGACTGCTGAAATTAGGGCCAATAAATAGACCAAGAAAAATACCAAATATAATGCAAGTTGGTTGCATTCAATGCAACGAACTAGACAATAGCTGTCCCATTGCACTGTCCGGCTGCAACAAATTGGCCGACTGTGCCACATGGCTATCACCAAGATCTCCAAGAACAGGGTGTTCCTCACCCCCCCTCTAAGGCTGAAACTTCCACAAACCGAACATCATGGGTCGTGTAAGGGGTGATGTAATTCTCGTCATCAAGCTTTTGATCTGATGGAAGAGCCAGTAGAACGGACACCTCCCGGGGACACCTCTCGGTCCATGATTGCCTAAAACTTTTTTTTGGCCTCAGAAGACATCTTCGCTTACAATGCTTGCACAAAACACAAAGAGCAACCCACTCTAACTATGAGAATACAACCTACTAGGGCTCTTATTCGCTCGTCCCACTCCTTCTCCACCCGCCAGAGGCAATGAAAAGGTAAAATCTGCACTTGGAAGGCCCAAAACGCAGCCTTCTTCCTTCTCTAACAGCAAAAACCAGCAATAGCTTCAGCAAATCTTCTCCTTTCTTGCATGCCCACGCTTACCTCAGCCTTGTTTTGATGCGCAGCCCTCCTGCTCGCACTTGAACGATGAAAACGTTGCTTGTGTCGCACTGAAATCTCCTCTTCAGATGAGTCCACCCTAGGTCAATCCTTCAATGCTCTGATACCATATCAGAGTGAAGCAATGCAGAAGAGAATGACCAAGACAAAGAGTGAACACAGAGAGGAGAGAGAGAGAGAGAAAGAGACAGTGAAACAAAAAAAATCTGCAGTGAAGAATGCTTTATAAGGATGCAAAAATATACATGGGTGTAGAGAGAATATCTGTGTATGTCTCCACCTTGAAGATCTCAATCTCCATCAACCCCAAGGGTAGTCTCCAAGGTCTGCAGCCTGAAATCTGTGAGAACAATTGTTGGAGACTGCTAAAATTAGGGCCACTAAATAGGCCAGGAAAAATGCCAAAAATAATGCAGCTGACTGAATAGCAGCTGTCTGACTGCAGCAAACTGGCTGATTGTGCCACGTGGCAGCTGTGCTCCCTGACACCTGCTGTATGGACTGAATCCACATGGACTGCCTAGAGAAACTGCTGCAAAGCTGCTCGGATCTGAAACTGTGTCCAAGGAATGCCAAACTCTAACAGGAAAGACCTTGCATCCTAAGAAGAAGTGTTGGAAGTACCCTCACCTTCATCCAAGAGCAAAGGGAGCAGCAAGGACAAAGGCGCCATCTACATCTACATCTACTTTTTCCATTGCCACAAAGTCATTGTTTCTTCACAGCCATAAGTTGGAGTCGTCTCCCTTGGCTATCTTGTCTTGAGAGGCGCCATGGCTCATCAACAATAGTGCTATAAGTCATCTCACTCTCATCGAGGAGATTGGTTCCAAGATCTCTACACTCAAGAGGGTATAGTCATTGTTGGTAGCATATCACCAGTGCCTATTTGTGTTGGCACTTTTCCTTTGTTTCTCAAGCATCCATCTTCGAGCTCCGTATCGAAGTTCTCCATGTTTCAAGCTTGGGACTACAGTCTCCTTGTTGTTTATGGCCTTATGAGACTTAGTATCCAAGTTGTCTTCATTGAGCAAGCTGATAAAGACTCTACCTCATAAGCCATTCTTGTGACAGGTTGGTAGGAGTGCTGGCTATATTGACTCCATTACCCTTCCAATGTGAAGGTGAGAGTACACAGCCGAAAGGAAATGAACACAAAACAATTAGAGGAGGAAACTAAAAGAAATGCAAGAAAGAGAAGGAACAAACTGACAAAGACTAAATAATACAAGGCTCAGCCCCAACACGCAGCTTGAAGCATCAGCGTGGGTGCCAAACACAAGCAAGGAGATGAGACAAGAATGAGGAGGATTGGTTGAATGATGGAGTGAAGAGGCAGGCTGCCTATAGATAAGCAAATTAAGGCCATATCCGGCATAGAAACTAGCCACACCCAAAATGTGGACACCTAGGTCAGCATGCCCAAGTGACAAAAATGTCCTAAGGCTAGCTGGCTGGAATGAATGGAATGGGGATGCACTCAACATAGACCCATATTTGTAGTGGATCAGGGATACATTCGTCCTACTGCCAAAAACAAACCATCTCTTTTTAATAAAAGGGCATCAACTGATGTTTTGGGGCTGTTTAAAGGAGACTAAACTAAGGATTTATGCACAATAAGTATTGAGTGCAAGCCCTAAAACTAGTGACTCAACAATTTTGACAGACTAGTGTTCACAAGTGGCAATTGTGTCTTGGTGATAAGCATGTATCATGTCTCAGCAGAAAACAACCAACTATGGCCACCTCAAGCTGTGAACCTGAATATGGGGCAACCTTTACAACCATCGCAGAAATGTGTTTGAATCAAATGACTTTTAGCTAATCTACATATTGGACAACAATCTACTATATGTACTTTCACTAATAGTTAGATCACATTGTCAATTGCAAGAAATTCAGTATCTCACAGTCATACAAAGTGCATTGATGTGCATTATCATTATGTCAAAGGAAAGACTCATGCAAGGAAGATTGACTTGGGCTATGTGCCTACAAAAGACAACATAGCAAGTGTATCAAGGAAATATTTATCTAGATAAAAGTTATTAGTCTTTCACATGTCCACTTTCACAACATTCACTCCATGGGCTTGTTAAATATTTCGTATTCCTCCGTGTCGTTCCACCTACTTTGGGTCACACGTGTAGGCCATATACTTGAAGGTTTATAGTTTGTACTTTCCATTCCCTCTTTGCATTAATGAAAGTACGCATCCATGAAAACTTGTGTCTACTCTTTCTTACTCTCTTTCTTCTCATTGTTTTCTCTCACTTCTTCCTTTGGCAAGTAACCCATGGAGGTCTTGCAATCCTCAGCTGGTTGGCACAAATACAATAGGATAAGGTTTGTTAGTATTGCCCACATCAATGCGTGGAGACCCAAGGCATTATCTATGGTCATGCCAGATAACTCAACTGGTGTAGAGCGAAGGTAGTGTACCACCTAGGTAGCTTTCTATTAGCAGTCAATCAATCAAGGGTGACCTCTACTCTATGAGGCAGAGATGCAAAACACAATCTTCATCATATAGACTATTTATGTGCAGTGGATTGGATGCCTTGCCTAGCCACTAAGACAGCTGTCAACTCGCAATCAAATGTGTGGGAGCATATTTGGAGCCTCACAAGGTGGCACATCTAAAAGGCCCATTGCTAGTAGATCTGTAGCAAGGAGAGCCCATTCACTCCCTTGAGGCCGTTGGGAGCAGCTTCAAGAAGATCCTCAGCATCAGCAGGAGCTTTGGCACCTGTTACCACAGCCTATTCTTCACATCACGCAATGGTAACCCGAAGTGATGTTATAACACCCACCCCCCCCACCCAACCACCAGCAGCAGCAGAGGGATTTGTTGGCTTCTTTTCCCCATCCCTTCTAGACCACCCTGAGAGGCCCTCTATTCATAAGACACAGATTTTTCTCCAACTAGACTGTTGAGCACTTTTACTTAAGAGTGTTCACACATGCTTCAAATGCACACATTAGCAAACCCAAGAGATGAAACACCAACAATCCCCTTGATGTATTGAAGTGAATAACATCTGATATGAATAGATGCAAATGCAAAATTGAGGGAAGACCCTACCTTCTACAAAGCAGTCTTTGGTCTTGAACAATACAAAATGAACGAAAATGTCTCGCCTCATAGAGGCAATGCCTAGTCTCATGGACCATGATACAATGAAAATAAAGTAAGATATCGACTTTTGAATGTGACGTTAAATATATGTGTAAGTTTGCCCCAGCCCCTAATATGACCTCCTCACCATCAAGGCACTCATGTTGCACTCCATGGTAGTCATATGAAAAAGGAGAAAAACAACACAAGCATCTGCAATCTCATGGCAGCCTGATAATAGGAGGTTTGATAGGAAAGACAGTTGATGATGAAGTATTCTCCTTGTTCATTAGGTCACCCTCTACGGATATGGAGCTAGCATCTTGAACACCACACAAGGCTGCCCTCTCAAATCTATGCTTTATGCAATTGCCCTTATCCTTTGTTGTCCCATCTTGATTATCTCACAGCCTCTGATGAATTGCATGGGTGGCAACGCCTAGATGATCCTGCTTTTGTGGGCCAAGCATATGCTGATTACTCTTTTTTTTTCTCCCTAGAAATAAAAATGAGGATTTCTCCTGCATGATGAGAACACAATAAATTTTTGCATTGGCTGCAAACTTGCATGCTAATTTCAGAAAAATCTAAATTGATTTTTGAATGCCAGAGATTGGCTCAATTATTATGGCCATGAGATAGTCCAGATTCGGAATGTCACTCCTAGGCAAATGTCTGGCAAAAAAATCTTGCAGAAAACTGAAGGACACAAGAAAGGTGTCAGAGTTTTGGCTATACACAGGGGTTGCTCTCCCAAATCACATGGTGGACTAACTGTCAGCAACATTCATACCACAAATCAGCATTTTGGTAGAAATTTGTTTATGGACAGCAACCCTAGGCCAAAAATATTGGCTACTCTTTGCACAAATGCTTGCACCAATGCTTTTAGAAACCAGATCATTAATGTTGAGGATTGGATTTTAGGACATTTTTGGGCTCCATACAAGCATTTCCTTTTGCCACAAGTTGCTTATCAACTAAAAAGAGACACTCTCTCACACCAAATGGGTGGAAAAACAGTCCTCTTTTGACTTGCAAAAACCAAGAAAGACTCTAATTTCGGCAATAAGAGACACTTCGAGAGTGAATGATGTTCTCCCTCAAGGCACAGTCGTGACCTGCCCTCGGCCTCAAAGGATGTATGTTTGTGGGTAATCTGTATAGATAATATATGGAGGTCTTTAATGAGAATGTGATTGAGCCATTTCAGTCAGTCCCTTTATCAAAATGTGAAAATAGATTGCAACATCGAATAACTTTAAACAATGCAACATATTACTCTCTTCATGACAAGAGAATGTATACATTCTTGCAGCATGTGCCTTCAATAACTAATCATTGCATTGCCATCTTGCAAACTCAGCTAATAAGCTAATAAGCTGCCACTTAAGGAGAGGTTTTTCTCAAATTTTTTGGAGTTGTTCTCGTGTGCACAAGCTTATACAACAGGTGTGCTCTTCTCTCAAACTCTATTTTTCTTCTTTTGTCTTTGGCAATAACAAATTTTGGCATGTTTTCTCTCTCCAATAAGAATGAAGGCTACTATTTCTTACGGTTGTTAGGTTAGGGTCTAGCAGCGTGCACACACACACACACACATGCACACATAGGAACAAGTGAATAGCAAAAGAGAGACTGTTGGAAGGTCGCATCCACTACATGAGAATGATTTGAAAGTACAATCCCTAAAGATACTAAATACCAGACCCATTGATGGGTGTTCATACAAGGAAAAACCCTTCTCTAGCTAAAAGGTAAAAAGTGATTGTGGATAAGGGAGCATTCACACCAAAACTTGGGCGGAACATGATAAGTGTAACAAACCCCCCCCCCCCCCCCCCCCGAGTGAATGATGTGAACATATACAAGGAATGGGCTCAATCCCCAAATGGTATTAAGCGCAAGGCTTTAAACTTCTCTTTAGAGAGAGCTTTCGTAAACACAATTGCCAAGTTGTCCAATATAGCGATATAAACCAAGTCAATCTCCCTTGCATGGAGCCTCTCTTTGACATAATGATAATGCATCTCAATGTGCTTAGCGCAAGCATGAAAAACTGGATTCCTCACAACTTCCATGGCACTTTGACTATCAATATAGATATGAGTGGGTGATTGCTGTCCCACATGTAGATCGACCAAAAGGCGTCTGAGCCATACACATTCCAATGTAGCCATAGATATTGCCCTTTATTCGACTTCACAACTAGATGTGGCTACTATTGATTGCTTCTTGCTCAACCAAGAAATACATGAATCACCAATCATGAAACAATTACCACTATTGGACACCCTTGTATCAAACAACTAGCCCAATCACTATTTGTAAATGCATGCAAGCAAAGAGAAGTGCCTTTAGGATAGAAAAGGCCGAATGTTTGAGCGCCTTTGACATAACAACGACACGTTTAACTACTTGCCAATGTGTAGTACCAAAGTCATGCATAAAGCGTGCCAATTGAGAGACCCCAAACTGAATATCCCGTTGTGTATTACACAAATACAATGAATAGCCAATAGCCTATTGATAAAGAGAAGCATCAAATGGTTCTCCTACATCCTCGTGGCAATAGAGTAGAGATAGGCTTGTAATCTTGCATCTGAAAATGCTCAAGAAGCTACCCAATGTACTTAGACTATTGCAAAATAATGCCTCGCTTAACTATGGTAAACTATATGCCAAGATAGTAGTGCAAGTGGCCAAGATCTATCACATCAAATGCATACTGCAATTCACTTTTTAAGGCTGAAATATGCATCTCATGAGGTCCAGTCAACAGCACGCCATCCACATAAATAATGAGAATTACGACCCTATCCCCATCTTTGCGAACATCAAGTATGCTTTTAGTTTGTGAACTACTAAAGCCAAGAGCAATCAAGTATCATGTATCTTTTCATACCATATGCTAGGTGCCTACTTTAAACCATACAGGGCCTTATGCAAGCGGCACACTTTGTTTTTTAACCCTTTCTAAACAAAGCCAGGAGGTTCCGTGACATAAACCTGCTCATGAAGATCACCATTCAAAAAAGCAATCTTCATATCTAACTAATGTACATGGCAATTGTAATGAGTAGCCAAAGTGATAACACTGCAAATGGTAGTCATATGTAAAGTGGATACAAACATCTCATCATAGTCCATCCTATGTTGTTGGGCATATCCTTTGGCAACAAGATGTGCTTGGTAGCAATCAATGCTACCATCAGATTTGCGTTTTAAATTGTTAACCAACTTTGTGCCTCTAGCATGCTTACCAACACACAAGTCACATAACTCCCGTGTGCCATTTTTATGAATAGAGTTTATCTCTAATTGCATAGCTGCCATCCAATGTTCATTTTGTGGCGAGTGGCTGCTCTAGTTCTACTAGGAAGTGAAATGGACTATTTGCTGTTCTATAATGTATCTAACAACCATCTAGGGACGGTTTTAGCTTTCTAAATAGCAACCCTCTCATTGGCCACTTCATAATTAGCAATGCCTTAATCAATGGTCTGAAAATCAGGCTGTTGTTCAGCATGTGTGTGCTGCTGATTTTGCTGCTGTAAACCCTTACTAGGTTGTTGAAATTGACCAAAATCAAGCGCACTTTGCTTAAATAATAGCAGCAAACTATCAAACCTGTCCATAGGCCCCAAATTGGGCTGATTTTTGCATTCCATGAAGGGCTAACCAGCATGTTCAATGAATATCACCTCTCTACAAACAAGAGTCTTCTTGGTGGAGGGTTGGTACAAGCAGCACCCTTTACTTTCTGCACAATACCCAATAAAAATGCATTTGATAGCCTTGTATTGCAGTTTATGTCTTTGTGGCTGTGGCATCAAAGCATATACCAAACGACCAAAGACATGAATATGTGACACCACTAGTTTCCGGCCATTCCAAGCCTCATAAGACATACATTTAGCCAATGCTTTAGTTGGGCTATGATTCAGCACATACACTACACACATGATAGCATCAAGCCAAAACTTTGAGGACAACTTATTGTGTGATAGTATACAACGTGCTATTTCCATCAAAGTGTGAATTTTTTTTAAAAGCCACATTGTTTTGTTGAGGTGTGTAAGATGTAGTACACTAATGTATATTGCCTCTTTCGGCCAAAAAAGAGTTGAGCTCCCATGGCATTTATTCCCCCCTTTGTCGATACATAGTATAATCAGCTTGCATCCACTACCTTTCAACCAAGGCCAAGAAGGTTTTTAAGTATGCAAACACTTTTCATTTGTGCCTCAAAGTATATGCCCAACAATGACGAGTCATGTCATCCATGAAGGTTACAAAGTATAAGTATCCTTTGATGGATTTGACATGCATGGACCCACAAATATCACTATGCATAAGCTATAATTTCTCATCAACATGCATAGATCCATCTTTGGGAAATGAAGCACGATGCATTTTGCTAAGTATACAACTTTCATATACATTGTGAGTAGATGATTTTAACAAAGGGAGATCAAGCACCATATTTTTGCTTTTAGGCAAAGCAAACTACCATAATTAAGATGACCAAACTAAGCATGCCATTTCTCAATGTCATCCACAATGGTGGCATCAATTTGTAATGCATCCTCTGACGCTCTCCTCTCATATAAATCAAGTTGATAGGGTTCATTGTACAATGTACTAGTAACAATGAGGGCATCCCCATCACTATAATCATAGATACTGCATCAATCCATGTGGAATTTAGCCACAAAACTAGCACATGCAATGGCTAAAACTAAAAACAATTTTTTCTTTATGTCTGGCACATACAAAACTTTTTCAAACATAATAGTTTTTCCATCCACTGCAATAATGAGAATTCGACCGATGTCTTGGATTGCATATGAAGCATTGTTTGCAGATACAATGGATCCCCCCTTTTATACATTTGCATAATATATAAACAAGTCACAAAAGGACGTTATGTGCTTGGAAGCTCCACCGTCAAAATAGCATGTGCTGAATTTTCAGCCACTAAAAGACCATGCTCATGTGAAGAAGAATCATATGACCACACAACAAATGCATAAGACTGACCAATATCTAAGCATACTAAGTGTGCACTTGCATCCTTCACATTTGTTGAATTTGTAGCAATACTCATGCCTAATTGTTTCTTCTTTTTGCTTGCCACCCTCTTTCTACATTCTTTAATAACATGCCCGTTTTTTTGGCAATAATTGTCTCTCTTTTTCTTAGCACCATTATCCTTGGTGCTTGAAGAGTCTGTAGAAAAAGCTACTTTGCCTTTACCCTTTGAGTTTGAGGGCTTCCATGACTTCCCTTTGTTTCAATGGCTGGCTGCAAATGCTTGATTGTCCATACTTATGTTAGAGAGATTCACCCTTGATTACTCTTCTTGCAATAACAGTAATACCACCACATCAAAGGTATCGGAAACAACGTTTCATAGCCCCAAAACGGAACTGCTATTTCAAAACAAAATGAGGACCAAGAAACACCATTTCAGCACCTTGTGGGCAAACGGGAAGACTGGTTATCCAGAGAAAAAACGCTTCGTTTTTCTCATTTTCGCCTTTGTTTTCTATACAATCATCTCCTCCTCTCAAGCACTCTTACCTCTTGCAACTCCTGATGGCCTCCTCCTTTCTTTCTTTTCTTCTTCTTCTTCCTCCCTCCTCCTACATTCTTCTCCTTCCAAGTTCCCTCTTTTCTTCTTCTTCTTCCATCCTCCTCCTCCTCCTTCAATCTTCTTCTAAGTTCTTAATTTCTTTCCAAATTCCCATTACCCAATCATGATGCCCGATTCCATTTTAGAGACACATCACTCCAATCAAGGATATGAGGGCTTCGATGGATCGAAGAAGTGGCAATGTAACTATTGTGGATTGGAAATTTTGGGGAGCGTAACCCACATAAAAGACCACTTGGCATGCATCCCCAACAAAGATATTGAGCCTTGCGCAAATGTGCCAGCGGAAGTAATGGTAAGTCTCCATCTTTAGCACCGAAAATGTATGGAGATTGAGCTACAAGAGGATAAGTCCCCTCATCCAATACCGCATGGGGATAATGAAGCACAAATGGGACAAGGAGAGGCTATCGGGCTTAGTGTCGCTAGCCAAATTGGAGATGCCAATGGCCCATAAAGAGAAGTGCATCCATATCCATATTAGATCCAAGTGCAAAAAGGATCCTATTGCCATCTTCTAGTGGTGGTGGGCAAAGGGTCTCCTTACATGGTGCAGGTGTCCATGCAAGACTTCAAAGGCAAGCTATTGTGGAGGCAACTAGGGAACTCATACGCTTATTTATTTGGTGTGCTATCCCTTTCAATGTGGCACTATACATCAATGGAAGGAGACAATCAGGGCAATGAGCCACATAGGTGAGTGGAAAGGCCCATCCGCGGATACATTATGTACACGGGAGCTTCGAAAGAAAGGCGCATCCATAGAGGCTCAATTGGAGTCCTTGAAGGAGATAAAGGCGAAATATGGATACACAATATCATTAAGGCCATCAATACCTTTGCCTCAGATCTTACATCATACGAGCTTTCATTTCGAAGCACATGTGATAGGTTATCATGGACATAAGAGTCCAAAATATGATGAAGGCATGACAAAAATGCCAGAAATGCTCAAAAAAATCCCAGAAATGATAAATAATGTCCAGCACATGAGGCAAGTTGTTGAAAAATGCAAAAATTGCCTTGGGCAATGCAGATAAAATCCCGAATGGAGGAAAAAATGCACCAAAATGCAATAAACTGAGTGCTCTAGAATGAGGTACCTCCTTTAAAACAAGTGATAGACATGTAAGAGTTCCTAGAGTCCTCGTCTAACTCAAACTGAGACTCACAAGTAGGAGATGATAAGGCATGACAAACATGACTGCTAACACCCCCTCTTAGATCCTGGATATAGAGAAAGGCCAAGGGAGAAACGGATCCTTGGGTGGCAAGAGAAATGCCAATGTCGATGAAGTCCGTCGATGAAGACGGCCAATGAAGAAGCTCCTCACGATCCTGGAAATCCCCCTTTGAAACACTAGGGACTAGAAAATCCATAGGCACATCACCAAGAGCATCCCCCTCTAAAAGGGATAAGCGGTATAAAAAAACCGCCGAAAAAGAGGGTGGGGGGTGGGAAGGAACCTCTAGAAAAGATGGTGCACAAGCGAGAATAGGTGTAGCAATAGACAACTACCTCGGAGGACCCTGCATAAGAGAAGGGAAATGGAGCCTACAAAGCTTGCTCTCTTGACAACCTGTGGCAATAACAATCCCTGTAGAAGAATCCTCAATACAAACAACCTGCTCAATGAAGACAACTTGGGTACCAAGCCTAGTAAGGCCATAAATTGAGAGGAGTGGAAAGCCTGAATCCGGAACATAAAAGGCCATAAACTGAGAGGAGTGGAAAGCCTAAATCCGGAACATAAAGGGCCTGCAAAAGGGAGCTTGATGCACGGTAAAGAAATAAAGGCAAAGTGCCAATACTACAAACAAGCACTGAAACAATGTCACCAATGGTGACAAAACCCTCAGAAGGGTATAGATCCTGCAACAAATCACCTCATGGAGTCATATGACTAGAAGCTTCGCTATCAACTATACAAGGCCTCTCTAAAGACGAGGCAACCACTGAAAAAGGCTCCTCCAAGTCAATAATATAAAGGAACACTAACTCATGGGTAACCATTGGAGTAGAGACAGAAGACTCAGATATTTTAGCTCCTACTTCTTCCAACATTTTTCCTCTGGACATATCCCCTTTCCATAGTATGGGCATTTAGGCTTCTCCGAGTCATACTTTGAGTCTAAAGAACTCTCCTGTCTTTTAGCCTTTGACTTTTCTTTCTTCTTCATCCCCTCCCGAACCTACAACAAAAGCTTTGGTGAAGATGGATTCACTAGCTACCTCTTTGGTGTGCTCATCATGCTCCAAAACAAGCGAGGCAAGCTCTTCCCATAGAAGCTTCTCACAGGTCCGCGATGTAAGAAGGCTAGTATAGAAGACATCAAACCGGGGAGATGGCAACTGAGTCCAAAGAATCATAGCCATATCCTTTGAAGAGATCATCCAACCAAGAGACGCAAGCTCATCCCTCATGTCCTCCAACCTATTGATATGATCCTTCATGGAAGAAGAATCATCAACAACGAGTATCCATATTTCTTCTCGAGAGTAATCTAGTGGGCAAATATCTTCTGATGGTACAAAGAAGCAAGCTTTCCATACTTCCGTTGCTTTGTGCAACTTGCATACATGCACTAGGACAAAATCCTGTAAGCTCATAAAGAGGAAAGATCGGGCTCTAGAGTTGAGCCAATTCCATAAGGCCACACAATCCATCAATAATCCAACAATGGGATCCTCCACTAGAAGGGGAATAGGGTGGATAACAAACTCCGAAAGATCCAAGGTATCAAGGATACACTCCATCTTACATGACCAAAGCGAGTAGTCGGAACTATCAAGCCAATCTTCTTTGAGCAAAGAAGGAAGTACATGCACCTGTATAGAGGGTGCCATGAAGGGCATATAAAGACCAACAAAACGGGCCTTCATTGAAACATGGAGAGAACGGAGAGGAGAGAAATCCCATACAAACGGGCTAGGTGACCTTCTGTCATCGTGTGAACTAGTATGAAAATCTCTCCATCTCTCAAAAGAAGGAACAAAGATCTCATCCTCTGAGTCAACAAATGACTGGTGATAAGATATATTTGATATCCTGTAAGACACCCACAAAAAATCTGTGTTTTGGTGATAGACAGCCCCAAAACACGAGGAAACGGCTACACAATCATAAGGAAGTCGATGTAGAGGGTCTGCCTAGGAGAGAGAGACCTCGCCTACACAAGAACTATGTGTGTTTGCTAAGGAGAGTTGTTGCCTAACCAAGAACACTGCATTTACAGCAGAAGAATGTCACCTAACTAAGAAAGCCTGTCGTCTCTAGCAAGAGAGGAGGTGGACAGCAAAAGTAAAGTGGATGCCTCTAAGCAAAAAGCTACATTTTCAGCAAAATGCTCATGTGACAAGGCCGCTTGGCAATCTAGGGTAATCTTCTCCGCGAGAAGTCAACTTTGTGTCTCTCTTAGATAATGATACTATGCTTTGATACCATGTGAAAATACACAACGGAAGAAAAAACTCGAACATAAAGGAAGAGAGAGAGAGAGAGAGAGAATTTGCAAGAGAAGAAGAAAAGAAACCAATACTGAACAAGGAAGAAATGCTAAATACAGGACTAATCACTCCTTGCACGCAGCCCATAGCATCATTGAGGACACCAGATCAGGCTAATGATGATGGTAGCACCGAAGACGGAGAGAGATGACGAAGTTGGAGAGTGCACCTACCAAGGAAGAAGAAAGGATAATAACCTAACTGACTGTCAAGTGGAAAATGGCTATAAATAGTCAAAAATCCCAAAAACTCGCTGACCTGAAATCTGGGGCCAAAAATATGGCCTATCAGCTTTTAATGCTGGTAAAAATGTCATAAATACTCAGAAAAATCCCGAAAAGGGTAGACAATGTCCAACAAGTGAAGCAAGCCGAAGAATGCAAAAACTGCCCTGAGAAATGCACATAAAATCTGGACTGGAGGAAAAAATGCATTGAAATGCAATAAACTGAGTACTCTAGAATGAGCTACCTACTCTCTCAAAACAAGCAATAGATAGGTCAGAGATCCTAAAGTCCTCATCTAACTCAAACTAAGACTCACAAGCAAGAGGCATGACAAACATGACTGCTAACAATTACATGCTAGGAGTGGATCGCATGGAGTGGGAGAGAGTCTCGAAAGACTCTTGTTGTTAGGCATAATATGTCAAATGAGAGTTGATAGGTTGAGACAAAGGCATCGGTGAAAAGTCTCACTTCTATTTACACTCTATTGTGCATCACTAATATGAAGGGGAGTACTTTGGGCCTTCTATACGAGTACATGGATAAAATTGACAAGACCTTGCTTCGCAATAGCTTTTTGCCTCAAGATAGACAAATTATTGTTTAACTTTTAAATATGTAATATGGATAATTATTTAGTGTTAACAACTCATCGATGATTGTTGCAACTTCTAAGTTTCTAACTGAAATTATCTATCACCCATCATCCATCGCTCTCAAGGATTGATGAGATTCATGCAGTGTGAACTGCACAATGGAATTAGTTCCGTAAACCAATCCATGTTATCTCACATATATTGCATTCCCTTTGGTGTAGTGAGAAGTAGTACATTAGCAAGGAGTTGGAGGAGAGCTTCATGGAGTACATGAGACGCCTTGGCAATTGTGCTCCTACTTTGATATATGAGTCATGACTTTTATATTTTGATTCTTGATAATCTAATACATTATACAACCTAAGTTCTATAATCTATTGCCTACTTAAATGTTGATTTTGATACTTGCCCATTAGCAATTGCCTAACCTCAAATCTCTTAAAATTGAATAGAAATGCATTGTCATTCGTATCCTCTCGCAAGATTCTAGTTCAAGCTTATCGAGAGAAATTGAAACATGGACCCTCTTCCACACAAAAAAGAGAAACAAGCTCACAATAGCCCAGTTGGAGCACTTAGTGTTTTGCCATTGCAATCTTTAGCTTCTTTAGATAACCGCTATGTTCTCTAAACCTTCATAAGTAATGAATGGTATTATGCATAATTTAACTTTTTAACCTTGTCATTGCTTTGAAGTTGAATTGTAAATTATAATATATATGAATATTGAACATATTGAATCTTCTCTCATATCTCTCTTGTTCATCTTTAAAAGTGAATGTCGACAAAATTGATATAGGAAAAGTCCATGACATCCTGAAAATATCACAAGAAGAGCAAGATATCTACTCTATGAAGAGCTATCGGCACCAATACTTGCATGAGACTGGAGCACAGAGGAGGACTAGAGCCACTAGAGTAAGGACCACACATGGTCGTGCATCACAAGCAAAGTCAGAATCAAAGCCAATGTCTAAGGCCAAGACTGAGACTGCAACATCATCTTCTCGATCAGGGTCCTCTGAGTCAAATGAGGAGATGGTGCACGGATCCTCAGAATTTGGATGAGTCATGACTCATATAACATAGACTCTACAGACTAGAGTCGTAATAAATCAGGAGCTAGTTTAGCATTATAGTTATCATTTGTTCATTGATATTGATTCTTAGTAGTTACTAGTATTCACTGCTCACTGCTCACTGGACTTTGGACAGATTATTCACATGACACAGTTACAAGTATTATTGTATCTTGATTTGACTTATTATGCATCTTTGTTTCACTGTTCTTGATGTCTGTCTTCAAATAATTCATGAATCATAAATTATAATTCATTTTGTTGTTTATAGTTTTAAAAATTGAGTCCTAATTGTACTAAGTTGTCTTAACCATTGAGTCTTCACTCATGACACGTGTAATGAATCATGATTTCAATCATATGACATGAAGACTCAACGTTTTCTATGAAAGTTGGATACATGTTGTTGTAGACATTGATATATTTATATATCTACATAATAACGTATTTATTTTATTACAATCCGAAACACTGTTTTTTCATTTTCAAAATTTGACTGAAACTCAAATAACAAAACTCCAATTTTTCTCGTTTCCATTTCACCCATTTTTGAAACTCCCCTATACTATGGTGTATACATTGGCATCTCCTTTTGCAAGTACACGAAGCGTAGTGGAAAAACTCCAATAAGTATCAAGTAGACCAGCCAAGACTTTAGATACAAGGGAGGCATCGGAAATTATTTCATCAATATTGGTAAGCTGCTCCATGAGGTCCTTGATATGTGTAATGTATACATCCATAGAATCACCCTCTATCATGTGATTCATCTCAAGTTGCTTGTGCAAATAGGCTACATGAGCATCATTATGCACCTGATACAATGAAGCAAGCTTATCACAAGCATCCTTGGCCATTGTGCACGACCCAATATGCGGGATAATTTGCCACTTGCACAAGAGTGCAATCAAAGCATGAGCTTAGGCATCACACCCGTCCCATCTCCATTGGTTTTCAGTGGGAAGTGCAAGAGTTGAAGCAAAAGATCCACTGATGACAATGGATAAACTCGAAGAATTTGTAGCATTCTGTGTAGCCGTGAAGAGAATAGAAGTGGATATGCAACGGAAATAGCAATGGCACAAAATATGGAGACTCAAGAGTTGTTGTTCTTCCTCTTCTTCATTCTTCTCTCATTCTCTCATTATCAACTGAGTACGCACAAAAGTATCCCTAAAAGTGATAGATACCTTTTGACCTCTTAAGTCACTTCACACATAGCTTCTACTTTTATTCATGCATACATAGGATATGACTTAGCCTATGTCTTATTTCTCAACACTCCCCCTTGTACTCAGAATGAGTTTGCAAATATAATACCCGAAGTGCACTTCTAAAGTACTCAAACTTCTCTTTACCTAATACTTTGGTAAAGATATCTATGACTTGGTCATTGGTTTTGATATGTACCAAGTCTATCTCTCCATCCATAACGTTCTCTTTGATGAAATGGAATCACACTTCAATATGCTTCGTCCTTGCATGGTAGACTAGGTTCTTTGCCAACATAATGTTGCTAATGTTATCACAATACATGATAACTCCACCATCTAACTCTATACCCATATCACACAACAGTAATCTCAATTATATCTACTCACATGCTGCCAATGCAATACCTCTATACTCAGCTTCTATACTAGATAAAGCAATTATGGGTTGCTTCTTGCTGCTTCAACTCACCATTGCTGAACCAAATGAGAATGCATAGCCACTACTAGATCTCCTATCCATGATACTTCTTGCCCAGTCTGCATCTGTGTATCCAAATAATGTAGGCTTCATCCTTTTCTCATAGAACAAGCCAAAGCTGTCTTCTTCACATATCTCAAGTCTCTCCTCACTGCATCTAAATGTGATTTGCGTGGCTTTTGCATGAATTGACTAATCACTCACACTAAACTCCAATCCAGTCTTGTTATGGTTAGGTAGATTAGGCTACCAACCATCTTTCTGAACATAGTAACATCCTCCACATAATGTTCATCATCCACCATCTTAATCTTTTGATCCAATGGTGCATCCACTAGCTCATATGTTGTCATTTCATACTTCTCTCGCATCTCCAATGAGGATTGCCTTTGCACTAACCAAACTCCATGTGGAGTGTCAATAATCTCAATGTCCAAAAAATATCTCAATGAACCAAGGTCCTTGATGTCAAACTCCTTGTACAGCCCATGCTTTACTTTAGCAATCTCTCTTTCAAGAGTATCCATAATGATGAGATCATCAATATAGATGACTACAACAACCATTCTCTCTTCTGTATGTTTGACATAAAGCAAATAATTGGCCATGCTTTGCTGAAATCCCATGCTACATAAAAACCTAATGATCCTCTCACACCAAGCTTTGGTGCTTGCTTCAATCCATACAATGTTTTCCTCAACTTGCACACATAATGCGGATATTTGTGGTGTAAATACCCTATAGCTGATCTGTATATACTTCCTCTTCCAATGTACCATTCAAGAAGGTATTCTTCACATCCATTTGATATAATCTCCTGCCATAGCTAGAAGCTAATGCAATCACCGATCTCACTGCGGTCATCTTAGCCACCAGACTAAATGTCTCTTTATAGCCCAAACCATATGTTTCTGCATAAACCATTGCAACCAACCTTGCTTTGTATCTCTCCAATGAGCCACAAATTTGCACTTGACTTTATACTCCTACTTGCAATCAATTGCCTTCTTGCCATAAGGCAACTCAAGTAAATCTCATGTCTTATTCTTCGACAATACATCCATTTCCTTATCCATAGCATTCTTCCAATCTTTGTTTCCAATTGCCTCTTCAAAACAAGTGGGCTCTATGTGCTAAATATACGATACCATGTATACATAATGCATCTTCATGAAGCCATTATATATCAATCTATCCATTGGATGCCTTAGTTTATCTAATCTCCTCAATTGAGGTGCACTAGATGGTTTCTCAATAGTTCATGCATGTGGTGGAACATACTTTCCTGCACTCTTTATCCTTGGAGTTCTTGCATGTGGTATACCAAACTCATCATCCATAGACTCATCCTCAGAACTTTCATCCATAGGCTTCTTTCGTTGTGCAATTTTCACCCTCTTCGATAATTTAAGAAAAAAGATGGAACCAAAGGCTGTTAAATGCATTTTACTTGGGTATCCAGATGAGAAGAAGAGTTACAAGTGATATGATCCTATCGGTAAAGAGGTTTATATAAGCAAGGATGTTAGATTCAATGAGTATTAGCCTTGGTATCGACTAAAAACTACAATTGAGATGGATATTTATAAAAGTAATGATGATGACGGTCATGGAAAGAAAAGTAAATCAAAGCAATCAACATGTTGAGGACATGTCTGGATCTCAAAATCATGAAGAAAGCAGTGGCAGTTATAGTCCATGGAGTGGCAGGTCTTTTGATCCCATGGTTTCTCAAGTAGTAAAATAACTCATTCGACGTATATTCTCCTTCATTATCTGATCTTAAGCATTTTTATAGCCCCCAAATTGCTTTCCTGCCATGGCCTTAAAACCCCAAAAACTCTTCAAATGCTTCACTTTTATGTTGCAAAAAGTATACCCATATCATCATGTTAAAATCATCAATAAAAGTGATATAGAGCTTGCGTTTTCCACTCAAAAGAGACATTTTGAGATGGACCCCAAATATCTCAATATACATTTCCAAAGGATAACTGCTTACTCTCCCCCTCTTTAGAAATGGGAGCCTAGACTACTTGCCAAACTCACAAGCCTCACATACATGATCATAATTTACATATCCAAATTGTAGAAGCCCACGAACTACTTGTCTAGATTGCATCTATTTAAGCCTTTGCAAATTTACATGCCCAATTCTTCTATGCCCTTATTGTACATCTTTATCTTGTACATGCCCTATCTCAATATACATAGAGCTTTGTATGATGGGAGTTCCTACATCCAAAGCAAATAATGTGCCTTTCTTTTGACCACAAGCAATAAGCCTGCTAGGTTTTCTCTTCCTTAACTCTTCAATGAAGCAACCATACTTGTTAAACGTCACTTGTAACCCTTGATCAACCATTTGACCAACTGAAGCCAAGTTTTTAGTTATAGTAGGCACATATAAGACATCCTTAAGCTTAGTTTCTGTCCCATTTCTAGTCACCAACAGAACACTGCCAATATGCATTATCTTATGCAATGTGTCATCTCCTATAGCCATATACTCTTCATTTGCATTTGATCCCTTCTATTAAACCATTCTACATGGTGTGTCATATGGTTTGTAATACCTAAATCCAAAAACCAATCATCCTCTCTAGAATGGTGCTTCATATTGCCAAGTACATGCTCCATGGCAAAGAGATCACCTCTAGGTGATGAACTACCGCTAGAATCATAGACACTTCCACTATATCCACATGCATAATACCCAAAACGGGTATCGACCCTAAACATAGCATTTTGCTTATAAAAGCACACTCTCTCAAAGTGACCAAACTTCCCACAATAATGATATGCACCATCTCTTGGTGGACTAGAATGTCCTCTGACTCTAGAGTAGGATCTCCCCGTCTCTAGGTACAAAATCACCACGTCCAAAGGTACTACGGCCACATGCAAAGCTATATGCACGACCATAAGATGATCCTCTAACTCTAGATAAGCTACCACAACCTCTCTAATGATAAAACACACTATCATGTATGCATTCTTTCCACTGTTAGATGCATTGAGGCCCAATTTGATCTCTTCTATATAAGCAACAAAGCAATCGACCCTCAAAATCACACAAAGAGTCTCCTCTAACAAAAATAGAGATATCAAGGAATTTGTATGCAAGTCCAAGTCCATTTAGAGTGACAGATACTAAATCATCATCCTCAATCGGTGCGTATATTGAAGCAAGATCCTTTGCAACCTCTATTATTTCTACTACATAGTCACTGATGCTTCTATTTCCTCACCATGCACTATGCAATCTCTACTTTAGTTGTATCTTACTGGCCTTCGTACAAGTGCCATACATATTTTCTCAATGATTTCCCAAGCATCTTTGCATGTACTTGCCTTTTTAATGTGCGGAATCAATGTCTTTGAGATACATATAGATATCTAATGCAAGACATTCCTATTTTTACTTGTGTAATCCTTATATGCCTTTTTCTATTCTTCAATGGGCTCATCAACTAGTTCTGGGCATGCATCTTCACCTATAATGAGGTCCCATAGACCTCTTCCCATCAAGAAATTCTCCATATGGTAGAACCATACACTGTAATTGCCCTTAGTCAAGATATCACCCAAATTTACAGTTTGTGCAGTTTTCAATATTATGACAGCTGTAAATTCAATAAAACCAGCACTATATAATGTGTCAAATCAATATCCAAACACGTGAAAAAGTCGGAGCATCAACCGCTCAAAACCAGGTCCAAAAGCATTCAAAATGTCCAAGAAAATGCACATAAATTGAATTCCACTCCTATGCTTGTCATACATGTATCCAACTGCTATCACATGTACTCATACATCATGCCCATATGTCAAACATTGGCTGTCCAGCAAGAAACAGTGAAAAAGGGACTCAAACAATGCCCGTATAACCCAAAAAGCATCAAAACACAGTTCTAAGATTGAACAATTTCCCCACTGCTTTTTTGTAGTTTTTCATATCAAGAATGAATTCATGAGTTTAAGCAGTGTCTATGCTTGCGAGCATTGATACATGAACCAATTCGAAGCTGAAAACTGATTGAACCTTGTTGTCATACATGATCTACAACCTCCTTTGGCTCCAAAAATGCATATTCAAACCCAGCACCAATGCCCGAAATTCGAGCTCTAATGGCTCTACTATCCAATATTATGACAGCTGCAAATTCAATAAAACCAGCACTATATAATGTGACAAATCAATATCCAAGCATGTGAATAAGTCGGAGCATCAACCGCTCAAAACCAAGTCCAAAAAGCATTCAAAATGTCCAGGAAAATGCACATAAATTGAATTCCACTGCTATGCTTGTCACACATGTATTCAACTGCTATCATATGTACCCATACATCATGCCCATATGTCAAGCATTGGCTGTCCAGCAAGAAATAGTGAAAAAGGGACTCAAACACTGCCCATATAACCCAAAAAGCATCAAAACACGGTTCTAAGATTGAACAATTTCCCTACTGTTTTTCTGTAGTTTTTCATACCAAGAATGAATTCGTGAGTTGAAGCAGCGCCTACGCTTGCGAGCATCAATACATGAACCAATTCCAAGCTGAAAACTGATTGAACCTTGCTGTCATACATGATCTACAGCCTCCTTTGGCTCCAAAAATACACATTCAAAGCCAGCACCAATGCCCGAAATTTGAACTCTAATGGCTCTACTATCCAATGTACCTATTTGGGGTGGATTAGATGAGGATTACTCCCGCCCTAATACCAATTGAAAAGAACAAAAGTGGATGCGCAATGAAAGAAGCAATGGCACAAATTATGGAGGCTCAAGAGTTCTTCTTCTTCTTCATCTTCATTCTTCCCTCATTCTCTTATTGTCAACTGCATACACACAAAAGTATCCCCGAAATTGATAGATAGCTTTTGACCTCTAAGTCACTTCACACACAGATTCTACTTTAATTATGCATGAATAGGATATAACTTAGCCTATGTCTTATTTCTCAACACGTTGGGTCTGCAGGCCTAACTTCTAAGCCACCTATATAAACCCAAAGTTGTTTGGCAACAAGAGCATGCTTCATCATGTATACCCACGTGGGATAATTAGTGTCATCCAATTTGTCAAAGTCCCCAAACATATTTAGCAAATCATTTTTCCCTACCATTGCTTGCTGCAAATTTCTAATTTTCTTTGTGACCAGCTACTGTCCAAAGTACAAATGCAGGGGCAACACAAAAATCAAGCAAAGAAAAGCCCTCAATTGTGCAATTTTTGAGCATTTTAATGTTAAAAGCTGTCAGGAAGATGACAAACACATGTGGAGGCTCTTTGGCGATGCGATGAGAGACATAGTGGTTGTCGGCAGGCGAGGCGATGCACATGGTTGTTGGGGCAAAGGTGACATGAATGGTGCCCCCGGCTGATACTACGCAGGCTGTTGGCCCAAGCTGTTGGGCCTGATGGGAGAGGTTGGACGTGGCAAAGCTAGAGTTTAAACAGCTGTCACAAGCTGACGTCGGGCAAGCTGCCAACTGGTGGGATAGGGAAGGTACATCTCATTGATGAGCATGCACCAAGTGCGTGTGACCAACAAGCAAATTCTCAAGCTGCTTGACCTAACTGTTAGGATGATGTGGTGCAATCTGTGGGGGCCCACCATTTTAATGTTAAAAGCTGTCAACACGTGTGCAAACTGTTTGGCGATGCAACAAGAGACACGGTGGTTGTCGGCAAGAGAGACAGTGCACATGGCTATCGAGGCAAAGACGACAGGAATGGTGCGGCCGGCTGATACTACACAGGCTGTTGGCACAAGCTGTTGGGCCTGATGGGAGAGGTTGGACGTGGCAAAGCTAGAGTTTAAACAGCTGTCACAAGCTGATATCGGGCAGGCTGCCGACTGGTGGGACAGGGAAGGTATGTCTGATTGATGAGCGTGCAGCAGGTGCGTGTGATGAACAAGCAAATTCTCAAGCTGCATGACCTAACTGTTAGGATGATGTGGTGCAATCTGCAAAATAGGTCTCCCTAAACTTAGGCGAGTAGATGACGTTGGTTGTTGGGAACAGATCTGAAGCTTCATGAGCAAGCTACACAGATAGATTTCCAACACAAATACACCATAAACAGTGGAGCCAAGTTCGACACTCGATGGTAGTTGAAGCAATGGCAGCTCGCAAGCAAAGTGGCAGCTAAGAAGAGGTATGGCCCTGATACCATTGTTATTTTAGGTTCAACAACACGCACACATAGTGTACAAGTGAATAGCAAGAGAGAAGAGATTGCTGAAAGGTCAAATCTGCTATGTGAAAATGATCTAAAAGTACAATTCCTAAGGTACTAAGTACCACACCAACTAATGGGTGTTCACAACATGGGGAAAAAGCCCTTCTCCAACTTTAAGGTAAAAAGTGCCCATGGATAAGGGCGCAAAGCCTTGTCCATGCACAGAATGGTGCATAGTCCAGTAATTCAGCTGAAAGATTGTTGTATATTCAGGGTCATTTGGAGAATCTCCAACTCAAAAACACTTTTTTTTTTGGGTGAAACCAATGTTTTGCAAGTCAATTTACAAGGGAGGTGGTGCAACTAGGGAGCTCAGCACCACAAAAATTGTATAAAAAACAACAAGAAAACACATAGATTATAAGACCATCAAGAACACCAAGTAAAGCATGCATATGCTTTCTTTGGTGTGACCATAATGTAGTATTCAATTACATCAATGGACAAAGAAGGCCATGTTCAGGGTGAACACAACCAATGTCAAAAACATTGGCAAAAAAGAAAGTGTATGAAAACATTGGAAAAGAAAGAATTTATTGATCCTGATAAATACCCTGGAGCCTATAGCAAAGGCTGTCAATATCTGTTTAAACAAATAAAGGAGTCAACAATCTCACCAAAGACCACGTAATTGTGAGATTCTCAAATGGTCCAAGGTGCCCCAAAACCTGATCCTAACAAAAGAACCAACAGAATTCCCTCAAAGGATAGGGAAATTTCTAAATTGCTAAAAGTTTTGCCAAACCTATAAGAAGGGAAGTGCACCCTCAAAGTGTGCTTACTTAAGAGCTCTTTGTTCTTTGATTTTGTGCTGAAATTCCATCCCTCTAAACATTCATGGGACACAAGAAAACTGAAAAACCAGCACCTTATCAGCAACTCAGTAGCAGATTTTCTTGGCGTTTATAGTAGTCGTGAGTATATCAAATGCCAATTCAAATTGCTATGATCCACTTACTTGGGGCCAAAGGAACATTGCCCTAAAGGTGCTGCCCTGAAACCAGCAATTATACATAGCAATTCCAGCAAACATGGCAATAAAACCTATTGCACCAACAAATCCAATAAACTCCTCGCTAAAACCAGGGCCTACTGTAGGATCAGTGAACCAGTAGAACATTGCTTCCGAAATATCTGGACATAAACCCTGCAAAGCATGTTTAAGATCTTAGTCCTTATCTCTTATATTATGTAACAACAATCACTTGGTCAGCCTAAAATCACTACTAACACAGGTATCCGTGAAACAGTAGCACATCAATCTCATTGTTGGCATCCCCAGATGTGTCCAAGAAAAGGACTCTTGAATTGCATACATATCAAACAAACAGGGCCAATACCTGAGAAATATATATATAAAGTGCTGGTCTCCAAATAGCTGGATTTTGCAATGTTCGTCCAAACAAGTGAATAGTATTTTTAATTGCCCCAATTCTGGAGCTGTAAAGGCCTTTCGACACTCTTGTCTCTGGAAGAGCCCAAGCAGCCACCAAAAGCATGAGTGGAGCAACAGATATCAGTAAAAAGGAGCCCCTTGGTCCAAATGAATGAACTGCTGGTCCTGAGACAATGCATCCGATTAAACCTCCAACAGATAAGCTGCCCCAAGATAGACTCTGCAAAACAAATCTAACAGACCACTTGAGCATCACTTTGCAGACCAAAACAATGTATGCACCCAAACTTAAACTCAAACCTCTCTCTCTCTAGTAAATAATGCTAAAAGTTTATTCAATCTCCAATCGAGCAGTCAAGGCACAATTGCAATAGTTCAGTTCAAACTAGGACACCTTTGTAACATTTGATTGAGAAGCTACTAAGCTTTTTACCTCAAAAAAGACTCCTGTTCGTTATGATCGAACAATACAATGAGCCAAGTAAGAAGCAAGTATGCCTCATGCTAGCCACTCTATCAAGTGATCAAAATATATGCAAAAACCAAAACACTACAGCACATGTAGGAGAACCAAATCATCTTGAAAATGGTACTCTGGTACTCCCAAAAGATACCATGTTGGGAATAAAGGCCCATCGTGCCTTTTATATGTGCACGGGTGTAAACACACCCTTAGCACATTTCTACTTTCATATATATCTATCTAAAACCTAAAAAGGTATACACAACAAAAGATTGTACCCAAGAACATCGTGCATCTCTCTCTCTGACTCTCACTCTCTACTCTTGCTCACGTTTTGCTCTCTACCTAACATTTTCAACATTGCATCGCCACTGCGCATCGCTGACTTCAAACTGGTATCAGAGCTGCAGCTAAGGTGTTCGCGCTTCTTGGAGTCCGTGCAGGTCAACAAGCCACGTTTTCAGTCAAGCGACAACTCGTGGAGTTAGGCGCAGGTCAACAGGCCACGTTTTCAGACAGGCGACAGCTTCAAGTTGCATGCAAGTCAAAAACGTCATTTCCTGGTCAGACGCAATCACGCACAGAACACGCACTTCAAGCGGAGCTCAAAATGTTGTTTCTCAGGTCACAAGCACGTCATGCGAGCAGGAAACGGGCTGGCAGCTGTAAACGGGGCAGATTCGTCACTTTTCTTTTGCAAAATTTTTAATTTTTCAAATGTTCCTTGCAAGCAAGCCCTTTGCTCACTAATGGGCATTTATGCATGTAAGCACAGTTCAGAATTTTTGGCATTCAAAAATTTGGGGATTTGCCCAGATTTGATGCTGTTGAGATAAAGAAAGCGACGATCGAGACACGCAATGCTTACTAGCAGCAAAGAGAGTGAGAGAGATAGAATGCAAAGTAATGAGGAGAGTGAACACGATTTTTTGGGTACAATGACGAGTGTACCACTTTAGGTTTTTAGATAGATATATATATATATATATATGAAAGTACAAGTGCTAAGGGTGTGTTCACACCCAAGCACATTTAAAAGGCACAAGGGGCCTTTATTCCCAATAACCTCCCACCTAAACGCAATGTGCCTCAAGAGGAGAAAAGAATCAGCTAAGTCTAGGTATGTACAAAGCTCAAATACATATACCTATCCAACTCCCATCATCTGTCGGCAATGAGCAGGCCGCTCTACTCAAAGACCCTTCGTGAGAAGGTCTACAAGATTATCATCTATATGCACTTTGACAAGCTCAATGCTCTTGCTGTCAAGTACATCTCTAATGAAGTGATACTTCACCTATATGTGCTTCGTCTTTGCATGAAAGGTGAGATTCCGTGCTAGCATGATAGCACTCTGACTATCACAATGAAGAACAAGTAACTTTGTAATGTCAAGCTCTCCCACCAGACGTGAAAGCCATAAAGCCTCCTTGCATGCCTCAGTGGCAGCCACATACTCTGCCTCTGTAGTAGACAATGCAATACACTTTTGTAGCCTGGAGATCCAAGAGACCGCTCCTCCTATGAAGATAAACACATGTCCAGAAGTGGACTTTCTGCAATCTGCATGACCAGCATAATCTGCATCCGTAAAGACAACGATAAATGCCTTCTGCTTTCCAAAGCAAATGCAGAACTCCTTTGTGCCATTGAGGTATCTCATAATACCTTTCACTCCTTCCCAATGCTTTTTACCAGGGTTTGCCATGTATCCGCTAACCACTCCCACTACAAAGGCAATGTCAGGACGTGTAGCAACCATAGCATATATCAAACTACCAATAGCTGAAGCATATGGTATCATGGCCATTTCAGCCGTCTCATCATCAGATGTAGGACTGTCCTCTGCACTGAGTTTCACATATGGAAGAAATGGAACCCCGATCGTTTTCCCCCCCTGCATATTGAAACGCTGCAAAACCTTGGAGATATACTCCTGCTGACATAGATAGAGTAGTCCTTTTGACCTATAACTGAGTGTTCGCATACCAAGAATGTAATTTGCATCACCAAGATCCTTCATGTCAAAGCTGCCATGAAGACTTTGCTTCAGTGAGTCCAAGGCATGAGTATCCTTGCCAGCAATCAACATGTCATCAATATACAGAACCAAGATAGTCAAGATACCATCTGCTGCCTTCTTGGTGTACAAGCAGTGATCCACTTGACTTCTATAGAGACCTTGAGATTGCATAAATGTATCAAACTTATGATACCATTCTCTTGGTGCTTGTTTCAACCCATACAAACTCCTTTTGAGTTTACATACCATCTTCTCTTTCCCTTTGTCCACAAACCCTTCAAGCTACTGCATATATATGTCTTCATGGAGATCACCATGTAAGAATGCAGTCTTTATATCCATCTATATGAGCTCCATATCTTCAACTACAACCAAGCTCAAAATGGTTCTCAAGGTAGTCATCTTCACCACAGGAGAGAAGATCTCATCAAAGTCAATTCCATGTTCCTGCTTATACCCCTTCGCAACCAATCTTGCTTTGTACTTTGGTGAGGACACAGAAGTGAGCTTCATCTTGTAAACCCATTTACATGGAAGTGTTTTCTGCCCTTTACGCAACTACACCAAGTCCCAAGTGCCATTTTTCTCAAGAGATTCCATTTCTGACAACATGGCTTTATACCATTTCTTGCTGTCCTATCTATCCATTGCTTCCTTGAAGCAAGACGGTTCACCACAGTCTATCAAAGTGATCAGACACATTGTTTGCACCAGGAATGAATCTATCAGGTTGTCGAGCAGCCCTAGATGATTTCCTAACCCAATGATCATTATTTGCTGGTTGTTGAGCATTTTTAGCTTGCTGTCCTGGCATTTCAGCCTGCAAATCAACATTCACAGCTTGTTGTCTTGGTTGTTCCTACACATGTAGTGGCTCATTATCATGGGCAATAGCTAACTGATCATTTCCAATATTATTTTCTACATTTACAGGTTCATTTACAGCAGGTATTCGTTGCTGTACAGCGGGCACATTTTGCTGTCCAAAAGGTATTTCTTCCTGGAATACAACCCTACGGACCTCCTCAATCTTTTTGAGCTATTTATGCATGCGATCTTTCCGGAAGATAACGTCATTGCTGTGTACTACTTTCCTTTTCTCGGGATCCCATAATCTATACATCATTTCACCCTCGTCACCATATCCTAGGAAAATGCATTTACAAAACTTTGGCTCAAGTTTGCTGCGTTTTTCTTCACGAATATACACAAAAGCCTCGCAACCAAACACTTTCAGGTGAGCATATGAAGGTGGCTTGCCCAACCACGCTTCTTGAGGAACTCCACCCCCAAAGACCTGTTTCGTAACCGATTAATTAAGTGTATGGCTATCATTACAGCCTCTGCTCAAAAACCATGGGGTAATGCAACATGAGACAGCATCGTACGGACCTTATCCTGTATGCTCCGATTCATTCGCTCTGAAACTCCATTTTGTGGTAGATTATGAGGGGCAGTGAGCACTCTCTTGATCCCTTTGCTGTCACAAAATGCCTAAAAGGCCTTGGACACATATTCCCCACCATTGTTAGAGCGAAGACAGTTAAGTGTCTTATTAGTCTGATTTTCAACCAATGCCAAGAATTTTTTAAACTTGTCAAGCACTTCATCCTTGCTACGAATAGGATAAACCCATACCTTCCGTGTAACATCATCGACAAAGGTGGCAAAATAGTTCTTTTCCCCTAAAGATAATCATGGCATCTGACATACATCGGAATATACTAACTCTAGAGAAGAAGATTTCAGCAAAAGAGACTTTTTATGAGACATCTGTGTATGTTTACCATAAACACAATGATCACAATGCTCAAAATCAACATAACGAAGACAAGGCAAGTAACCCAAACGAGAGAACACTTTCATTCTAGTTTGACTCATGTGTCCCAACCGGCCATGCCACAACAAAACACTTGGCTACTCGGTCATGACAACAACATGATCACTCATACTAGATACATGGAGAGGATACAAGGTATCACTTTTACAACCTCTGGCAATCACTCTAGATCCCTTACAGATCTTCCACTTCCCATCACCAAAGATGGTAGAAAATCCATCGTCATCTAGCTACCCTGTGCTAATCAAGTTCTTCTTGAGCTGAGGTACATGCCATACATGCTGAAGTGTGAAGATAGAACCTTGCTGAAACTGCAACTGCACACTGCCAATACTTGCAATATCACATGCATAGTTGTCCCCAAGATGGAGAACACCATGTCAACCCCCTGTATAGGCACAGAACCACTCACAATGAGAGGTGACATGAAAGGAAACACCTAAATCGAGAATCCAAGTATGCATGTCATCATCTGTATCTGCAAGTAAAGCATGTGCACCAAAGTGTGAAGAGACAAAGAGTACGCCATTCCCACTGTCACTGTCATGAGTGACTACATTCACCTCTTTAATTTTGACACTGTTCTTCTTAAACTGACTCTCTTTCTTCTCTTCCTTGCTATCATCTGTCTTCTTGCCCTTTCCTTTTTCTTTCTTCCATTTGTAGCAGTCACATTTAAAGTGACCCGTCTTGCCACAATGCTGGCATTTAGCATATTTGCCACGTGATTTATTGCGTCCCTTGCTATCAGATTTGCCTTTCTGCTATGATGTGCCTCTAGTATGCAAAGCATTGGAAGACTTACTGGATGCATTGTTCTACCGATTCATTTCTTCCATGAGTAGAGCACTCTCTACATCAGCATACAAAAGAATTGCATTAGAATTGCTCACAGCAGTCCTGAATGTATCCAAACTCTCTGGCAGAGTGCAAAGCAAGCAAGAACATAGACTTAAATTCTTCATCAATCAAGAACTTCAAGGCAACCAACTGGCTGGAAATGGAGTTAAACTCACTCAAGTGAATAGACATTGCTGTACCCTCTTTCATACGCAAATCCATAAGCTTTTTCAGCCAATACACTTTGCTTGCGGCACTCTTCTGTACATATAGTTCTTCCAGTTAAGTCCAAATAGCATATGCAGAATCCAAACCTCCAATGTTAAACAAGAAGGCATCAAAAATCGATAGCTCGATGGTTGAGGGTGCAAGCTCATTTAACTCATCCCAATCTTCCTGTTCCATATCTACGGGTTTTGCCCATTTGGTCTTAATCGGCTTTGCCTACTTCTTCTGCAACAAGATATTGTAGCACTGTTTTTGCCAAACTGCAAAGTTATGTGCTCCTTCAAGCTTCTTAATGTGCATGAC